>NC_134850.1:23932764-24250440 GCF_965363235.1 Mytilus galloprovincialis
TTGCAGCATATGTATGACTTCTTGTATTACTGTTACTTTCTGGGGAGATCAGATCTTGAACTGATTAATTAATAAATGACTTCAACTGCCTTATAAATTATCTCCATTTAATTGTCATAGATGTCTCTAGCATTGTTTTTTAAACGCAATGTATGCCTCAGCTTACAAAGATAATGTTTTTCATTTTTCCCAAACTCATTTTTTGTGTCCTTTCCAGAATTTCTACAAATATCACAAAGGTCGTACAAAGGAATATTCTTCATGTAGTGCGGATATGTATGGATTAGTATTATCTGGAAGATTATCTGCTGTTCCCCAATGTACATCCACAGGGGGGAATATAGTGTTTTAGTAATGCACTATACTATTTTGTTTCAAAAGACGAATTGCATGCTAGTACTTCTCTTACAACGTTATCTACAGGTTAGAGTCACCTTGGACCAAAGCAACACCATAGGTGTAGAACGAATTTTTCTTTAATCTGCGAATTAGATCATCCTGAAATGATAAAAATTTAAATGTAAAGCAACAATGCTATATTATTGACCAAATCCAAAGCATTATCATAAAAGTACAGTTTACACATCTAAAAAAGTAGTGATTTTTTCTCAGTATTCAGAGTTCAGTATTTTTGTGATTTTAATTTTCTCTACCATTATAAGAAATAAGATCATGTTAAACATTCTAGGGAATCTGCATTGTATACTAACCTAGTTATGTTTTATGCAAGTATACAACTTACTTTAGAATCTTTATCATCATGTTACTGAGTCAGATATATTGTTTTTATGATCATCCGTCTTTTAACCCTATCTTCTATTTCGTACAAATCTGTTCTCATTGATTATATTTAGATCAAGTTAAGTTTTCTGCGACTTGCAGCAGTTGTGTGTATGTATTGCAGGGTATGCTGAGCCTGACTCAGCTAGTATAACCATGGGACTGTATCGCAATCTCGGCAAATTATAAAGAATAACAACTTGTGTTTGAAGATTGTAGATTATAATTCCACCAGAAATGACACAGGAGTTTTTACAGAGCGTGTATTGTTTGGTAAACTGAAAGAAATAAAAATACAATATTTATAATATGTACGAAAGAAATATATGAATGTTCAATGCAATAATAATATCAAGTCAAAAACGAAAGTAGAATTCTCAGGTCAATTCATAGAAATAAACAATTGCAGTTCGTATTTGTTGAATAAACGTGGAATTCAAGTTAACGGAATTAACGGTATATATATTTAACAGTTTATAATCGATTTGAAACGTACTTGACGGTGATTTGTCACAATATCCACAGGAGCAGATTTGTCGTGGCATCCATTTGCAATAGACAGGTGAGGAAGAGAAAGTAAACGGTAGTGAAAATACGGATAAGTCCAGATTATTTCCGGAAAATATGAATGTCTGAAAATTCAATCCAATAAACTTTATAGTAAATATAGTTGCGTATGTGATCCAGAATACTCCCCGTCTGAAATCTAACTGATATCACTATTCCAGAAAGTATAATTCCAAATGTGAATGTCACTATATTAATCCAAAATATATACATATAATTACACAGGTGTGTTCTCTATGAGAAGAATCATGTCCACGATAGGGCGTGTGTAGGTTGTGGCTTTTCCATTAACGATTACTCGCACTTCTGCTTTTCGGACATGTTCGTCTGAACTTTTAAATGAGTTCACTATAATTCCAACGGGCCATTGGGTACGGCAAATGTTTTTGTCCTTTAGAAGAATGACGTCTCCTTCGATGAGATCACGGCGATCTTCGGTCCATTTTCGTCGTGGTTGTAGTAACGGCAGGTACTCCTTCCTCCAACGGGACCAGAAAACACTGGCTAGAGCCTGTACTCGTCTCCATTCGGCAAGACAGAGATCTCGTTTGTCGAATTCCCCAAGATGGTCTGAAGTGAAAATGTAGTCGGTTTTCTGCGTCAATAACATAGCCGGAGTTAATATTAACGGATTCTCTGGATCTGTTGATACCGGTACCAGAGGTCTAGAGTTCACTATTGCTGAAACTTCTGCCATTAGTGTGTTGAGCACGTCATGTGTTAGGCTTCTTCCGGCTGCGTTAAGAAGCATAGAATCAAGAATTCTCCTGGTGATACCAATCATTCTTTCCCAGGCTCCACCCATGTGGGACGAATGCGGCGGATTGAAGATCCAAGTTGTACCAGAATTGTACAGAAAGTTCTTGAAGGGTCCATCTTCAACGTTGATTGAGTCAATCTTTAAATCGTCGATTGCGCCGATAAAGTTCGTTCCACGGTCAGATCGGAAAATCTTAACTTGGCCTCTTATAGCGGTGAATCTCCTGACAGCGTTTATGAAGGCTGAAGAACTCATTTCCTCGATTAATTCGATGTGAATAGCTCTTGTCACTAAGCATGTGAATAAAATTGCCCAACGCTTTGAGTTGGCGTATCCACCACGTGTTTTACGTGAAACAATTGTCCAGGGTCCAAAGGTGTCTATTCCAACGTTAGTAAACGGAGGTGAAGGTTCAAGACGGTCCTCTGGCAAATCAGACATGATTTGATACTCGGTTTTTCCTCTGAGTTTGCGGCATGTCACACATTTGTGAATAATAGTTGAGATCAAGCGTTTTGCTCCTACGATCCAAAATCCTGCGGATCGAATCGCCCCATCTGTGAAATGGCGACCTTGATGTTTTATCTTGTTGTGGTAGTGGCGAACTAATAATGTCGCTATATGATGGCGTCCAGGGACGATCAATGGTTTCTTTTCACGGAGGTTTAAGTCAGATTTGGCGATACGGCCTCCTACTCGTAATAGTCCTCGTTCGTCCAAAAACGGATTGAGGTTAGCTATCGGACTCCGCTTATGAATTTGTTCCTGACGTTTAATGCAATCTATTTCATCTCCGTAAACTTCATATTGAGCAGATATTAAGATGAAATTTTCGGCATTCGAAAAGCCTTCCAGAGAAGTCACTGGTGCTGTCTGTTTTGACCCGTGTAAACGGGAGAAACGTTCCAAAAAGGCTATCGCTCGCACAAGTGATGTCCAGTTTGAGAATCGATTGAATCTATCAGTTCCGATACCCTTTTGCTCAGGTGTGGAAAATGTTTTTGCAACATTAACAGTTGCACGGATTTCTCCATCTTCTTCTGGTTCTATTAGCTGGTATATGTCTTCAGAATTTTTCTGTTCTGAGGAAAGAAGTTGTTTTGGTCCCAGTAACCATTCGCTGCTGTGAATTGCATGGGCTGGTACGGACCTTGTTCCCGAGTCTGCGGGATTACGGTTAGTTGATACATAATTCCATTGACTTGGAGAGCTAAATTTTCTTATTTTCTCTACTCGATTGGCGACATAGATGAAGAACCTTCTTGTCTCGTTACTGATGTAACCTAGGACTACTTTACTGTCTGTGTAGAATTTTACGGTGTCTATATGTAAATCTAAATTATCCATGATGGTCTGTGTTATCTCGACTGCTAATACTGCAGCAGATAGTTCAAGGCGTGGAATAGTATGACCACTTGTTGGTGCAACTTTAGCTTTCCCAAGAATGAATCCTATGTTTGGTTCACCACTACTGTCGGTCGTGCGTAGATATGCAACAGCTGCTATGGCTTTTTCTGATGCATCAGAGAAGACATGTAACTCCTTTGTGGCGGTTTTGCTCAGATACGGCACGTAGGTACGTGGAATGCGCAATGTTTCGATAGCAATTAGAGTATCTCTCCAAGATTTCCACTCATCTGCTGTCTCATCAGTGAGAGGTTGGTCCCAATCGACGGTTTCTGATACTATTTTCCTCAATAGGAGTTTCCCTTGTATAATCACCGGAGCCAAAAATCCCAGAGGATCGTAGAGACTGTTTATCGTTGATAAAATTCCTCTCCGAGTGATCGGTTTGTTTTCTGATGATAATTGAAATAAAAAGTTATCAGTGTTTACGTCCCAGCTGAGACCAAGACTACGTTGTAGGGGTTTGCTATCGCATTCTAAGTCTAGATCTTTAAGATTTGAAGCCAAATCACTGGCATGAAATGCAGACATAACTTCCGCACAATTAGAGGCAAACTTGTGAAGGCGTAAGTTTCCATATCTTGCTAATGCTTGCTGTGTGTCCTTCATGAGCGTAACAGCTTCCTCTTTAGTGGGACATGACGTAAGACCGTCGTCGACATAGAAGTCTCTTGTAACAAAGCTAGTCACGTGACTGCCAAACTCTTGTTCTGATGCTTGAGCTGCTTTTCGGAGTCCAAGCGTAGCAACAGCAGGTGACGGACTATTACCGAAAACATGAACTCTCATGCGGTATTCGACAAGGTTCTCCTGTAGGTCATTGTCTTTATGCCATAAAAATCTCAGGTAATTACGGTGGTCATTTCTGACAACGAAGCAGTGAAACATGTGTTGAACGTCTGCAGTTACTGCGATCATTTCTTTCCTGAAACGCAGCAGTACTCCCAAGAGATCGTTGGTCAAGTCTGGACCTGTAAGCAGGACGCTGTTAAGTGAAACTCCGTTACATTTGGCGGAAGAATCAAACACACCTCTTATCTGATCGGGTTTCTTCGGATGATAAACACCAAACAATGGCAAATACCAGCACTCCTCATGTTCGTGCAATGGTGGAGCGAGCTCTGCATGATTATTGTCCAGGATCTTACTCATAAAAGTAAGAAAGTGTTCCCGCTTAACTGGGTTTCTATTCAAACTGATGTCTAACATATTAGCACGATGAAGAGCTTGTTGTCTGTTGCTTGGCAATGGCTGTCTTGGCACTCGGAACGGCAACGGTGCTACCCAACTTCCTTCCGAGTCTCTTACAAATTCGTTGTCCATCTGCTTCATGAACATTTTGTCCTCATATGACTGTCCAGGCTTGTCATCGTCCCTTGTTTTTTCAAAGAGTGGCGATTGTAGGTCTTTCGTTACAGGGTCTGTGTAGTTTTCCCGGATGTCAAACTTGCTTGTGCATGGTTGAAAGGTTGAAGGTTGTCCTGTAGGCAAAATGTTGGTTATTTTGACATTTAACTCAAGAGGAACATGCTGCTTGTTAATGCAGGTTTCTCCTATCACTACCCAACCAAGTTTCAATTGTTGTGCATATGGAGTTCTGGGTGGTCCTATGCGCTGATCGAGGACATGGTGTGCCTCTATAAGGTCTCTGCCAATTAAGAGAAGAATTTGGCAATTTTCCTCTATTGGTGGAATGCTACCTCTAAGTTCTTTTAAATGAGGGTGATGCATTGTTACTTCAGGAGTAGGTATTTCGTCCCTATTATTTGGAATATGATCACATTCAATCAGTACAGGAAGGTCAAACTTGTCATTACCATTGATTGATTCCATGACGAAACCTCTTCCTCTTTTGCCGGAAGTGACTACTTTGCCGGAGCATGTTGATAAAGTATAGTTTTCCGGTTTATCTTTGACGTCGAAAAGATTGAAGAATTCGGGCGATGCTAGTGACCGGTTGCTTTGGTCATCAATGATGGCGTACATGCGAATAACTTTGTACTGGTCATCTTTGTGATAAACATTCACAGGAAGTATTTTAGCACAAGATTTCCCACTATATGTATCTTTGCAGACCTCAGTACAGGTAGAGTTAACTGAGGTTGCCTTAGTTTCAGCCGATTCTATAGGCTCCCCGCCGTAGGCTTGCTTAGGCGAGCTAGACTGCGAACTTGTAGGTTGCTGTGGTCTAGTGATGTGAAGTGCGGTAGTGTGTTGTTTACTTCCACATTCTTTACAATTTATGCTTGCATTGCAATCCCGGCTTCTATGTGTGGTAGAATCACAACACTTGTAACATACATTGTTTTCTTTCAAAAGACCTTTGCGCTCCTCTATTGACTTGGCTCGGAACGCTCGACATTCATTTAAGGAATGCTTTGTATTGTGCAGAATACAAAGACCTTGTTTGCTGGCGTCTCTAGATTGCTGCTCAACTGCTGTTTTATGAGCACCAACTTTAGTCCTAGGGTAAGGCGTAGACCTTGGCGCAGCACCTTTTGTATTTGGTGTGGCTTTTGACCCAAAGATGAACCCAGGATCGTTCTTTGTTTTGCTGATTTCCCTGATGTAGGCAGAGAATTCTGTGAAAGGTGGAAAGGCAACGTCATATTTAGCCTTGTATCTTGTAGCCCTTGTGGTCCACTTTTCTTGGAGTCCGTACGGTAATTTTTCAACAATAGGATTTATCCCGGACGAGGAGTCAAAATATGCTAGCAAACATCCCAGCTTGGGATTTTCCTTGTGATATTCTATTTCTGATAGAATGTCAGACAGTTCGTAGAGACGTGCGTTGTCCTTATTTGTTAAGGTAGGGAATTTTTCAAGTTTACTCTTGAGAGAGGCTTCCAACATTTCTGGAGCACCATACCGCTCGTCAAGCCTCTTCCATAATCTCTGTATACCTATGGTATGATTATTAGCGTTCGACGCTCTTATGCTAATGGCGTGTTTAGCAGACTCTGGACCGAGCCACTTGATCAGTAAATCGATCTGTTCTGAGTCAGAGACTTGTAACTCATCAGTCACGTTCTTGAAGCTTGCTTTCCAAGTATGAAATGACTCTGCCCGATCGTTAAAGCTTGTTAATCGGGAGAAAAGCAAGTCCTTGCGTAAAAGGAATCTAGTTATCTCTGATGTAAAGTTGATTTGTTGCTGGTGTGCAACAGGGATCTCTTCTACTATGCCTTGTTTTTGGTGTGAAACAGGGATCTCTTCTATAAAGTCTTGTTTTATGCGTAAGACAGGGATCGCTTCTTTAACACCCTGTTTTTGATGTTCAGTAGGGCTCTCATCTGAAAGACCTAATTTTTGTATGCCGGTTACTAATCCCAGATCTGGGATAAAGGTAACTTCCGGTGACTTAGTATCGGAAGGTAAGACAGCAGATGTCTGTGACAGCAAGTTCAGTGCCGCGGACGGCACGAACGCTGGTGCTTCGTGGCTCAGCTCAATTTTAACAGGAAATTGCTTTTTCTTTTGAGGTGCTGTTACTTCCTTTACAGCTGTTGATACAGGAAGTTTGTTGACAAAATCTTGCACGCGCTGGAGCGGGTCTTCCTTTTCGTCAGGGAGATCGCTAAACGCTTGACTGTCATCGTATTCCAGGATACGAGCCTCGGCTTCTGCGGCTGCAGCCTCTCTGCGTGCTTCTAGAAGGTTTAACTTGGCCTTCAGCTCGACTTTTTCACGGCTTACACGTGCAGCCTCTTGTTTGATTTGTGCTTTTCTGCGTATGGCCTCTTGTTCTGCCTCATGTTCCATTTTAGCATTTGAACGTGCGGCTTCTTGTTCCATTTCGGCCTTTTTAAGTGTGGCTTCCTGTTCAATTATAGCTCTTTTGCGTGCAGCTTCCTGGTCCATCTCAGACTTTTTGTGTGCTGCTTCTTGTTCAAATATAGCTCTTTTGCGTGCAGCTTCCTGGTCCATCTCAGACTTTTTGCGTGCCGCTTCCTGTTCCATTTCAGATTGTCTGAACAGGGCTTGTTCCTCTAACATTGCCTCTTGTTGTAGGATAAGTGAATGTTGTTCAACAAAGGCTATTTTTGATTTAGCGGCCTCTGCTTTGGCACGCTTCCTCCGTGCTAGACTTGACATGCCTGACATGTTAGAGCTACCGCTGTGTGAGGTTTTCTTACCCTTTGAGCCTGAGGTCCTTGTTTTAGTTGATTTAGCCTTAGTAAGGGCAAGGCGATGCTCGTGTAGAGATTCCATGGCCAGTTCCACTTTGGACAGACGAAGATCCAATGTGAGGTTACATGCGTCTATGTCTTTTTGACTGTCCAACGTTCTGGTCCTTTTTAGGAAGTCCAGATATTCGTCTGTGAGCCTACGATAGTTTGTACAGGCTTTTACAAGATTGTCCTGAATTGTTAAGACTTGCTGAAGTTCATTGGGAGGTGTGGTGATTTCCAATAACTGGGTTGTTATATCTGACCAAAGGGCCTCTAGTTCCTCACAGAACTTGTTACGTTTTTCTGTGTAGGCTCCTTTACCTTTTTCGGTAAGATCCCGTACTCGCCTAGTCTCGGGATTTTCATCTAAATGTGTGGTATTAGACGGATTTTGTAATAGTTCTAGATCTGAGACATTTCCCTCTGGGTGCTGTATCTCTTCTTGTTGTTTCACATGACTGGGATCCATGTTGACTCAACGTTGTTGGGTTGCTGCCTAGTACACACAAGTTATGTAGTCCACTGTCAGTGTAAAGGTATGAACGTTGTTAGGTTGTCGTTCCTTGTCTGGATATGTAAAGACAGGTTGTCGTCAATTTACTATGCTGAGCCTGACTCAGCTAGTATAACCATGGGACTGTATCGCAATCTCGGCAAATTATAAAGAATAACAACTTGTGTTTGAAGATTGTAGATTATAATTCCACCAGAAATGACACAGGAGTTTTTACAGAGCGTGTATTGTTTGGTAAACTGAAAGAAATAAAAATACAATATTTATAATATGTACGAAAGAAATATATGAATGTTCAATGCAATAATAATATCAAGTCAAAAACGAAAGTAGAATTCTCAGGTCAATTCATAGAAATAAACAATTGCAGTTCGTATTTGTTGAATAAACGTGGAATTCAAGTTAACGGAATTAACGGTATATATATTTAACAGTTTATAATCGATTTGAAACGTACTTGACGGTGATTTGTCACAATATCCACAGGAGCAGATTTGTCGTGGCATCCATTTGCAATAGACAGGTGAGGAAGAGAAAGTAAACGGTAGTGAAAATACGGATAAGTCCAGATTATTTCCGGAAAATATGAATGTCTGAAAATTCAATCCAATAAACTTTATAGTAAATATAGTTGCGTATGTGATCCAGAATACAGGGATTGACTCTTTATGTTGACACTTGTCTTTGTCAAATCGAGTTTTGTATTTTGTAATGCATTCAAGAAGTTGTTCTGTGTCGTCACTGAGTTTTTTATTCCTAAAAGATGACATTAAGGGAAATGATAATGATTTTGACAAGTCGTCAGCTGAGAGCTCATCTTTGAGATGTAATGATGGGGCATCGATGATGTACTCGTTATAACCCTGAAATTTGATCTTTGGAACATATCTGTTAGTTTTTTTATGGGCATCGACGATATACATTTTGTACCACAATGTGTCTCGTAATGAATTTGCAACAACGTTACCTGTGTCAAGGCAATTTAAAGTCTTTACTTCATTAATCTACCACTATATGTTTATCATGTTAATATTTTCTTATTGAATTATATCGGTTATTCATTTAACAGACTATTCAATTATGATATAATGTCTTGAAAATATATAAATACAAAACCATTTAAATTTCACCTTTTCACTGTATGTTTTTTGCATGGATTTTACAAAAGAGACATACAATCTAGAAGAAAAGAGAGAAATTAAACCGAAAAAAGGAAGTAACGGATGAGAGAAACAAATTCCCGCCAATCCTTAAAAATAAAAGCAATATGTTCTTGCTTTTTGATAAATTTTGATTTTTCAAAATCACTAGCAACGACCCAATTAACTTAAAGGGTGTTTACCGGAGGTCAGAACTTGTTTCCGTACCTAGGAACTTTTCAACTTTGCACAATGGGTATATATACAGAGAAGATGTGCAACTCCTATTATTCATTTTTTTTTTATATAAATTGCTGCCATTTTTAAAGGTTCAAACTACAATGTACGTGAATTGTTCACAATTGTGCAAATGACTTACATGAAACTTTGGAAACCTGTTAAGAAAAAACTCAAGTTCATTTATACTTTTTTATGTTAAATGTTTCTGGTTCGAATCAACATAATGAGTATCTTTGGAAAAATATATCATTGTCATATATATGTTTCAAAACATTGCGTGTTATAGTTGTTGTATGACATTGTTTATCCGTTTGATCAGGGTTTTTACCGGTTTTACATCCTTAGAACACGTCCCTGCACATATTTATCGTAGAGATTTCAGTTCATGCTGCGAGGGCACAAAAACATGATAAGAGACCGATTCTTAGTAAAATATATGCACGAAAAGTAAAATATATGCACGAAATACTTCTTAAAAGACAGTAAAAAATAGACAAGTACTTGGAAGGTATCATAATACATGTATACACTGTTAGTGGCAATTTACACTAATCTGCATGCCTTTTACACACCAAACATGAAACCTCAAAATTCCGGTGATGCATACATACGAAGGTTTGTGTCCACAATAGGAATTATTCAAGATCTGCACGCAGTAGTTTCATAGGACAACAGGATGATGCTCAATAATCTCATTTACTGCATTTAATTGACTAGACATGGAACATGTGGAACCTCCCCCAGGATTTATTCATTTTATGTAATAAAATATACCTCATGTATTTTTATCGTATAAATACGTCATTACCTACATACTAACTCCAGACAAAGATCAATGAGATTATAATGTAACAAATGAACTTGCGATTATCGTTTGGGTGTCGGATGTATCCGGAGCATGCTTTAATGGCGTTTAAAAACTTTCATTTAGTGAAAGCCTTCGTAGACTTCCTTAAAAAAAAGAAAACTAGACTGTCGAGTTATGTGCCTGCAGGTTGTGTACAGATCTATTGTTGTTTAATTTATGTCCAATGACAAGTATTTAATGCATTTCCAGGACGAGGTTCAGTAATGAAGTGACGAAAGAAGCGTTAAATAAAAGTATATCAAACTGATTTATTTCTTCAAATCCTCGAATAAGCATTAACCCTTTCTCTTCTCGCACACGTACTTTTCTTCCTATATTCACGGCCAATGCATATGAAAACAGACAATAATTTAAAACCAATTGTTCAGAGAACAATTGAAGGTCTTTCCACCAGTTAAATATCTATTTTGATATTAAAATATAAAAAATCAGTCTAAAATGTCAGTTCATATGGCTTTATGATGTATAGATATGAATTTAAAGCAAAGGTCAAAATCTAGAACGTCAAATTAACCTATGACCTTGACCTCAATTTCAAGGTCACAAACTGAGGATCTCAAATAAAATAAGACCCTAGGTCTCTAATATGTATGGTTAATAAGTTATATCACTTTACACATAATTTAAGATATGATAGGGGCGAAAACTCCCATTCATTGTTTACACACCCTTTCAACTAAAATTATTTAGTTACCACTTGTCGCAACTAACAAGTTATACAAAATAATTTGTCGATATCTTATAAGGTTAATGAAAATGAGGGAACATAAGACAAATTCAAAAATTAGAATATGACCTTGACCTTTGACCTTGACCTACTTTTCATTTTTTTGGACCAGGGACCTCAAATCAAAAGATCCTAGGTCTCTATCACTTATGGTTTACAAGATAGAAATGCATATCACTTATATCAAATACATAACTCTCATATGGAGTCTCCGGATAGCTTTGGTCAAAACTAAACTCCGAATCCTGAAGATGTAACGAGCAATTTGGTAAAATAAATTTGTCGTAATCTTTTTCAGTTGTGAAGGAGTAGTGGCCACAAGAAAAACAGTGTTTGGGGAGATAACTCTTACAACGCAAAGTATTTAGTTGCGCGGTTGTCAGTTTTAAAGCGTATAAACTATACGATATCATATTCCAAATATCTAAGCGACATCTTTTGAAACAACAAAATTACGCAAGAAAAAAATTAGGCGGAAGAAAATAAATAATAATAATAATAATCAGAACAAAATCAATAGGTCTTTCCACGGAAAGGTGGAAAGACCTAATTAAAACCTCGGAGGAATTTATCAGAGGGCATCGTACTTAGTATGTATATGCTGCTCGGACGTGACCGGCACTTGTATATCCCGCATAGCTAAAAACGAACGCCTCAATTAAGCAAGGGTTTTAGAAGATCAACATGACCATATTCGTGTTCTCCAGTTACCATTTTGGAGCATTATCTAGTTAATGACTATTCAAATGTGGTCCTCATGGTCATGTTTTCATACTTTGTTAAAGTAAGTGACCAGAAAAAAAGACAGTCCCGTTCTTGAATGGACGAGGTTCATGTTTTATAGACTTTACTGAGATAAGTTCTTTATTTGTAAAATTAACGTGTTGACAATATCAACCTTTGTTTCTGTTAATTTTTTCACTACAATTAAATTTTAAATATTTCTATATTTAAAATCTTAAAAGAAAGATTAAAAACCCGTTTGAAGCCTACCATTTTACCAGATTATACTGTGAAGGTGGATTTTATTTCAAATTTCTTTTTAATATAGATTGAGCAAGTTTCAAATGGTCCATGACCAGTATATCTGTCCTCCCAATTATTTATCGTCATATAAATCAAAATCTAAAATTTCTAGAACAAAAGATGTATGCAATATAACAGAGAAAGTGGATTCCCTATATTATAAATTAGAAAATATGATACTTCGAACTTGACAGAACTTAAAAGAGTAGAAAGATATTGAAAAAAAGTTTAAAATAATTTTAAAGATTGCGAGGACAAAGACATTAAAATGCACATAAAAAACGAAAGGTCTATAATCGATCTGCAACAACAGATAAATTACAGATATACTTTTAATTGTCCCGCAGCGTGATATTAACTTACACATATCAACAAAATAAATCAACCATAGATATGCATTTAAATATTAATATATCTTTTTAAACATCTTGCTACTAGCTTTTATTGAAATTTTCTCCTCTTCAGTGCACAACTGGATCAATCAATGTAATATATAGTATATGAATTGGATATTATGTCCCAGATATCTGACATAGGTGAATTCTAAACAAATGTGTTCCATCATGCAAAGTTAATATCAGTGCTGAATGGTTATAGGTAAAAACATTTAAAAAAAATAATCACCGTAAAGCTACACCGTATTTGCTACATGATTGCGAAAATACAGTTACTTATAACGTTCATTTGAGTGTGTGTGATGTTAGAATAACCTATATGTAATCTGTATAGTAAAATATTATCAGGTAGGTCCTATATATCATTGATAATCATGTTTCCATCTAAAACGCGTTTTTCAATTTATCAACATGCTTCTATAGTCCATGTGTTCGAATATTTTGTTAAACTTGTTTGTCGCGCTTAACGTCTTGTAGCAAATATTGCATGCATAGTTTTAGCAAACGACACCTTGGACAAAATCTAAATTCAACCCTAATTTGAAACATCTAAATGTTGTTATATATTAATGTTGCATTACACTAATATGTGATTTGTTATCAAATTCCTTTGTGCTAAAATCAAATGGACAATTTATTTGCCGAGCTTCATCATGTTCATGTACCTACTTGAATCAACTATAAAAATTATACCTGATGTTTCGGAAAACACGAATCTGTATCAGTATCAGCTACTGTTTTAACATGCAAAATAGTTTACATGGTCGTATTAAACTGTGAATTAACTGTTAACAAAACTGATAATTGACATACTGAGGATTTCTAACCCAGTTATAGATTATCTTTGTATTTTCCAACCAATTCGGGGTTTTAGGTCCCAATGCTCTTCAACTCGTTTTAGCCTGTTTAATCGTAAAAATCCGAGTGTCGCTTATGAGCCATTCTTAGGTAAAACGTGCTCCTGTATTACAAAATTGTACCCTGATATACGTTATGAGTTTATTTTTACATTTTAAAACATTGTTGGTTGATTATATAAGTATGTTTATGTTTTTCATTTCAGATTATGTACTACAACCAAAAACTGCAGAAAAGGATTTGTATTAGTTTGATTATGTGCAGCTTATTAATAGTGGCCTTATATGAAACATTGTACTATAAACAAGATAAAGATTTACCCATTACACGATTAAAGTATACCTCAATGAAAACAACATCTAAAGAGTTACATAATAAACGAGACCATATACGATTAAGGGATACTGCAGTGAAAACAACATCTACAAATTTACATAGAACAAGAGACCATACACGATTTAAAAGTACATCAGTGAAAACAACATCTACAGATGTATATAGTAAACGAGGCCGACCTGGAAATACTATTCCAGTTGATTGGTCGTTCATTGGCAATAAATGGAGACTATCTAGCATTTGTAAACCATACACAATGTTCATAAATCGCAAGGATTTTCCTTTATATAAATATACAACAAATGCTGGAAGCGTGAAAATATTTACACACTCTTTAAGCGATAGCATATCGTCTGTAATCAGGAGAGCAGGTGCTTTTGAATTGAACACAATAAACCGAGTATTGTATCAGCTGAAACAAGATCCAAATATAAATTTAATTGATATAGGAACAAATGTCGGACAACATTCTATAGCTGATTGGGAGGAACTCAATCGCCATTGATGCCGTAAAATCAAATATCGAACACGTATGTGCGTCTGCCAATTATCTAAATATTGGATCGCGAATAACATTGATTCATAACATTTTGTCTGACTCGAGTGGGACACGCGAGTTAAGGTACACCGCCGGCAACTCTGATTTCGGACTTAACCATGTTGATACTGATGGAATATGGGACAAGATGAAACGGAAATTCAGTGGAAGACATTTCAAAACGAAAACAGTGCAAGAAAATTCTGCCACGTTAGATAGCCTTTTATTTATTCCACAGATTCAAAAGTTTAAAAAAGTATTTATTAAAATAGATGTTGAAGGTCATGAACATAGGGTATTTCTTGGTGCTAAGGAATTTTTCAAACGACTAGATGTGCAAGGTATTATCATGGAGTGGGCGTGGCACGTAAAGCGACAGTCATCAGAAATAATAAAAAACTTAATGACTGAATGGAAATTCAAACCATTTAGAATATTTAGGACTACACAATTCGATCTAAGTGCAATACAATCTAACCTGTGGCCACAAGATGTTCTGTGGCTTCCAATAAAAAATAACACAAAAGTTAAATATTAAACTGAAGATTACAGCAATACGAATATTCTCCAAAGTTAAAAAAGACATATGTGACAAATGTCAATATGTAAAAACAAGCAAAGGAAGAGAAAAAAAATAACAAGGCATTAGCCAAACAAAGACGGAACACACTATAGCAAGAGAAAAAGACCAACCAACTTCAGACACTACCACACATAAAGCTAGATCTTAAGCGAAAGGAATATACCCCAATCAATATCAGGGTTATACAAAACTGATTCTGTAGGGTCAGCATTTACTTTCTTCTATTAGTCACACATTGGTTATCTGTAGCTAACATAAAATCTGATAAGGAAATACACAGACGACTGGTATTGTCTGTTGTCTAACCCAAAGATGCATGAATTACGTATACCTTTGTCAAGACAGATATCTTACGCTTTTCCAAAGTATTAAACTATTGGTACACATGTACAGTAAAGCAAATTCTCAAACTCTTATATTTCGGTTAATGTGAATGTTTCAAATGAAATTTTGTTGTGAAATCTTAATTTTTGGTATTTTAGTATCGTAGGATATGCGATATTATTCATAATTAAAGTATTTCTGGGAGATGACTTTATAAGTTTGATTAACTTGCATCTCATACCCTTTACAAATGAAGTATCTTAAATATATTGCACATGAACTGTTTTTAGAATAAGAAAAAAAAAACGAGGACAACCCTAACTGATTGGTGTTTGTTTCAACTTACTGTTTTGATTTGCGCATTGTTTATATTTCACATGATGATCATTTTTTGTTAATGTAATTCTGATATATTATTCTGAGCACTTTTTAATGTAAACTTTGAAATTTCGTGAACTTGTTTGCATAATTTTTTTTTTTGTGTTTTGAAATGATCAAATCTGTCTTTTGTTTAATGTCTTTCTAAGTTTTATCTCTTAGAGGATTTATTTTAAATGCATTCCTAGCAGAACCGTTGACTTTAAATTATTTTTATCAAGTTGTATATTAAGTTAGAACTATTGCTTTTATTTCAATGTTTAAAATGTGTTTTCAAAAATATGCAATGCATCGATCTGTTAATAAAAAATAAATGTAACTTTAACATGTTATTTGTGATTCTGTCTGAAGGAAGTAAATGATAAGCGGACTTTTATGAAGCACGGGAAATGTCTGTCCGGGTAATATTCGCCAATATTTGTTCCATGATCATTTTAAATGTACAGCACTTAAATTGATCATGGCCGAGGAGCCATGGGCACCGTCGCTATAGTCCACCTGATATGCATGATAATTCTATAGATGGTCTTGCCAAACATGTCAACAAACCTTTTGAATTCATCACATTCGCTCTAAACTGTACTCATTTTGCCCTTTCTAGACTGTACTCACTTCCGCTTTCTAGACTGAACTCTCTATTGAAAGCGTATGAAGAATGCCACACTACATATAGTCGATCTACGAAGTATAAAATAATTCCATGGTGATAGATATTACTAACCATAGATTATTCAGACCCGTTTTTGAACATTCGGAGGAACTGCAAAAACGTTCATTCGTCAATTTGAAGTTCACAAACAAGGGTATTAATGCTATAAATATAAGTAATATTCTTCACCATAAAAGAGTAAAAAGCAACATTTCTTCTTACTTTAAGGATCAATCTTCTTCTATAGTATCGTATTCCTACACCAACCCTGTTGCATCTAAAAATTTTAATCACAAAAAAAAGTGTTGCAGAATCTAAATATTGATGACCTCAAAGCTGATTGTACCTGTTCACATTCCCATTTCGTGTATAATCCTGCTGGCCATGTAATGTCTGGAGACCTAAAAATAGTCAATAACTACAAGTTGAGACAACTTTTGTCCATAGGTCCAAAATACAGAGAGACTCAGCCAATCAATTGGAAGCAGAACTTCAAACTACTAATGGATTCTGTTGAGGGTTATGCAAAAGACTGGGCAAAAAGAGAAACGGTTGAGGTTGCCACTCTTTCAAAGTTGGTAAATCAGTGAGGTCATTGATTCAGATAAGAGTAAGTAAGCTTAAAGGGTCAATGAGCACCAAAACTCCTTCCATCTTTAAAGACCCTCATGTCATAGAGGAGTTGCCTCCATGTTGTCGTTCCAGCTGACAAAGCCTCAAACAATATTGTTTTTGTTTGCAAGAAACACTATATTGACTGCCTGATTACAGAACTTGGGATAAATAACACACTTGGAAATCCTACACATACACTAAGTACGCTTACAGGAGATACTGGAAAACCACAAATCGGTTCTAATCTTCCTTTGAGTTAATCCAAAGGATGAAGACCAGGATCTTATATCCTTATATTGTATTCCTCAGCTTCACAAGAATCCTTATAAGGAAAGGTATATTCTAGGTTCTTCCAAGTGTTCCACTAAACCCCTTTCTAAAGTTTTTACTGTCATACTCACTGCAGTCAAAGAAGAACTTCAGAAATATTCCGAAACGACATATTCAAGAAGTGGTATTAATCAGATGTGGAAACTGAAAAAATCAATAGAGTTATTGGTGAATTTAAAATCTCAATCATTAAACTTTCACCAACATTAAAACCTTTGAAATTTCACCATCATTAAAACCTTTGATTTTTCAACACTTTATACCACTATTCCACATACTAAACTTAAAGCTCGACTGATATAACTCGTCAGCTTATGTTTCTAAAAAAAACGAAAGGGCATTAGACGTTTAAATATCTAGTTTTGGGCTGGAATTCAGATTACTTTGTGAAAAATCATACAGAGTCAAAGAAAAAACATACCGACGAGGATATCACTGCTTTGCTGGACTTTTTAATTGACAAAATATTTGTTTAATTTGGAAGTTTGGTCTCCCAACAGACTATTGGAATCCCAATGGGTACCAATTGCGGTCCTCTACTTGCAGATTTGTTTTTATATTCCTATAAAGCAGAATTTATCCAAGTGCTTGTACAGAAAGGAAAAAAGAAATTAGCCCAGTCTTTTAATTCATCCTTTCGGTATATTGATGATGTACTGTCTCTTAATAATAATAGATTCAGTATTCACTTACATTTAATATATCCAAGTGAACTTGAAATTAAAGATACTACCGACACAGATAAATCTGTTTCATATTTAGACCCTTTTCTCGAAATGACTACTGATGGTAGGTTGAATACTAAAATCTATGACAAACGCAATGATTTTAATTTTCCTCTAGTCAACTTTCCATTTCTGTGTACTAGCAAGATTCAAGCGGCACGAGCATATGGAGTATATGTGTCTCAATTGATACGTTATTCTAGAGCTAGCTAGTTAGTTTATTTTGTTGAACGAGGGATACTGCTTTCTCAAAAGTTGCTAAGCAAGGGCTTTGAATCAGTCAAACTAAGGTGATCACTCAAGAAATTTTACGGTCGCCATCATGAGCTGATTGGCCATTATGACAAACATGCGTCAGAAATCATATCTGATATTCTTCCTCAGTCACAATAACCTTCCGTCATTACCGAACTGAACAAAGAAATAACACGACGAGTGCCGTATACGGTGCAGGAATTGCTTACCGTTCCGGAGCACCTGATTTCACTCCCGGTTTTTAGTGGAGTTTTGATTGTTATTGTCTTAAAAGCTTGAAAAAATATCATTAGAAATATCTTTTTCTCTGATTTCGTCGATAATGTGAAGCTTTTTTAATCTTCACTACGTTCTATGGGAAATATTTTTTGCTCTGCACTACTATAAACTATTGTGTCTTCAATAAATTAAAAAAAAATGTTTAGTAAGCCTTAAAAATTTATTAGAAATGTTACAATAGTTGCTTTAAGTGTTTATAACATTTGTGTTATTTACTTCTTGTTTACAATTTGAAGAACAAAATATTTTGACTCGGCAATATTTTAGCATTGGGCATTGTAGTGAGTTCTTACTAATAAAAGAAGTTCCTATATTGATTGGAATCCCGCTAACATGTTTAAATCCGCCACATTCTGTATGTATGTGCCTGTCTAAAGTGAGGACCTGTAATTCAGTGGGAAAGCATCTTTGTTGTCCAAGATGCTGGCTCCAATGAAAACTGGTCTGTGTTGTATATTTCGTCTCTCAGATTTTACACACTATTTACACACCAATAACCTTTAGAAAAAATATGTTTAATCATTTAGTAACTTTGGATAACGGTAAATTCAAAAAAGCACGAAACTTATAAAGTTTGCATTTGATTGGCCATCCCATTTCTTCTCGCTAAACGTAAACAAAAGCCATGATCTATATGATGTCATAGATATCCTTGAGTTGAATTTGTTTCTTACATACATTTAGCTCTGTTCTTGATATCATTTGTATCTATTACAATTGATTGCTATTAAATGCTATTACTTATTTTCTGAAGATTAAAACATAATTGGAAACATAAAACGGTAATATTAATTAAGGCTTTCATTGTTATGCTTTGACACGTTAATTTGAAATATATCCTATATGTCATGATATATCTCAGTTGATCACAATTGGATTTGGACAAATTACTGAATCAGCTGTGAATCCAGATATACCATGTAATATCATGTAACGCTTAAAAAAACTAATAATTTTGATATTTTAAACTATGAACACTAATTGTAATTACATTCCAGGTATGATTTGTAACCCAAACAGTTGAGATTATAAATCTATATAAAAACACAGAAAAGGTAACACCAGTTTAAGCTTCAAGAGTGTTCTTACATTTCACGGATACATGATTCGAAATTGACATTATATGTCGGAATAAATCAAAACTTTTATCAGACATTAATGAAGGATTGCACATTGTTATGGCCCAGTAACGAAGTTGTCGGTGCCATTTAGTTTTACCCTTGTCCGTAATTCTGAAATTCCGTAATTCCGTCATTCCGTCATTCCGTCATTCCGCAACAAACCATTATACGGAGTTTTTATCTAAACACCTTCAGATATTGGGCTGAATTTTGGAATGTGAGTTAACCATGATGAGTTACAGATCAAGTTTAAGTTTCATTCCGATCCGCTAATTTTTGCGGAAATAACGAGATTTGGACCTCGATAAATTGTTGAAATCACAGTTGTACGCACTCTTTTTCTAAACGCTTTCAGATATTGGGATGATTTTTGGCATGCGAGTTAACCAAGATAAGTTACAGG
The DNA here is from genome assembly GCF_965363235.1 of Mytilus galloprovincialis. NCBI lineage: Eukaryota > Metazoa > Mollusca > Bivalvia > Mytilida > Mytilidae > Mytilus > Mytilus galloprovincialis. The sequence continues at coordinate 23,952,754 of NC_134850.1, forward strand.
TCAAGTTAAAGTTTTGTTCCGCTCGGCTAATTTTTGCCGAAATTACGGGCTTTTGGACTTTGATAAATTGTTGAAAATCACAGTTATACGGACTTTTTTTTTAAACGCTTTTAGATATTAGGCTGATTTTTGGTATGCAAGTTTCTCATGATGAGTTACAGATCAAGTTTAAGTTTCGTTACACTCCACCAATTTTTGCCAAAATTCAGGGTTTTCAACTTTGAAAACTGTTAAAAATCACAGTTATATGGACATTTTTCTATACGCGTCCAACTTTTTTTTGTGAGACTACCATCATGTTTGTGTACACAGGTGTTATTGAAATTGCAGATGTTTAACTTTTTGAGACGGGGCCATTCGTTTCGCTTTGACACATATAGTTATAATTATTTTAGTGTAACTTATGTTATTAAAGTTACTTCCTTACAGTAAAATAATAAAAAAAAAATCGCACAAAAAAATTTTAAACGGAAATTCCCGAATCAAATGGAACAAATAATAAGCTCAAACACATAAAACGAATGAAAATCAACTGTCATTTTTGGACTTGGTACAGGTATATTTTCAACAGTACTTTAAAATGTAAACTAGTGGGAAACGTGATGGAGCTAACCTAGAAAAGATATTGACAGTTCTACCTTAAAAATTTAAGTTAAATTATTTGACTGAAAATTCGGCTACAACTCTCTTCATCACAGTTGAGGTTTGAAATAAGGTACGTAACCGAAACGTTACCCATATCAATGGAACAAATAAAAAAGAGTGCGCAATATATAAAGTTCAATTCCATGTCTTAAATAAGGATATGGTATCGAATTTTTAAGTTCAGAACTAATAAGAGCTATGATACAAGTTTGAGGTTTAGCTAGCTATAAAACCTGTTTTATCTATGCATTTATTTTATTTTGCAAATGCCTGAAAAAAGTCAGGAGTTTTCCATTTATTCTGTTGGTTGATAAAGTTCAATTTGTCAGTTTCTATGGAATTCCCCTTTTTTGAATTGGTTCTATTTCTACTTTTTATTCACCAACTCCATAGTAGGACTGCTTGAAAGCATGTCTACTCGGCTTTCGTTCCACTCGAACTATTTTGATTGCTTATTTGTTTTCGTTACGAAAAAGCATGATGTATAAGTCACTGAGCGCAACGGAAGCACCAACATGAGAACATCTTAAAAAAGTGGTTCCGGAAAAAACTTTTTAACTTTTGAAGACATTTCTCATGTAATTAATTTCAAATCAAACCTGCAGTTGATACATTTAATCTGAAAAATTAAAGCAGAAAGGTCCACTATGATGTGCTGATGACGTCATTATCATATTGATATTTACGTTTTGACAACAATTCATAATTTCAGGCATACATTTTTGTTAGAAATGTATATTTGGGAAATGGATGATTGTATAAATGAAAAATAAATCGACATTAATTCAATTTTCATGCAATCAAGTGCAGAAATTTTTTTAAACAACTTGTGAAAATATATGAAAGATAGATGAATTGCAATTAAATTCACTGACGTCAGTTGTTAGATTTGACTGTAGACAATCTTCGTTGAATGACCGCAAGTGTTAAATTTTAGACGTGAAACTCTAGTTATTACTCCGGTGTGCGGTTAACGACCATGTATTTAGGGTTTATTGATACTGGGGTTATTTAAACGGTTCTAATTAAATTCAAAGATAAAGGGTAATAACACTGATTTTAATTTTGAAATCATCTTTTTTTAAAAGCATTTTCTTAATTTACTCTCTTGGTGATAAAATTGACTAATTGTTTACCTTACTCCCAGTGGCAAATTTTTCATGTTAATAAAAAATAATTTTAATCTGATTTGTTTTCTCCCTATTGCTCATTTTTTTAACTTTTTTTATGAAAATAGAAATAATATTTTAAAAAATTTCATTTGTTCGACTCTGGGTCGATCGATTACCATGCATATCCAGTTTATCGTTACAACAGTAATTTAAATGCATTTTATTCATAGATAAGGAGTATGAGAAATCACAAACGAAATACAGGGTTCCCCGGATACCGTAACGAGGTTTTGTGTTTTATATTTAATGTTGAGTTTCGGCATATTCTTTTCCAGAAAGCATGTTCCTCAACATGTGAGTTATTTTCAGTTGATCAGTATTAGACAAAAGATGTCAGGTAGATTGAATATATTCTTTTTCTTTAAAATTTTTATATTCTTTTTCTTTAAAATAGAATTAAAGCTATGTATTTCTAAATAGTGTCTATAGCAACAAACCTGTTCTGACGTCTTTACTTGTGAATATCATAATTAAATTATGTAAATAATGCATTTCTGGACAAGGCTTTTCAATTGAATAAGCATTAGTATGTGTATATCGTCAAGTTCGTTCTAATTTTTTTTAAACATTCCTTACATGCCTCAAATTTGTGTTAATTGCGTACGTGTCTTGCATTCGAAGATAAGGGACAAACTGTATAGTGTCTTTATATGGCCTTGAATGGAAACAGTAGGACTTCCAAAGAAAGATAAATTATAGCTCTTCATCTTTTATATAAGCTTTGGATTTCAAAATTTTGGCCACAAGCATCACTGAAGAGACATTTATTGTCGAAATGCGCATCCGGTGCAGGAAAATTGGTACCGTTAATGTTATTACTACCACTGGGTCGATCCCTCTGCTGATGGACTGTTAGTCCCCGAGGGTATCACCATCCCAGTAGCAAGTACTTCGGTACTGGCATGAAAATACGGATTGTTTGTGTTATTAAAATTTGCTGTTACAAAATGTTAGAAATTATTATAAATTAAGGAATGTATCTCCCTCATGCAAAGTTCTGATTCCTTTCACGGATTTGGCTATACATTGGGACCTTTTGGATTTTAGCTCTTCATCTTTATTATAAGCTTTGGATTTCAAATATTTTGGACACGACCATCACTGAAGAGACGTGTATTGTCAAAATGCGCATCTGGTGCAGGGAAATTGGTACCGTTTATGTTATTGAAATATGAACGACGAAAAAAAAAATATAGAAAAATATTCTTAAATCTGCGGTAGTTTGAAAACATTTAGCTGCTCGGCAACGCGGTCATTCCTAAAACACTACTAAATACTGGACGGCCGGATTGTATTATAAAACGTTCCTATTCAGTCATGCAAGATGTAGTTTTGAGACAAGTATGATGCGATTGTTATATTATTGCGTTTGTATTATGAATGAGAACTGAATATTATCAAATTACCTAAATTTATTTTGTGTAATTCTAATGCAAGTAGTTTAGAACCAATGGCCGACTATGAGTGCAAAGACTTTGCCGACACTGGGAAATGTTTCCAGAAACTACATGTTTACATCAATACTGAAGTGGAGAAACTAAAACAAAAACAAGACCAGATCGATGATAGGGTTAAAGTTCTTGAAAACCAGGCTGAGTTTGCCAATGGTGAGCTTCATGATATCCATAACTCTAAAATCCCCAACTTGGAGTCACTAATTGCCGAGGAATCAAATGAACGTCTAAAATTAGAGGTGTGGGGACGAAAATGGAATTTGGTTATCCGTGGGCTTGAGGGGAAAGTCGATGAATCCCCTAAGGTCACCCAAAACATCGTCCGAATATGGTTGCATAATGATAAAAAGGGGCTTGGGTTTACTGCTCCGGAGGTGAAAAGTATGCTATTTACAGCTGTACATAGATTGCCGAATGGTCCTGAAAAGAAACGCAATATAATCCTTAGGCTATCAAACTTGATAGATAGGGATGATATCCTTAGTGCTGCCACAAAACTGCCTAGGGGTGCGGATACAGTGTGGAACCGGACCTCCCACACTCACTTGCAGTTCGTCGAGGTGAACTCCTGGCATAGAGAAGCAAAATGTCCAATGAGGAAAAAAGAAAATTCAGACTTGTATACTTGAAAGATCCACCTTTCGTCCAACTCGCAAAGAAAAGATCATAAACATTACTAGTACCGAGATCGTTTTGAAAAGCGAATAATTATGGCTTAAAAGATTTATTGGAACATTGTAATAAAAATGATGCTACTTTTTCTGTCAGTTTTTTTTTTCTCACCTTTAGTTACTTTTTTTGTTAGTTTGTTTACATTTTTATTTTAAATATACTTTTTCTCTTTACTCAGTTTTTGTATTGCGCCAGGCAAAATTTTATGTAACACTATTTGTGTTAATCGTGAATTTAGTTTTCTATGTTGTGTCGTGTGTGCTGTTGTTTGTTTGTCTTTTTCATTTTTAGCCATGGCGTTGTCAGTTTGTTTTAGATTTATGAGTTTGACTGTCCCTTTGGTATCTTTCGTCCCTCTTTCTCCTCTCAGTATTAACTTTTCTTAACGTAAATAGTGAGTGTGGCATAATTGTACATTTCACATTCCTGTAGGCGGAGTCTTGTGTATTCATAATGTAAACATTTGGATACTCGGAATCTCTCTATAGTCTTGTTCTGTTACAATCACAACACACAATGGAAGCCTCCATGGATAAACACATGTTATTATTTAACCATAATTCTCTTCACACAAGTGCTGTTTACAGGTAAAAACAATAAGAACAGGGTTTACCCTTCCACATAAGTCCTACACATGCATCTTTTTAATTATTTTTTTTCAAATTTCAGATCCCGAATTCATACAAAAAGTATGAATTATATTTATATGATTTGTTCAATACTATAATAAACAGAAAAATATCTATTTTTTTTTTTATATAGATACAATCAGATTACGGATAAAACTTAATTTAGGTAACAAGGTATTGTCTCCGTTAATTTATGCATTATGCTTCCAATTTTGGAGTGAGCTGCAAAACCATAATATATAGTTAAGTAAATACATGAACTAGAAACATTTAGAACTTTCTCAAAATCAATTCTTACATTGAATGGCAGCTTAGACCAAAGTTGAGCACGCTGACAGCTTTTGGTGCTTAATTTGCATTATTTATCTTGTGTTTTCATGTTGACAAAATGCTGAGCTGTTTACTTCATTCTGCTTTTACTTTAGTTTAAGCTTTGTTTTTGTGATAGCATGTTGCTTGACATGTTTATTTGCTTGCTGCATGTTTTGCTTATGATTTATTTAACTGTTTGTTTCTCATGCATGACGTGTAGTAGTAAAGTTCTGTTTACATATGTGTATTGTCCATATTTTACATGTATTTGCTTTGTCTAAAGGTCACTGCTTAGTTTAAAAGTTATTAAATCCTGGCCTCAACAAATGCTTAAGGGGCTTGTAAAATTTCACATTCATTATAAAGTGAATTTTGTACTATATTACACCAACAATATTAGGGATTCAGGGGAATTGTATATATGTTTAATTAATTTTGGCTATATAGTTTTCTACAGTTTATGAGGAAAAAATGATTTACCTGCAGATCTGTTATCAAAATTCTTACTATACCAGGACCATAACTATTCCTTATTGAATTTAAACAACTTATTCATGGTCTTGAAAATTTGGTTACTACTTATAATGACCCGGAAGGGGGGAGTAAAAAGGGAGGGAATTCAAAAGGTAGGGGAATTATTATTTTGAAAACCCTGAATTGCTATCAAACTTATTGTGATCTTACTTACTTTATATATTTTTTACAGATGTCTAAATGTATGATATTGTTTATTTGTCAGTATGTTGAAAAATCAAGAATGACATACCATCATAGTATACTTAAAGCATTTGACTGTTGGATAGAGTTACATATTACACCTATTGAACTGTTCGATAATGACTAGTTTGAAAATAGGATCTCTTAACTGTAGGTGTCTGTCAGAGGAGGTGAAGAGAAGAGATTTTTTTTCAAGATATAGGAAAAGATATGATATAATTATATTAACAGATACACATTGTACAAAAGAAAAAGAAAAGCAGTGGGCACATGAGTGGGGGTATAAGGCATTCTTTAGCTCTGATTCCAGCCGCTCAAGAGGGGTAGCAATTCTAATAAAAAATAGTTTTACATTTACTATTCACCAAGAAAAAAAGGATCAGGAAGGCAATTTTATCATTCTAGATATGACCATTCAAGATTATCGACTCTCTTTTGTTGCAATATATGGTCCCAATGGGGACTCTCCAACTTTTTTTGAAAATATAAAAGGTCTAGTATGTGGTATAAAAAATAGCTCCATAATTATGGCTGGAGACTGGAATGTGGTGCAAGACTTTGATAAAGACACCTCAAATTATAGTGCTAAAAACAATATAAGAGCACATGAAATTTTTTTAGATATGATAGAGTCCCTGGACCTTGTTGATATATGGCGAGCATTAAATCCGGATACCAAAAGATTTACATGGCGTGGTCTTGGGCTTAAGCAAAGCCGTTTGGATTACTTTTTGATTTCATCTGATCTTGAACCATTTGTAAAAAATGTAGACATGGATATAAGTTACAGGTCTGATCATTCTCCAGTGTACCTGACCTTACAGTTTTACAATCAAATTAAAGGTAAAGGCACATGGAAGTTTAACAATAGCTTACTACATGATATTGTCTATGTAACTGAAATAAAAAATTGCATTAGGGAAACTATAAATCAATACTCTCTGCCTGGGAATGACCTAGAAACAGAACTATCAGTAAACAGACCCCTCAGAATTATTAAATTCAGAAATTAAAATTTTAGAAAATCTTGTTCAACACAGAGAGAAAATAGTAACAGGTATTATGGCAAGAGCAAAGGCAAGATGGGTAGCAGAAGGTGAAAAATGTACAAACTATTTTTGTAATCTTGAAAAAAGAAATTATAATAAAGAGATAATTCCAAAATTAATTAAAGATAATGGAGAGGAAATTTTCAATCAAAGTGAAATTTTAGAAGAACAAAAATCATTTTATGAAAAAATTAACAAATCCTATTCTTCATCAAGAACATAAAAATCTATTTTTTGACGAAAATAATCCTTTTATTCGCAAACTTTCTGATGAATAGAGGTTACCGGCAGAGGGTAATTTGAATGCTAATGAATGCTTAAAAACATTGAAAAATATGAAAAATGGTAAATCTCCAGGGATGGATGGATTTACAACAGAATTTTATAAATTCTTTTGGATAGAGCTCCATGAGTTTATTATAAATTCTTTCAATTATAGCTTAGAAACTGGATCTTTCTCGGTTAGTCAGAAACAAGGAGTAATAACATGCATTCCAAAAGAGGGTAAATCAAAATTTCAATTAAAAAACTGGAGACCTATCACTTTATTAAATGTTGATACAAAAATTGCATCAGCTGCATTAGCAAATAGAATAAAACCTTTTCTTGGGGATATAATTAGTGAAACACAGCAAGGTTTCATAAAGGGGAGGTATATTGGAGAATGTACGCGGCTTATTTTTGACATTATGGAAAAGGCAGAAGATGGTAATCTACCAGGTCCTTTACTTTTATTAGACTTTGAGAAAGCTTTTGATACTCTTGAGTGGTCATTTATAGACTTGGCTTTGTCTTTTCTAGGGTTTGGTCCTATTTTTTGTAGATGGGTCAAGACCTTATATTCAGAATCTCAGAGCTGTATTATAAATAATGGACATTGCTCTCAATTTTTTAATGTTGGTCGGGGTGTTAGACAAGGTGATCCTCTATCTCCATATCTCTTTATATTATCTTAAGAACTTATGAGTGCTGCGCTTAAAAATAATCCAGATATAAATGGTATGAAAATAAATGATTCTGAGTATCTACTAAGCCAGTATGCAGATGACTCATGTCTCTTATTAGACGAGGATGAGCAATCTTTAGAAAAGTGTTTATATACTTTAGAAAAATTTTCTGAGTGTGCGGGACTTAGAGCTAATTTTGATAAAACTGAAGCCATATGGATTGGGTCAAAGATTCACTCAAGGGATAAGCTATAAACTACAAGAAATTTGAACTGGAATCATTCAGGAAAATTTAAACTTTTAGGAATAAAATTTGATCTGTTCAGTGAAAATAAAACGCTTGTAAATTTTGTAGAAAAAATTAAAAAAAATGCAGAGCTTACTAAATTCCTGGGTTTATAGAGATTTAACATATATGGGAAAGATCACTGTCATTAAATCACTAGCTCTACCTATTCTAATTCAATCATTGACAGTTTTGCCAAACCCGCGTGATGATAAAATAAAAGAAATTCAAAATATTTTTTTTCAGTTTCTTGTGGTCAGGAAAACCAGACAAGATTAAAAGAAAAGTTATAATAGGGTTATTTGAAAATGGGGGGTTGAAAATGCCAGATGTAAGATCTTTTTGTTATTCATTAAAGATGACATGGATAAATAAACTTTTAGACCCCTTGAATATATCCCCATGGAAAACATTGTTAATAGATCAATACAACAGATTAGGAGCAGACAAAATATGGTTGATGACCCCTGATGGTATCCAAAAGATTTCTTCAAAATTTAATAAGTTCTGGAAAGATATTTTACTAAACTGGAATATCCTAAACACTGTCACTAATGGCACTGCTGAAGGGATCACGAAACAATCCATATGGCTAAATAAGAGTTTGAAAATTAATAATAAAACTGTTTTTTACCAGAGGTGGGTTGAATCAGGAGTTTTCTTTGTAGGTGATTTACTTGATGAAAACAGTAATTTTTTTACTTTAAAAGAATTCTGCGAAAAATATAATCTTAATAATAATTTCTTTTAATAGCATTCTTTGCTTCATATGATACCAAAAGACTGGGAAAATCTAATCACTACTTCAGAGAAAATTACGCACATATCTAACGATAAATTTGAATTTATAAAAAACAAAAAAAAGTCATGTCAGTTCTTTTATAAAAAATTCTTGTCAATGTATACAGAACGTCCTATAAAACAAGAAGACAAAATGTGTAAGGAACTAGGCACTCATATAAAAAATTGGGATTTCATTTATAGCTTAACCTTTTGTTGCACTAAAAACAACAAATTTAGTATGTTCCAGTTTAAGATTTTACATAGAACTCTTGCTACAAATGCATTATTGCAGAAGTACGGATTAAAAGAAACTAACTTGTGTAGTTTCTGTAATGAAACTAAAGAAACTTTAAGTCACTTTTTCTGGGAATGTACTCTAGTTAGAAATTTGTGGTTAGAAATTGCAGCACTTTTTCTAGTTGAAAATAATTTAACTTTAATATTTAATGTGGAAAATATTGTTCTTGGGTCGGAGTCTTGGGATGTTTCCCTAAACTTACTCACTATTCTGGTTAAATATTACATTTATACATGTCGCTTTAATCATTCATTACCGACTCTTACAGGTGTCATAGCTATGATTAAAAATTCCTACCAAATTGAAAAAAAAATATCTACCTCCTTTTACAGATCCCCTAAAGCAAGAGAGAAATTTGATAGTAAATGGGAATTAATTAAAATCTTAGTTCACATGTGAGGAGAGATTTTTCTATTTTGTACTTACTTTATAATAGTTCATGTAGAATTAATAATATGTTGATGCACATCACAACTGGACAGTGATTTGTGTGCATCTTAAAAGTACTATCTATGTTTATTGATATTGTTATATATAAATTAATTAATAGTTTTTGTTTGATTGTATTTGAATTATCTCCCCTTGACTTAGGTTGACATTTATTATGTGATTCTGTCCAACATGTTATCTGTTAATGATCTCTGGTGGCCTCTCCTGGTACCTCTCATGTTCATCATCATTGTATAGACAGTGATGCATGTGGCTAGAGGAGAAGGCTGATGCCATCATTAACCTTATCAGCATATTCAGATATTCTAATCCAGAGTGATAAAGGATGGGTATGATCGAGTAGAAAATTTAGAACAATTAGCATAAATAACTTTTTAATTTTGGACTGTTATTGAAAAAATTAATATCAATACATGTATTATGAATTAACTATATAATTATGTATCACAATACTTGATGAATTTTCAGATGAAATAAAAATAAATTACAAAAAAATAGTTTAGAACCGAAATATTTTGTAAAACATATGAAGGTTATACCATCTGTAGCTTTTTTTGTATTATTATAAGGCTTTTGTGAGTCAATGAATGGACTTTGACTGGATGTTCATATCTATATCATAAGTAATATGGTTCGCTCCTGGTCCCTGCGGATCCATGGAGGTTTAGTAAAATTCATAGAGTGATGCCAAACGCCAAAATTCCTATAAATTTTATTTAACCTTAATAGTCCGTAAGGGGTCAGTAGTGAAAGTATTATGTCTTTATCGCAATCGGGAATTTTTCTGCCTCGTTTTGTAGAAAAAAAAACTATAAAACAGAACACCTCCATATTAATACATGACGTCACCATTAATATAAAAGGTGAAGTCATGAACTCTCTCTGAAATTATCCAACCCCCTACGGCACCATAGAGGGTCATCACGTGACGGCGTTTTACCAATCACAAGGTGGTAAATTACCCGCAGTGCGATAATGAATATTATTGTTAATGAACTGATCATTGAACAAGAGGACAGCATGGTTGTAGCTTGTTACATTTCTACAAATAGTGTGTTCTGTGCAGAAAGTAATATTTGTTGACATTACAGTTATCCTTATGTTTTCGCGTATCACTTTTGATATTGCTTTCAAATGAACTATGAAGACTGATTGTAACTAAAATCCAATTAGTTGAGATTACTCAACTTGTATAAACACATAAAAGGTAACACGAATTTAAGCTTCAGGTTTCATTGTTATTCTTCAACGGATTCATTTCCAAAATTTAAATTAGATAGCTAAATGAATCACATATCAAATTATTATCAAAGATTAACAAACCATTTAATACATTTTTCGTCCATTTGATTGTTTATAATTTATACTTGAGAGGAGTTGTTCTATTAATTGCATATCATAGAAATAAACTGTTAGTCTGGAATATGACAGTTATTATATTTCGTTTGATTTGGTTAAGTTTTTATTTCTGCCATTTAATAAGGGACTTTCCGTTTTGAATTTTCCTCGGGGTTCAGTTATTTGTGATTTTATTTTCTACTGTATATGTTTCTTTTCTTGTGAAATTTAATTATACACTGTTGTTTTGACCTATTTGTGCAGTACTGTTCAGACTTATATTCATTTACATGTACTATCGGCAGCCTTAAAAATCAAGTTAATCTATATGCAATGAATCATGTCATGATCGGTATGACAGCTTAAGTGTATGCAATACAGTTTTGACCGCATACAAGATGTTATTATAATTTGGCAAATATTATGGAAAGTTTATTTTCTGTCTTTGTTTTTCAATACTATCGAAAAATCGGGCGTCTGTTAAGGTGTTCGTAACCAAGTTCTGCTAGGAGGATGATGCTAAATTCGATGCAATGTGTAGAGAAAACATTTTGCTATTTGACAGTTGAGAACCTCGCAGCAACTTTTAAGGGTGGTTGTTAGGTGGTATGTACAAGTCTGCTTGTATTTACTATCTGTATTACTCTCATGTTTAAGTTGCAATTAATTACGGAACCAACCTATGTTTCTCATTGATAATTAATTCACGTCTTAAACATGAAGTATCATATGCAACTAGACGCTAAGCAAACAACAATCCTTCATCTGTACTTTATAGGACAACTGAATCACAGATATCTATTACGAGGATTATACATATAAATAAACACCATAGGATCACAAGGTAACAAACTAGGATGAATGCAAGTGTTGGAAACATTTGGTAAATTTCGAATACGATTATCACTGTAAAGGTTACCTTCGATTCTAAAGTTGGTCTTGATAATTTGTAACTACCAGTTGCATTCAGAATCAGTGGCCAAATTAATTCATCTGCATGCGCAGTTATCAGTTGTCTGTTTATATGGAGCTTTTCAGCTCGAACCCCGCGCTTAAGCAAGGAGTGTTTGGCTTGCATCTTAACTGATTTTGATTGTTCTGCTGAAGGCCGGTGGGATGTCTAAGGGCACTTCAATTTCTTCCACCAATAAAACTTACATATACCACTATGTAATAATCAAACATTGACAATCGCAAATTTTGATTCCACAACTTACAACACAAAACAATTGTAACAGATTAAAATGCATGAATGTGTAAGTCATTGATTAATTCATATAACACATGCAAATGTTTGCTCCATAATTAAGTGAAACAGGAATATTTAACAGTTTAATTGTAGTCTTTTCCATCGATAGATTTTTTTCTCAAACTGGAACAAAAGAGGGACGAAAGATGACAAAGGGACAGCCAAACTCATAAATCGAAAATAAACTGACAACGCCATAGTTAAAAATGAAAAAAAGACAAACAGACAAGCAATAGTACACATGACATAACATATAAAAATAAAGAATAAGCAACACGAACAAATTGGTCGTAGACTTTTATTCTAAACATATCGTGTCTATCAATAGTACACACGACCATCTATAAAGAAGTATGATCGAAGCCAGAAAATGCATATTTATCTCATCCTTGTCAGAAACAGTCTAGATGAATTTTAGTTCACTGGCTATATATGTTGGAAAAGAATTCATGTAAATGCAAATTAAACGAAACATATGATTTTATTTGTCCTATAACGGCTACTAGATAATAAGTAAGTAGACCGACTTTTTTATTATTTCTCGTGGGCTTGTTGATTTAGTTGAGAAATCGTTTCGAATTCTAGATGTATATTTAATATTTATTAGGCATCTGAATAATGTTACACAAACTAACAACTGATAAGCATTCAGACTTTAATATATTGTATATGAAGATGTAAGAACTCTTGGTATATGCTAGTCGATGTTTAATTGTCTCTTCTCTAATTTTTGTGCTATTTTGTATGAGAAAAATAGTTTTAGGAATTTTGGTCCTCAAATGCTCTTCAACCTCGTACTTTATTTAGCCTTTTAAACATTTTTGGATTCGAGCGTCACAGATGATTCTAATTTTGTAGACGAAACGCGCGTCTGGCGTATGTACAAAATTTAATCCTAGTATCTATGATGAGTTTACTCACTAGTGAAAAATCTGTTGTCTGCAAATGATTGGTTGAAATTTAATTGTGACGTTACATTTTCTTGTTTTCTTCTGAATACTCTTATTGTGACGTCTTGAAACTAAAGGCTCTAAAGAGCCTGTGTCGCTCACCTTGGTCTATGTGAATATTAAACAAAGGACATAGATGATTCATGACAAAATTGTGTTTTGGTTATGGTAATGTGTTTGTAGATCTTACTTTACCAAACATTCTTGCTGCTTACAATTATTTCTATCTATACTGAACTTGGCCCAGTACTTTCAGTGGAAAATGTTAGTGAAAATTTACAAATTTTATGAAATTGTTAAAAATTGACTATGAAGGGCGATTACTCCTTAGGGGGTCAATTGACCATTTTGGTCATGTTGACTTATTTTTAGGTCTTACTTTGCTGTACATTATTGCTGTTTACAGTTTATCTCTATCTATAATAATATTCAAGATAATAACAAAAAACGGCAAAATTTCCTTAAAATTACCGATTCAGGGGCAGCAACCTAATAACCGATTATACAATTCATCTGAAAATTCCAGGGCAGATAGAATTGACCTGATCAGCAATTTGACCTCCTGTCAGATTTGCTCTAAATGCTTTGGTTTTTGAGCTATAAGCCAAAAACTGTATTTTACCCGTATGTTCTATTTTTAGCCTTGATGGCCATCTTGGTTGGTTGGCCGGGTCATCGGACACATTTTTAAACTAGATACCCCAATGATGATTGCGGCCAAGATTGATTCAAATTGGCCTTGCGGCCAAGTATGATTTAAATTAACCCAGTAGTTTCAGAGGAGAAGATTTTTGTAAAAGATTACAAGTATTTACGAAAAAACGGTTAAAAATTGACTATAAAGGGCAAAAAATCCTATAGGGGTCAACTGACCATTTTGGTCATGTTAACTAATTTGTAAATCTTACTTTGCTGATCATTATTGCTGTTAACAGTTTATCTCTATCTTAAATAATATTCATGATAATAACCAAAAACAGTAAAATTACCTTAAAATTACCAAGGCAGGGGCAGTAACCTAACAACGGGTTTTCCGATTCATCTGAAAATTTCATGGCAGATAGTTCTTGACCTAATAAACAATTTCACCCCGTCAACTTTGCTCTAAATGCTTTGGTTTTTGAGTTATAAGCCAAAAACTGCATTTTACCCCTATGTTCTATTTTTAGCTATGGTGGCCATCTTGGTTGGTTGGCCGGGTCACCGGACACATTTTTTAAACTAGATGCCTCAGTGATGATTGTGGCTAAGTTTTGATAAATTTTGTAAAAAGTAGCTATAGTTTCAGAGAAGAAGATGTCTGTAAAAGTAAACCACGACGACGGACGACGGACGACCGGACACCAAGTGATGAAAAAAGCTCACTTGGTCCTTCGGGCCAGGTGAGATAAAAAGGCGAACATGTCTGTTGACGTCACATCAAAAGTTCACAACTTTCCTCAAATTTTGAAAAGAAAGGATAAAAATTAATAAAGAAACAGATTCCACCACTATAACTCGTGTATTACGATATTTCACCACTCCCAACAGTTTGATTGACATATTTATATACAAAACATGGCCAAAAGTATTCGTCATTTGTATTTTATTGCTATATGTCGTCTATAAAAACATTTTCTATCAAAAAATACTTTTGAAGGTATTAACGGTTAGATTTTTATCAAAAAGGCGTTAAAAGACGATGAATTTAAAGAATAATTGTTTATTTGGTTAAAGTTTTGTATTAAGGGTCTTTTTGTGTTCACTTAATTTGAACACATGCAAAAAAAATAACAAATTAATTTGGTTGAATATATATGTAGGAAATAAGATTTTTTTTTCATCTGGTGGGATAATGAAACTGGATCCGAACAAAAATAAAACCAAATAAACGAATAAATCTGGGGAAAGTTTGCTTCTTTTGGGACCAAGTTGCTTTAAATAAAAATTAAAGATGATCCTGAAACATTTATTTGATTAAATTTAATTTTATATCAACTATAATTGAAATATCGTTTTTTTTTTGTCAGCTCTGTTGGAAGAACGTTGCATGTTGACAAAAGTCATCCGTAACAAATGAAAATCAATACCGACATGAAAAGTCGGACACTTCGTTAGCTATCATCCATTGTAGAACTTTTAAACTTGTTTTTGTTTTTCTTTGTTTTCAAAAGTATAAACTGTAATTGTATGTTTTCGGTTTTAATATATACAGATGTGACTTTTTTTATCCCAACTTAGCATCCTTGAGATTAAAGTCTTTTTTTGTGTGTTGTTTTCATTAAGTATTGGCAAAGGATGCTTATCTATTTTGCCGCACTTCTAATTTTGACATTTATTTATTTTTAAATGATTGCCTAGAAACCATTTAGTTAGTTGCATTGTAATGACAATTTTTTTCAAAAATTACGCTGTAATTGTATATTTTCAGCTTTAATATATTCAAATATAAGACTTTATCTAAAATAAGCATCCTTGAGATTAAAGACTCCTTTTGTATGTTGTTTGCATAAAGTATTTTGCCGTACTTCTTATTTTGACATTCATTTCTTCATTTCAAAGATTGCTAAGAAACCATTTAGATGTACTGACTGACTTTAAAAACGCAACACTCATTTGTAGATTTTTTTTACCAAGTCATGTTTGATCCTCATACAACTACTATTCTTTCTCATCATACTTCTTTCTCTTTTGGAAAAATCAACATCTGACTTACCTGTGGTTATTGAACATACTGGATTGTTGAGATCGAACGAATTTCAGAAAGCGAAATTTCAAACCAATAAAACAAAAAAATCATTTTATTTTCTTTGTGTAGCAATTTTTTTCATTCTTGGCCACACTTAAATCATTTAAAAAAGTTGCATATGCATAATGCCAAGACTGAGGAATAAAAAAACTGAATCAACCCATTAGAATACTGCAAACAGGAAAACATGAACGTGATGCAACAAAACAATTTGACGTCAGAAACTCGTCTTACTGTCCTTCCGACAATGATACCGGTAGACGGGATTTGTCGACGACCACCAAAGACCAGATCAACATGTAGTGACAAGGTAATGTCAATAGAATTTGATTACACAACGTCATTTGCGAGACAGATCTACGGCCGCAACGTCAACTGCTAACCAAATTGATGAATGAAATTTTGCACAGATTTATGCCATAAATGTTTCCAATTAACCGAACTGCCAAAGAATCGACTCCAAATAAACATTTGTAGGCTTAAAGCTTCAGCCGCATAATTGCCAAAACTCATTGTAATGGGTAAAACAACGGCGAAAGCAGAAGGTGCAAAACAGAAACCAAAACGTGCCGAACAGAATAGGTTGACCTCTCTGACAATAATTTTGTCGTTTTTTACAGGCAGTCGTTGCTTTTGATGGTGACACATTCATTGGCAAGGCAACAACCAACTGGGTTTCAGTGTTTACCACAATATCTGAACATTGAAAATGACGAAATCAATTTAACTTTCGAACTGCATTTTTTAAAAACATTGAAGTAACTTTCTGTTCATTAGTTTTTTTTACAAAAAATACATAATTGAAAATGGGAATTAAAAAGAATAATCTGGTGTTGCGTTTCTAAAGTCGTTCAGTGTATGTTTAGTAATTTGCATGGTAATGACAATTTTTTCAAAGCTGTCATATCTAACAGTCTGAAAATTCAAAGATTACAAATAACGTGACATATGGGATCAAAATGTATGCTATGAATGACACATTTATTAGTTATCAATTTTACCATATATGAAAGCAAATTAATATGTTGTTTTAATAATTTGAAGTCAAACTTTGAATTTTTGAGTTTCACATCCACATATATTAAGCCGCAATACCAAAAAGTAAAATCACAAAAATACTGAACTCCGAGGAAAATTTCATAAGGAAAGTCCCCAATAAAGTGGGAAAATCAAAAGCCCAAACACATCAAACAAATGGACAACGACTGTCATATTCCTGACTTGGTACAGACATTTTCTCATATAGACTTGGTTTTAAAGCTAGATAAACCTCTAACTTGTATGAGAGGTTTACCAAAAGGTAGAGTGATGTGTCAAGAAAGTTCATAAAATGCACCTGATGACAACCATGTATTCCATACAGCGAACACTCATGAAACCCAGAACACCAACTTCATCATTTTACAAGAAATTAAGTCAGAATGTTTAATTGTATTTGTAGATTTATTTTTAAAACGAGTTTTAATATCGATTTTTTTCGCGATTGTCTCGTTTATATAGCCTCGTAAATCCAGATACAATACTTTGAATAAACTTTATTCTACAGTTTATCAATTTAACACCGTTGTAGAGTTTTTTGGTACATAGATAAATGCAGTCTTCTTTTTTTAAATAAAAGCATAACGACATGTAATATAAATTGCTACATGTATGTACATTCATAAAGATTCATAATCATACATCCTGTCAGTACTGTTTTCTTATATTTTGGCATAGCACGAAGTAACAATACCTTTTCGTGCATCCTTGTACCTCACATTTTTTTTTATAGTAATGAGGTTATAATAAAATGCTGACTGATGCAAACCTATTTTACATTTTAACCTACTATGACTATTTGCTTTCTTCACCGACCGTTGTCAATATCATTGAATTTGATGCGAGTGTTATACAAGTAAGAGATTTAGCTAGCTATAAGACCAGGTTTAATCCACCATTTGCTACATAAAAAATTGCCTGTAACAAGTCAGGATTATGACAGTCGTAATCCATTCGTTTGATGCGTTTGAGCTTGTGATTTTGTCATTTTATTAGAGACTTACCGTTTTGAATTTTCCTTGGAATGTAGTATTTGTATGCCTCATTGATGGGCAATACGTTTTCTGGTCTGTGCGTCCGTTTGTCCGTCCGTGTGTCTATTCGTCCAGTTTCAGGTTAAAGTTTTTGGTTGAGGTAGTTTTGATGAAGTTGAAGTCCAATCAACTTGAAACTAAGTACACATGTTCCCTATGACATGATCTTTCTAATTTTAATGTCATATTAGAGATCTTACCCCATTTTCACGGTCCACTGAACATAGAAAATATCAGTGCGGATGAGGCATCCGTGTACTCGGGACACATACTTGTTGTGATTTTACTTTTTACTCAGATTCGTAGAATGTTTACTGAATGATAATTTGATAAGGAAGGACATGATCTATTTATTAATATTAGTTTGATTTCATCTAGCTTTCAACTAGCTAGATTTCAGTAATTATTAATACCATATGTGTTTTTTGTGTCAACTGCATACATATGTAATTCAGTTGTTGCCTATTGATACTGTATATAAAAAAAATGATGTTTCGTTATTGCCAATAAGACAACTCTCGACCAAATTCCTTATAACGGAAAAGAAGCAACAAAAGGCTATCATACGGTCGTCAACGTCGATTCAACCCATCAAACATTACTAGCTTTAAGGCCCCGAAATGACAAATTTGAATCGTTTAAAACGAGAAAATGTACCGCCTATTTTTTTTTTTAATAAAGGAAAATATTATTTACACATGTATGATTGGAACAAGTGATGTTATTTTTCAATATGTCATTCATCCTATTTCATAGAATATTTTTGATGTTTTTACAGGCGAAGTGCAATAACCTAACAAGAAAAACTCATAACTAATATTTAACTAAGCATGCCAATACAAGTTTTTATGTGTTAGGTTCTTTGATGCAGAAGGCAAAATTGAATATAAAAATCATTTGTAAGCTCCTATATTTTTGTATTGTAACTTATACATTATATATATAGCTTTTTCCACTTTTGTAGCTTCAATACAATGTATCTTTTACTTAATGTATACATGTAACCAGGCATAAGACAAACAAGTAAAGACATCTGTTCTTGTTCTGCATATTACAGTATTGGTTATATGACGCTTCATTTAGTTATTGTCTAAAACGGGTTGAAGCATGCTTATTCCACTCTTGATTCTTTATTGCTAGTCTGCTGAGTTTTATTTACAAGTTTAAAATATTTTCACGGGTCATTGTTCTTTAAAAAGTTACATATTCAAAGTTGAACAATTTACTACATGATAATGGTAGTTGGCATTTTTTTTTGATTTGTTTCACTATTGCAGTATAAGGGACTTTTAATAAAGTATGAATTATTCGAAATACTAAGGATTTTCTCATCCCAGACATAGATTACCTTACCCGTATTTGGCACAATTGGGTCCTCAATGCTCTTACACTTTATATTTGTTTGGTTTTCTAACTATGATGATATTAGCGTCATCGATGAGGGTTATGTAGACAAAACGCGCGCCTGATGTATCAACTTATCAGCCTGATAACAAATCATAGTTGATTATATCCGTGTTGATTATAGTTTCATGCTGGAAAGTGCCCTAAATAAAGGCAACAGTAGTATACTGCTGTTCAAAACTCGTAAATCAATGGACAAAAACAAAATCGGTGTAACAAACTAAAACTGAGGGAAACGCATGAAATATAAGACACAACGTTAAAATGTAACACACACAGAAACGGACTAAGCATAAAATCCAATGAGAATAACAAATATAACATCAAAACCAAATACATGAATTTGGGATAGAAAAGTACCATGACACGTTTTATAGTAATGTGAATTCACACTCAAATGTAAGAGGAAACAAACGACACAACAGAAACACAACGTTAAAGGGTAACACACACAGAAACGAACTAACAATAACTAAAGTTGCTAAATTCCACAGTTGACTGATGAACTATTTTCTCGTGAGCAACCATTTCATATCTACGGTACATTATGAGTACTATCCTACACCTTTACTGTGGGCAGTTGTGATTCTGTTTGATTCTGTTTTCTTTTGTTACCTTGATTTGTCTACTGTGACTGGATCTGCGTACCTTTCCGGAGAACCTGAGATCACTTCCGGTTTTTTTTTTTGTGGGGTTTATGTTGCTTAGTCTTTAGTTTTCTATGGTGTGTCCTGTGTACTATTATGTATCTGTTTGTCTTTTTATTTTTGGCCATGGCGTTGTCAGTTTATTTTCAATATATGAGTTTGACTGTCCCTCTTGTATCTTTCGACCCTATTTTTTAACGATATTTGAAAATCGGTAAACTTATAATACCTAAATGTAAAAACACATATAAAGTAGCCAAAAGGGATAAGTTTCCAGGTTGTTACCAACCACAAAACAAATTATAAAATAACGATGTATACAGAGTAACAAGCTAAGTACTCGGACGTCACTGAAAAGTAACTAAAAACCCCATTTGAACTAATTGAAAAGACCAAGTTTACCCAGATTAATACATGTAATATGTAAGTTATGATATAGCGCTACATTATTGAAATGCTAAGGCTTTTCTACCTCAGGTATAGATTACCTTAGCTTTATGGCAAAACTTTTAGAAATTTTGGTCCTCAATGCTCTTCAACTTCGTACTTTATTTGGCCTTTTTAACTTTTTTGGATTCGAGCGTCACAGATGATTGGTTTTGTAGACGAAACGCGCGTCTGGCGTATGTACAAAATGTAATCCTAGTGTCTATGATGAGTTTACTTATTTTATACATGAACAATTTACCATGTTTACTGATCTGTAGTTTAAAATTAAATACTAAAATAAAGATCAGGATATGTGAGGGATAACGGACTTTGTTTTTTTTCAAATATTCTTCGGAGTTCGGTATTTTTGTTATTTTGCCTTTTTTTTTTTTTTTTTTTTTTTTGCTTGAATGGTAAAAATATGATCTTGTTGAACTTTTGCAGAACAGAAGGAATATTGTTAGTCACAAGAAGAATCACCTGATTAAAAAGGTTTATTAATCCCCTACTTGAAAGCGCCTATATTTTCTTTTTCTATCTAAAACTCTTGAGATCTTTTTCAATGTACCAGTTTGTCAGAGAGCAGTTAAGTTTAATTAACATTATCTTTTTATTAATATCAGAACATCATTTATCGTCCCAAAATTTATAATTATATATGAGACACAAAATTATAAAAATGATTTATTCCGATAATACATGTTACTTGACGGCTTGATTAAAAACCCGAACTGATAACTGTAATCAGTTAATTATAAACATCGATCACGGATCCATATGTCACGTTTTTTTGAAATGAACAAAATATGACAGCACCTAAAATTAATCAAGCTGCCAAGCTGTATACAGTTCAAGCATTCGTAACTGATGCTGGGGTCAAAACTAAAAGCAAGACAAAATGATCAAGCATAAATTACAAAACCACAAACAACCAGACAATAATCGATAAGTTTGAAAGATTTTCAAACCACCATACACAATATATGCCGGTCGTTTTCTAAAAATATCTGTCTTTTCGTCATTTGTATAGTGTAATCATTGATACAAACCATTGACATTTTATTTTTCCAAACATTTCAGAAATGTATTGTAGACATGTGCAGCACACACATATTTCTATTTATTTATTAATTTATATCAAATATTTCACTTAACTAGAGGCTCTAAAGAGCCTGTGTCGCTCGCCTTGGTATATGTGCATATTAAACAAAGGACACCGATGGATTAATGATAAAATTGTGTTTTGGTGATGGTGATGTGTTTGTAGGTCTTACTTTACTTAACATTCTTGCTACTTACAATATTCTCTTTCTATAATAAACTCAGCAACCCAAAAACCAGTTGTCCAATTCATCTGAATTTTAGGGCAGATAGATATTGACTTGATAAACAATTCCTTGTCAGAATTTTTTCTAAATGCTTTGGTTTCAGAGTTATAAGCCAAAATCTATATTTTACACCTATGTTCTATTTTTAGCCATGGCAGCCATCTTCGTTGGTTGGCTGGGTCACCGCATTCATTTTTTAAACAAGATACCCTAATATAGATTATGCCTAAGTTTGGTTAAATTTTGCCAAAAAATTTGAAAAAAAAGACTATAAAGAGCAATAACTCTTTAACGGGTCAACTTACCATTTTGGTCATGTTGACTAATTTGTAGATCTTACTTTGCTGAACATTATTGCTGTTTACAGTTTATCTGTATCTATGATAGAATTCAAGATAATAACCAAAAACGGCAAAATTTCCTCAAAATTACCAATTTAGGGGCAGCAACCCAACAAATGGTTGTCCGATACATCTGAAAATTTCAGGGCAGATAGATCTTGACTTTGTAAACAATTTTATTTTCATGTCAGATTTGCTCTAAATGCTTTAGTTTCAGAGTTATAAGCCAAAATCTACATTTTACCCCTATGTTCTATTTTTAGCCATGGCGGCCATCTTGGTTGGTTGACTGAGTCACATTTAATAAACTAGATACCCCAATGATGATTATGGCAAAGTTTGGTTAAATTTGGCTCAGTAGTTTCAGAGGAGAAGATTTTTGTAAAAGTTAACCAAGACGACGGACGACGACGACGGACGCCAAGTGATGAGAAAAGCTGACTTGGCCCTTTGGGCCAGTTGAGCTAAAAAGAGGCAAATTATACCAAGAGGACATTAAACCTATAAGTCTACGGAAACTGATGGCGTCATGGGAAATAGCTATTTACAAACATGTTCACAAAAAACTACATAGTAAACGAAAACTGAGCAAACATGAACCTAACTAAAAGCACTAGAGATTCATGTATCGTAGGTTCTATGTCCGGTTTTATATGTGATACCAGTTCAGTTAATTATACAAAGTAACAAGTCGGTTATTAATTTCATTCAGTAATAATAAATAGGCCTTTGTTAGTCTTGTATGATTTTTAATTTTAGTTTCTTGTGTATAATTCTGAGTTAAGTATTACGTTTAATATCACTGAACTAGTAACATATTTGTTTAGGGACCAGTTGAAGGACTCCTCTGGGTGTGGGAGTTTCTCGCTGCATTGAAGACCCATTGGTGGCCTTCAGATGTTGTCTGCTCTATGGTCGGGTTGTTGTCTCTTTGACACATTCCCTATTTCCATTCTCAATTTTATTGTATCAAGACAATCACAAAGCAATTGATTGTAAAGACATATTGTACATGCAAATCTTACTGGCAAAAATTAATCACTCATCAATTATGTTAAACAGAATACATCATAACCCATCAGTATTTGTTAAATTATTTGCTTACCACCTTAGCCTATGAGTATGTCTATAAACAAAATGTCAACCATAAAACAAGAATGCTACGGTTTTGCTATATGACAATTCTTAACGTGTTTTTTTATCATTTTGCCACGATTGTCATTTCCTGGTTAAATTGACCAGAAGAAAGAACTTTGAAATACTTGTTTATATAATAGATAATGATTAAACGTTTAAAATCTGTCGATTTGACACATTTAGAACGCACTAAATTTCATGGCTAATTATCTGTGTGTCTTTTTGTGAGCTTAAAATGTTCCATTTATGAAAAAAAAATATTTCAATTGCAAATTCAATTTAATACCCGCATAGTATTACTGATTACGTGTTGTCTAGCATACCCCATTAAAGCTACACAAAACCAAGTAATGCAATAGTATTAGTATGGTATGTAACTGATAGCTATAACTAAAAGTGTAACATGTATTTTGCATAAATCTTAGTTATAATCCCACAACTGATACCTTACGAGTGACTATTACATCGTGAATCTTTGATCCAAAGCACTTAATGCTTAAAACTTATATATGGAAGCATTTTTCAATAATCTCGCAGTAGAATATCAATACTTGTTTTGCAGATAAGAATAAATAAGTAAAGAAAATAATGTCTTAATTAGAAGCTATGGAACATTTAAAGCCTCTATTGCCAATGCTAAATCAAACCAGTCAAGAAAATGAAAAGATGATTAATACATAGGTTCGACAGAGACAGTGGTTTGACTAAAGTACCTAAAAGTATTAGCACCAGTAAAATTCAAAACGTCATATATGATTTTCGTCTACATGCGATTCCTCATCGGTGCTGGGATCAAAATTGTTGTGAAAGCTAATATACTAAAGTGTGAATCATTAAAAACTGGAAATTCCAAAGAGTTCTCTGAAATCAAGAGAAAGTCTCGTAAAGCATCATTTTGAAATGTTGGGAAGAAATGTAGTTAACGTTCATTTGCAGTTTGTTTAAATAGTAACTTATTTTAAAAATGATAATGCAAATTTAACTTTACATGAAATGATGCAGCTCAGAAAACATCGTTAAAGAACACTTCATAGGGAAAAACGTTCCTAATAACATACAGTTTATTGATATAATAAAGCGTCAACGAAAAAATTCAGAAATTATCTCCCTTTATTTCCAATAAGTTTCATTACAAATAATGAGAAAACCAAATGTTTATGTTATTTATCAATTTTCACTAATACTTCGACCATTCAATTGTCATAAATCATTTATCAGGTTTGACAAAACACATTTATTCTTCCATTGAAGTTACCCGACAAGTAATAAAAAATGACAAAATATATGTATTTCTGAATAAGTGAAGAGAAACTACTTTGTTTGGTTTAATGAAGAGAACATTTATCCAGAATCTTAACGAGAGCCGGTTCTCCATGCCTAATTTATTAAATTATCTGGGAAAATAGCATGAAAACGAATTACAATATGCTGAAGAATAACACAGATTATATTTATGTAAAGGAAATCATTTGATGTTTGAAGCCATTTGGTATTACGGATCAATAATGTGTACAATAATTTGTACAAGACAGAAAAAAAAATATGCCGTGAATAAAGTATTTAAATTTCAAAGGAAAAATTTCTATATCGATCCTTTGTAATTTTTTTCTAGATAAAGAGAAAATTAATAATCTGTCTATAAATGTAATAACTGCATGGAAAGTAGAATAAAATCCATTTATGTCAAATAAATCAGTATGTAGGATTGAAATGAATCAGACATACCTATACGAATATGAAAACTATTCAATTATAGAGGAACAAAATATTACCGTTTATTATTCGTTAGATGATTAACAAAAATATTTGAACAGGTTAAAAGAGACATGTTTGGGTTACCATGAGTAGCATCGAATTTATTGTTATGTAATAGAATAAACTCTGGTTGTATTTTCAGGATACTGACTGTACTATCATTGGTTATAATTTTTTTGGATGTCCGTTTTTAATTTTATAGCAGGAGTGCCCACATATCTTATTTAAAATGAGTCCAAAAAATAAAACATACGGCACCGATAAACAAGTGATCAGTATGCGACAGTTTCGTACTGACATCCCATTTGTTAACATTGGAGGTAAAATATACCTGCAGGTTGTAGGTATTCCAATTGATCCAAGTCGACTGTTTACCTTTTTGAAATTAGTTGAAGTTCCTTCAGACACGTTTAATAAAACAAAGATAGATTATTTAATTTCAAATTCAAGTATATTGATGTGCTTTCCTTAACTAAATATTTAAAACAAAACGCTTTTATGACGGCTAAAATATTACAGTATAAAAAAGCGTAAACCCATTCAAATTCAAGCAAGCAACGGAACAAGTAAAAACTGCTATTTCTCCGGGCTTGGAACGGTACTTTCTAAAAAAAAATGATGAGTTAAATTTGATTTAAATATATAGTTAGCTTAACCTCCATTTTGATTTGGCATTTGATTACGGACTTTTCGTTTTGAATTTTCCTCGGAGATCAGTCTTTTTGTGATTTTACTTTTTTTTTGTATGACAGTGTTTATATTTTTTATATTTACAAATTCTAGGGAGAACGCTAATAGACATAGTAGGTTATTGGGACAATAATTAGGATCCGGCAGCCAAACTGTGTAAACATACAGCACAAACATAGAAAACAACTGACCAACACTCGATTAGTTAAAAACAGGGTCAGAAACTAATAACGAGGGGAAAAACCTTAGATGTAGTAGCTTTTGAATTTTACATAGGCGTCACCAACTAAGACAGTGTTCACATTGACCTAAACTCGGTGTTGTGTTAGTGTAACTCACACATAAACAAAACATAATTACGTTCCCTTTGATAAAATTCAATGTTTACGTGTAGTTTAAATCATGTTTTGTCTACATTCAGTTGATAGTCGATGTAGGCCTTGTGTAGGTTAAGTGTACACAAAACTAGGGATTCAGAACTTTAATTTTCCTATGTATATTTAAAAAAAGAAACGATTTTATATAAAATTAATACTTATAAAACTTATTAATAAAGTTTTTTACCGAAATATTTGTCCAAACTTGATATATGTATTCGTTATAAAACACTTTACGTAGCCTTATTAACCCCTTATCAAGACTCATACATCATCATTGCCGATCACATAATTCATTCGAAAAGGTCTTCCCGTATCGACTGGACGTACACACTGACAGAAATATTTGCCACTGGTCTTTAGGCAAACAACGATTCACTCATAAGTGCATTACTGAAAAAGGATGAGGTTAATTGTTTGTTTGTGTAGTATCTCAGATC
Source organism: Mytilus galloprovincialis (assembly GCF_965363235.1). Lineage (NCBI taxonomy): Eukaryota > Metazoa > Mollusca > Bivalvia > Mytilida > Mytilidae > Mytilus > Mytilus galloprovincialis. The sequence goes on from NC_134850.1 coordinate 23,979,053, forward strand.
CGTTAAAACACAATTAGAAATAAAAAAAAAATATTACACCCACCCTTTCCAAATACTCCTTGGAGAAAAAAGTACCATTTGAAACAAACAGAAAAGATAGAAATGTAGTGATCCTTAACATCGCAATCCTTTTCTTCGTCTGTAAGCACGATGATGCAGCCTACGTTTTTAATGCGTAATCGAGACATCTTTAAACTACTGTAAATCATCCAAAATGACTTTCTTAAAGGAGCAATCGCTTTACTTTAAAAAGAAAAAGGGGGGGTTCAGAATTTTTTTCTCGCCCGAAAGTTTATATTTAGGTTTTTTTTTTCGATGGTACCAATTCAATATGTAACACTTTAATGTATGGGGAAACTTTGGATTCAGAATATTTGTTCATTCTAATCATCTGTATGACCCGATTTTTTTTTTTAATCATTTTTATTTTTGAATCAAATTGTGGAAAAATCCATCCCCCTTTATTTTAAAGCCAAATGGTCGTTCCCTAACTGCTATAAAAATTGTTCGAAAATTTGGTTCTACACAATGAACATTTAAATGACATATAGTTTACAAGTGTGAAAAAATCTTATGCCTAAACAAGGTGTATAGATGTGAACAAACTTAATATGAAACTAGAGGCTCTCAAGAGCCTGTATCGATCACCTGACTATACTTGGGTTTATGAAATCATATAAAAACAGATAAAATTTGGCTACAAAGTAACAACACTTGGCCAGCACCTCATAAAGAAAGGACTATCCATGCTATGTTTGATTTCATTCAATTCCGTGGTTCTCTAGAACAAGACTTTTGTATGCATTTCCCATAGGGTCCTATGTTAAACTAAGCCCCGCTGGCAGCCATCTTGGATGATGGAATGGCTACAAAGTAACAAAACTTGGTCAGCATCTCATAAGGAACATTCATGCAATGTTTGGTTTCATTCCATTCAGTGGTTCTCTGAAAGATGTCATTTGTATGCATTTCCCATAGGGTCCTATGTTAAACTAAGTCCCCCCGCTGGCAGCCATCTCGGATGATGGATCAGCTACAAAGTAACCTCACTTGGTCAGCAACTCATAAGGAACATTCATGCTATGTTTGGTTTCATTCCATTCAGTGGTTCTCTAGAAGATGTCATTTGTATGCATTACCCATAGGGTCCTTTGTTAAACTAAGTCCCCCGCTGGCAGCCATCTTGGATGATGGATCAGCTACAAAGTAACAACACTTGGTCAGCACCTCATAAGTAACATTCATGCAATGTTTGGTTTCATTCCATTCAGTGGTTCTCTAGAAGAAGTTCAAAATGTAAGAAGTTAACGACGACGACGGACGACGACGACGGACACCAAGTGATGAGAAACGCTCACTTGGCCCTTCGGGCCAGGTGAGCTAACTAGTGCACATTACATTAAACCAAATGTAAAAATGTTTACTGTACACGGCGTTTAGTGTGAACACGGCCTAAGTGTTGTCGCTGACAGTATATTACGTATATATATATAAAAAAAAAAAAAAAACTACATATAGTCAAAAGTAAACAAATATATAAACAAGGGTGAATAAAAATATACTGTAAAAACACTTTGTGTCTGAACCGCCCCTGCTCTAGGAGGTACTAAAGTAAAAACACTTGATGACGGAATACAATCTTATAATTATTTCGCAATTGAGAATTTTTAGCCAAAAAATAGATTGCCTTAGCTCTCTGATAAAACCTTTCGGAATGTTGGATCCTCAATATATTAATCAACTTTTTTTACTTTGCATGGCATTTTTGACCTTTTCAATTCGAGCGTCACTGGTGTATCTTTATTAGACAAAACATGTGTCTGGCGTGCACAATTATAATCCTGGTTTCGATGATGAATGTGTTCTTTTTTACAATACACAAAGAGACAGGAGTTATGATTTCAAATTCGTTTAGAAGAATTAATTGTACGTTTTAAAGACTCAATTATATGTCACTTCAAAGACCTCATTCGTTTATAATTAGTATAAACAATCATTTATTCAGAAAGATAAATGTCTAATGATGAAAGGTTGTTTAACTTGTGATGTCGTAATAAATGTATATTCATATCTTCATCACGTCTAATTAAACTAGACACAAGTCCACTGCCATTTGATATAAGTTTGTTGTTAAGGTTGATTAAAAATCGTAATAATCTTTCACTTTTACATCAATATGCCATTAATGTCCACACAGATTAGTAATGTCAAGCAGAGATCTTCAATGAAAAAATCTATAAGTTTTCCTTTAAATGTTGTTTAATGGTCAGGGGTAATCAAAAAACGATTAGCCCTATTAATGCTCTATTATAATCCGTACTGATTCTAGGAAAAACATACAATTGTACTTCTACGTATTCATAGCATTCACGTTGTTGGTACAATCTCTTTTAACGAGAAATTGATTTAGTCGTATACATAATTGCCATGCTACTAATAAGATTTCGTTTATGTTACTGAGATTTTGAGGTAAAACAAGTCTTTATAATTCAACACCGTTGGGAAATTGAATTATGTTACTGTTTTAGCACAAAGCCGTTTGTGGTGCTAATTAAGATTTCAGTTGAAAAACAATAAAGTAGATTCCACGATGAAGATTACAGAAATGCCATAGGAAAAAGCAGAATACGTAAATTCAAACAATTACATTGACTAATTGTTTTTGAATTGTAGACAAGTTAGAGTAAATATTTTGCATCCAAACATTTATATGGGATTCTATTAACCTTTTCGTTCTGAAATCATACTTTATTTGTCATAATTGGGTTTTTAGTCAACAGCTCGTTGTGTTAACGTAGACTGTTTTAGTAAAGCTTCAAATAATTGTCACGTTAGGTGGTGTATTACAAGTCAACGAAAACTATAAAGGGAATATAAGTACAAACATTACGTACATTAAGCATGTTAAGATGATAAAAATAACACTTGAAAATAATTGATTGTCGAAACAACTTTTTTGGTGTATCTTCGCCTGGAACACTCAAGCACAATCTTTTGAGAAACCAAGGATTGGAAAATTGAGGAACTGGATCAAGTTTAAACGGTACATTAAGACAAAAAGCAAACGCCGTTTATGACCATGAGAGTCCTGACAAGGAAACCAAATAACATATTCCAAAATTAAGTAATTTAATCTTCTTTTTGAAATATACAAAACAATATAATTAAAATCTCAAAAATACCGAACTTTAAATTAAAAAAAGGAAAGTCCCTTTTCCAATGGCAAACACTTAATAAAAGTTTAAAAAAAAACGTAATAAATGTGTAAAAATAACATCTTTAATTTATCAATAATATACACGAAATACGACATTTCTATTTTTTAAAATTATTTTCTATTTACACAAAGAATTATTTTGTTTCCTTCTGATACATAACTGTCAATAAATTTGGACATGATAATGAAGAAAAGCATTTTATTGCCATAAAAGATAACTGGTTTGCATCTTCCGAAACATATATAGTTAATCCAGTATATGTTAATTTCTTTTGATGATTTAATTATTTTTGACGTTTTTTCTAAATCAGGCATTGCTCAAATATTCATAATATATGCTATAAACGATCGTTTGATGGATCCATTATGATATTTTATTTCAAATTCGTATTGTTAGTCCATCTTGATCGTAGTTAATGCTGCTACTTTTGAATTATTCGTTTGGCACCGAGCAACATGAACCAATTAACAATGTGACAGGTTTTTGCATATACAATGTATATACACATCGTTTGTTTTTATCAGTAACAGTCTACCGACTTTTAAAAATTTGTCTGGTATGACCTACGATGGCCGAAATGAGCCGACAAAAATGCTATTTAAAACTTGTATAGTACTGTACCATGTGTACAGTAAGTTTGTACAATGTACTATCTTGTTGTTTTACTTTCGGGTAAAAAGATAGTACTCTGTACAGAAAGTTTGTACAATGTACTATCTTTTTGTTTTACTTCCGGCTAAAAGATAGTACTCTGTACAGACAAGTTTGTACAGTGTACTATCTTTTTATGGGATCAGGAAATAATAGGTACGGCAATTAGTTGGTGCAGTTCCTTCACCGGAAATCTGTGACATGTTCGAAATAATGAATCAAATTATTTAATATGCATTTCAATATAGAGAAAAAAATATTCTATCATGACAGATATAGAGGTGATGGATTTATGATATATAATGGAACATATCAGGGAACATCAGATGAAATAATAGATTTTTTTCGTCTAGCAAATAATTAAAACCCCTAATAAAAATCAAAAACGATAAAATGTCGTTCTTAGATGTTGATGTTATTAAAGGTCAAAGATTTACAACATATAGCATTCTTGACCTTGAAATTCAAAGTCATTTTTAAGACACAAATTCTTATCTGTTTCTGCACAGAAATAGCTGTCACTCACAGCATGTATTCAGAGGATTTATAAAGGTAAAGCAATACGGCAAACTATAAACACAAGTGACCATAACAAATTAATAACAAATCTTAACTAATTTCAAAGTGAAATTATTAGATAGGGGTTATGATAAGGGGACGACCATTTGATATTCCTTGCAATAGGATTTGTTTTTGATCGGTTATTCATTTTTGTAAACGTTCATTTTTTTTTTATACATAAATAAGGCCGTTAGTTTTCTCGTTTGAATTGTTTTACATTGTCTTATCGGGGCCTTTTATAGCTCACTATGCGGTATGTATATTGTGCCTTTCTATGTTGTGATGTTTCACTATTGTTTCAGATAAGGGTAAAGATTGGTACCGATTAAAACGTTTAAACCCGCTGCATTTGTTTACACCTGTCCTACGCATTAGTATATCTTAATTCTCAATAAACCATATACATGGGTAAAGAGAAGAATTGAGGAATCTGATGTTAAGTAGTAAGTTTATCGCTTGTTATGTGGTTCATAAATGTTTCTCGTTTCTAGTATTATATAGAGATTAGACCGTTGGTTTTTTTCAGCACATGGACAGGTATCATCTCTCATGAGTATTGTACGTCTACTCGATAGTTTAGAGCTAAAGATTTATGATGTGCATTCGCCTTGAATATTTAAACTACTTTTGTTTTATTATTTTGCACATGTACAGACTTTACTGATTTCTTCAATGAAGTAAGGTTAAAAAAAGAATAAAAGAGAGAGAATAAGGCATGTAGTCGACTAACTTCGACCAAATCTTTACAGATAGGATTGAACTATCTTTAACTTCTTCAATTCGAAAGTTAGGTAAATCGAAATCTAATGTAACACATTTGTTCTCACCATTTAAATATGGCAGTTAGTTACTTGATGGACTTGCAGGTGATTTTGTTTTTGATAAATACGTTAAAAATATAAGATCTTGACTTTAATATAACAAAATGACAACACATAGTATTTATATTGGTACATTTGATATGCTTTATCGAATTAACCTTCGACGAACATCCCCGTATTTTAATCTGATAAACTAGTATCAATCTGTTATATTAATGGTAAATTTCTACTTCTCTTTTAATAGATGGTCAATCTATCATATGAACAATTTAATCTTAGATGGTTTCCCCATACATATTGTATAAACCTTATTGTAATATGTATATATCCAGTGGCCTATCTGTAATGTCCATTTATCTTTGTGAAGCCTGTATACAATTAGTTTCTGGACAGGTGCTCGTGCGTGTAAAAAGTAAAATAAAAAAAAAACGAAATTCAAAACAAATAGTCCGTAATCAAAAAGCTCAAATACATTAAACGAATAAAAAACAACTGTGACTGTCATAATCCTGACTTGATACAGTATAACTAGAAGAACAAACAATTACATTTGTTACCCTCGCATTTCGTATTCTGAACTAATTTTACACCTCTGTATCCATTAATAGCCAGATTTCTTATTTTGATAAAAAAAAAAATCATTTTTTGTTGTGCACTATTAACGTTGAACTATTTTTTACACCATATTTGTAGTCATTAATGGCCAGATTTTCTGTTATGATTATTTATTATTTTAAATTAATTGTTTGTGCATTATTAGCTATTGATGAACCATGACATATAAAGCCATATCTTTATATCAGCAATGGGTGTTATCTTCTAACAATTATATTATTTCATAACATAATTTTAATGATAGCATTTTATCGTCAAGATAATTTCATTAATGTGCTCCTTAAATAGAAATGTTCCAAAGATTGAAACTATGATGTTAGTACTACGGTATAAGAAACTCAAACCAAAGGATGAAGTGGTTGTGGTTTTTAAGAGAGTTCGTTGACATTTAAACCAAGTACTTTTTCGAGTTGGGTCAAATCATACAACATTGTAAGAAAAAGAAGGGCAACATACATGTAGCAACCGTCCACAAATCACTTCGCCAAATCGTAATGAAACCAAATTATTGCGTAACAAACTTCCCGCCAAAACACACGATAAACACAGGCTTTCTGCAAAGATTTCAGATGAACTAGTGGTAAACTTCAGGTTGCTCATGTTAACAAGAGTAACATATACGCTCAGTTCAAATTTGGTATTGTTATTATATAGACGAGCAAAAGAGGATGGATGGTACCTACGACAAATAAATCATATATTTAGTCATCTTTGACACAAACATTCAAAAATGATCACCCTGATCATGATACCCTCCGTATGATGTCCAATTATACCATTCTGAAATCGTTAACTTATTTAAGTCTTCATTGACTGTCATATTTCTTCCGTGTCTGTAAATACAAGTAAGGGTGTCCATAGAAACGACTACATACTGCGTATATTTACCTTATGAAGTGAACTTTTCACGATTACTGGTTTTTTAAATTTTAGCACGACCAAAGACAAACTGTCATTACACTTTAAAAGTACTGCCTGCAATTTCTCAATGTTTTGTACTTGATTAAGATTACCTAGGTACTGAAAATAAGTTGTCAAAAGATGTTCAATTACTTGCTAACTTTTAATAGATAAAGGCAGATGTGGTATGAGTGCCAATGAGACAACTCTCAATCCAAGTAACAATTTATAAAAGTATACCATTATAGGTCAAGGTACGTTATTTATTAAATTCAACGGTTTTCTGAGTGCCTGCGTAATTTCCATGTTTGATAATGCTATACAATGTGCTCCGGAAGGGTAAGTGGTTTCTACGTTACAAAAGATGGTCGAAAGATACCAGACGAACATTCAAATTCATAGCCCTGGCTAAAAAAAAGGAAGACACAAACAGACAAATAATAGTACACAAGATAAAACGAAAAAACTAAAGACTTAGAAACACGCACCCCACCAAAAAATGGGATGATTTCAACTTAACCATTTGGAACTCTTGGATTAATATCTTACTTGTGAGAAGTAACCCTCTATCAAGGAAATCGTCATAGGAAATACAAGTCCGTGAATATCTTATCAATTTAGAGATATTTGTAAGCAGGCGCTGATGGAATGTTGCTACATAGGAAAGTTTATTGAAAATATCTTAAGATACGTTATAGTTATTGCGATTGGATTTGTATGTTTTAATAAAATTCTTCTGTATCTAGACCATCCATATTGCGCTTGACATGTATAGAAATAATCCATAAAAATTAGAGCTGTTTATATTAAATTCTTCACATATAGACACAAATCTGATTGAAACATGTCCATAGACTAATCCTTATGTGTTCAAATTATGTCGGTTTAAGAAAATGATCACTTAATCTGACAGAATGTGTTACAGTTGTCTCAAATGAAGTGATAAAAACTAATTTAATAATATTTTCTATTCAAATGCAGAGGTGATTTTTATAAGGGAGCTACCATTTGATTTTTATGGGGGGGCTAGGATGAAAAATTTTGTCCTGCATTTTTTTTTTAGTTGTAATCTCTGTCCTGCCTTTTTATTTTTCACTCTATTCGGTCCTGCTTTTTTTTTTTTATAGTTTATCCTGACTTTTTTTACATAAATTGTCATCCTGACTTTTTTTTTGCAAGTGTCTCATCCTGCCTTTTTTTTTTACCCAAAACTCCTGTCCTGCCTATTTTTTTCAAATTTCATCCTAGCCCCCCCCATAAAAATCAAATGGTAGCTCCCTAAGATATTTCATGAGATGTCATTCTAAAGCAGGAAAATCCTGATGAAATTCTTATTATTTGAACACTCACTGTACTATGAATGTAACTTTGATGTGAAAAGTACAAACTGTTTACACAACATAGTTATGAAATGAAGTAGTAAATTATAACACTAGTAGTGCACCAATTATAGAAAATAGTGTCACAATTGTACGTAAGATGTTACATTAATTCTATATATAAATATATCTAAACAACAACTATTGCATAATCTGTTTCTTTGTTTGTCTTGTATGTTGTTGGTTTTTTTTTCTGCTCTTTTGTCGGGTCGTTGTTTCTTTTTCACCCCATTTCTATATTCTCAATTTTACATTTTGTCTGGCAAAGTCGGAGGTTATCATTTACACCAAGTTTGTTTTTAAAAACTATCAATACCGAAAATTTATTTTAATCATGTGCACCAATGTACAACAATGTACCTGTTATATTGTTTATTGTAAGTGATAATCTTAAATACATAATGGGTATATAAAGTGTAGAAGTAGGGAGAACTGTTCCAAGATTAAAAAGTAAAATCATTTACGGATTACCTGTAACCCACATGATAACTGATTTGTTTCCACAATTTGTATAGACTGAAACTCCATCATCAGATAGATGCACTAATAATGGGTCATTACATACACACTACAAAGGCATTTTGTTTCGTCGCATCCATTTCTGCTTGTATTTTTGGACAATAAGGTAAAATGTAAAGTATTTGCTTACTTTCAATTGCGCTAATGATTCAGAAGTAAATTTTAAAGTTTACCTATTATTTTTAAAACTATAATGGATGATACTACATAGGGAACACTACTGTATCATTTTTTGTTTGGTTTATCAATTGTTTGATTTCTTTATTCATGTCATTCATCTTATTGTATCCCCTCTTTAAAAAAATGGGGGTATACTTTTGTCTGTCCGCCGTCCATCTGCACTATGGATTTTTTTGTCGAACCTTTCTCAGGAACTTCATCATTAGGATTTCTGAAATTTTGTCTCCGGATTTATAAAGTTCAGAGATAGGGTTTGCTGAGTTTTCAAATTCATCACTCAGCAATGTCCTATTTACCGAACACATACATATTTTAACACTATAAAAATTATCAAGTTGCGTCGGGGCTATCATCAGTGAACAGTAGCTCGCAGTTTCACTTTTTTTTCTTGATTTAATTATTTTTGTTTTGGGATGTTCAATGTGCTGATACCTAGCGCAAATGAAGCGCCTGTTTCTCCTCTAGTAGACTTATATAGTCATATCCCGTGACACCCCTTATTATTTTTCTCTAGAAGCCCTGGAATAGGCCGACACCCCCCGCCCCCCATTTTTTTGCCATTTTTTTTTCAAATTTTGAGCTCTAGTTTCAGATTTTTGAACATAGCGCCTTTCGATACCATGCACAAAAGAAGCACCCCTCATTATTTTTCTCTAGAAGCCCTGGAATAGGCCGACCCCGTTTCTGCATGTGTATGTTAGTTTAATTAAAAAATGACATCAAAGGTGCTATATTTTACAGGGTAGGACTACTTTTACGTTCTCAAAAGTTAATTCAAGTGGGTGCATCGGTGGCCCTACACCTACAAATAATCCGTTGATAGATGCAGAGTTATTGTGGTACTGAATATTAGTCTAAAAATAGATGTGACTTGTTTTATCAATGGATGGGATAAAAACCATTTTAAAATTAAGTTAAAATTGCCATATTTTAACGGATTTTCTGCCTTTTTGAATTTTTTTGATTTAACAGCCGTTGTTGTCTTATTCTGTTTTTTGGTTTCTCGATATATCGCCTTATTGTTTGCTGGCTTATTGTTCGCTAGCTATTGTTCGCTAGCTTCAGCCTGGTGCAACATTAGTATACCGCTGTTCGAAACTCATAAATCGATAAAAAAAAATCGGGTTACAAATTAAAACTGAGGGAAACACATTAAATATAAGAGGAGAACAACGATATAAAATAAATAGTTCCTGGAGGTACATATAGCTGCGCTAGTATATTCTATTTATACTTGATTTACTGTTTTGGATGCGTACAAAATACATCAGATCTGAAAAATATTTTACATGGTTGAATTCATATATTCAACAATCATGAATACAAATATTTTTCAAAATAATTTATTTTATCTGTTTTCATATTAATAAAATATAAGAAGATATGGTATGAGTGCCAATGAGACAACTCTCTCATCAAAGTCACAATTTGTAAATGAAAACCATTGTAGGTCAAAGTACGGTCTTCAGCACGGAGCATTGGCTCACACTGAACAGCAAGCTATAAAAGGTCCCACAAATAGCATGTGTAAAACCATTCAAACCGGAAGTTTGATAAATACAGGAGATGAAAACATATTTCCTTCAATTTAAGTAATTGTATGATGATATTTGCGATTTCTAAATTGATGATACATTTCTCAATAAAACTCATTGTTTGCAATTAATTTGTAGGAATTTAAGTAAATTGATTATAAATGTAATTGAAAACAAACAAAGATGAGAATAAATGACTTTATTTTGACATATTTAATGATTGTATTTTGAAACTATTATTATTCTGCATCAAACTGATTTTCATAGTGCATACATTTTACATTTTAATCTGTTATTTCTTCCTTTGAGAATAATTATTCAAAATTTGTTTTCCTAATTTCATTTCAATTGTGACGCAAGAACTAATGGAAATGCAATACTTTTGAAATACTGTAAACTATGTTGCAAGTTATTTTTAAGTCCCTTTCGGTCATGAAGCACTTTAATTGTTTATGTACGTATACAAATTGACCTTCAAATAATTGGCTGTGGTCGTTCTTCGTGAAAGTAGAACCAGAAAAAGCGCTTCAGGCGCAATCATATATAAAGAGTTATTTTTATGTTTTTTTGTCGCACTATAAAAATGTTCCTTCTTCAAATGAATTTAAAATTGTAACTGACAAACAAAAGTAATTTAAGCTGTAGATGAATATTATGATCATTTTATTAACTACAAACTGTTTTGTAATCGGGAAAATCTTTTTCGCTCTAAAAATTGAGTCCTGTTATGCCATATATAATGTGCGCACTAAGTACATTTACGTGTGTAACTCAGCACACTCAAGCATCCTACACCTTGGTTCTTTTTTTTTATTTTCATTTTTTTTTAATTATATCTGATTCTTATACTGTACAGCTCTAAAATTTGAACTGAAAATTAATGCTGATCATACTCATGTTAAATTGCATTGTAAAAAATGTGAGGGTGAAACGCACACATTTTCAATTTAGGTCTTTATCAGATCCGCACTCATATTAAAAAACAGCTTCGGAATGCAGAACTTGGTAATCCACATCTAAAATAGCAGAAAGCTGATCTATTCTGTAAATGGAAACGCACGATTGAAATAAATAAATTAAATTGCAAGCAAACACAGTCTCGTCTACATCCTATTAGAAGTAATCTATTCCTGGAATAGCAGAAGTCGAATAAATAAAAACTTGAAGTATGAAAAACGAGCATTCAGATTTCATTGCAGATGTTGCAGCCATAGATAATGTTGCAGATAATATTAAGGATGCACCTGCAAATAACACTAAATGTTCCTCTCGATAACAGCAATGCTCTTGCAGATAACACCAATTCTTCCAGATATAACGCAAATGTTCTAACCGAAACAATCAAATGATCGAGAAGAAAACATCAATGCTCCAACAGTTAACAAAAATGCTCCAGTAGATAACATGAATGCTCCAGCAGATAATGCAAACTGTTTCAGCAGATAACGCCAATTCCCTAAGAGATAACGCAAATGTTTACACCGAAAAAATTAAATGATCCAGACGAAAACATCAATGCACCAACAGATAACGAAAATGATCCAGCAGATAACATCAATGCTCCAACAGAAAAAAATCAATGCTCCAGCAGATAACACCAATTCTCAAAGAGATAACGCAAATGTTCCAACCGAAAAAAAAAATGATCTAGCAGATAACATCAATCCTCCAAAAGATAACGAAAATGCTCCAGCAGATAACATCAATCCTCCAAAAGATAACGAAAATGCTCCAGCAGATCACACCAATTATCCAAAAGATAACGCAAATGTTCCAACCGAAAAAAAATGCTCCAGCAGATAACGAAAAATGCTCCAGCAGATAACGAAAATGCTCCAACAGAAAACATCAATGCTCCAGCAGATAACAGCAATTCTCCAAAAGATAACGCAGATGTTCCAACCTCAAAAAACAAATGACACATCAGATTACACCAGTGGTCAAACAAATAACGAAAATGCTCCAGCAGATAACACCAATTATTAAAGAGATAACGCAAATATTCCAACCGAAAAACAAATGATCCAGCAGATCACATCAATCCTCCAAAAGATTACGAAAATGTTCCAGCAAATAACATCAATCCTCCAAAAGATAACGAAAATGATCCAACAAATAACATCAATGCTCCAACAGATAACATCAATGCTCTAGCAGATAAAGCAAAAGCTCCAGCCGATAACGCAAATGCTCCAGCAGATAACACCAATTCTCAAAGAGATAACGCAAATGTTCCAACCGAAAAAAACAAATGATCCAGCAGATAACATCAATCCTCCAAAAGATAACGAAAATGCTCCAGCAGATAACATCAATCCTCCAAAAGATAACGAAAATGATCCAGCAGATAACATCAATGCTCCAACAGATAACGAAAATGCTCCAACAGAAAAAATCAATGCTCCAGCAGATAACACCAATTCTCAAAGAGATAACGCAAATGTTCCAACCGAAAAAAACAAATGATCCAGCAGATAACATCAATCCTCCAAAAGATAACGAAAATGTTCCAGCAGATAACATCAATCCTCCAAAAGATAACGAAAATGATCCAACAAATAACATCAATGCTCCATCAGATAACATCAATGCTCTAGCAGATAAAGCAAAAACTCCAGCAGATAACGCAAATGCTCCAACAGATAACATCAATGCTCCTGCAGATAACGTAAAAGCTACAGCAGATAACATCAATGCTCCAGCAGATAACAAAAATGCTCCAGCAAATACTTTTAACACCAATGCTCAAACAGTTAGTCCAAATGCTTTAGCAGATAACACCAATGTTCTAACACCAATGCTCCAGCAGATAACACAAATGATCCTGCAGTAAAAATGGCTGAACAAAGATGTTTTATCTTCCGTTCATGGACATTAATGAACATAAATTAAAATTCGAGAATTCAACCTTCTGGCTGGGTGGTGACTTTAACCTTCCTGACATTAAAATATACTAAGGATCTGAACAAAGTATTTATAGATATGCCGAAAAACTAGGAAAGACAAAATACAAATACTTGACTTTTCTTGCACAAACCAATCTTTTTTTCAAATTTTTTGCATTAATAACAAAAATAAAATTCATACCAGGTATTTCAGATCATAATAATGTATGGTAGATGCAATCTGTAACCCCCAAAGATCTAAACAATCACAACATAAGATTTGCTTATGAAAAAAGGATGACGATCAAAAAATAAAAGATGTAACATCTTAATTAATATCTGAATTCCTACTTCAGGTTAATGAAAATTTAACTATCTATCAATTGTGAAATAAATTTAAAGAAAATAGTAACAAAATACAAGATGATTATTTTCCAAGCAATTAGGAGAACAGGTCTTGCGATAACTAAATCTAAATACACACACATTTTGGGCTAATAAGGATATAGATAACGTTAAACTATGTAAAAAAAAACAGCACAAAGCATTGAACATAGCTTTAAAAAGAATTAGCAAACAAGATTATAATGATACATTCAAAATAGTTGAAGCTACTGCACAGAGGGAGATAAGGAGAGCTCAAAGAACCTATATGCAAGACATAATCACCCCAGTTAGAAGTAAAACCTAAATCTTTCTGGTTATTGAAGTAAAAGAAACCCAGAATCATCTGGAGTTTCGCCATTTAAGAGGAAAGGATGATCTAGTATACAGCTACCAACAAGCAAACATCTATAACGGACAATTTAAAAAGGCTTTCACTACTGGAGATACCAGAAAAAGGTATAAGTTCCCATCTAATGATCTAAACTCAAATACCCGATACAGCTACTGGCCCTGATAATCTGCCAGAATATTTTTACATATTTTTTTAAAAAGAATTGTCTCCGTTTTTTACATACTATTTGTTCCAAATATCAATGGCTATTATAGTAAAATTCTACAAGATTAGAAGCGGGCTAATGCTGTGCCCATGTTTAATAAAGATGACAAGCGTAAATCAATTATAGACCAGTTTCATTCACTGCGTTAAGTTGTAAAATTTGGAACATTTTTGAACAATAATTAACATCCGGAAACATCTCACACATAATAAATATATTAAATGACAATTAACATGTTTTAAGGAGAACAGGCTTTGCGATACCCAACTTGTTATCAGTATACGAGATCCAGTAAAAAAATTGGCAAATGTCTATCATACAGATGAAAAAAATGAACGAAAAACTAAGATGCAACACAGCAAAAACGACAACCACTGAAATACAGGCTCCTGACTTGGGACACGCACATTGTCATTGATATGGATATATTTATAAATTTCCTGTTTACAAATTTTTGAAATACTAAGGCTTTTCTACCTCAGGCATAGATTACCTTAGCTGTATTTGGCAAAACTTTTAGGAATGTTGGTCCTCAATGCTCAACTTCGTACTTTATTTGGCATTTTTAACTTTTTGGGATTCGAGCGTCACTGATGAGTCTTTTGTAGACGAAACGCGCGTCTGGCGTATATTCTAAATTTAGTCCTGGTATCCATGATGAGTTTATTTACATACATAATTTGGTGGAATCTGAGAAAGTGGTGTAATAGTACAACACAAGAACGAACTATAAAAATCGTTTGAAAAAGGCTAAACTCATCAGATGGATATAAATAGAAATAAATCTAGCAAAAACATAGTGTAGACGTGGCTGGGTACTTGCATATCCCTACAACAAAAAGACACTTGGTACAGATCTGGCAGTACTCGCAGTTACTGTCAGATAGTTTAAAAGCCATGGACAACTAATAAAAGAAGGCATCTATTACTAAATCATCACCATCTCATCATCATAAACTACACTGTCTATATAACTAATAAATTATTTGTACGGCCTTCGACCATGAGAAAACCCTCATACCGTATAATCTACTATAAAACGCCCTCATAAGAAACAGTTGAAACAATACGATTGAGACAAGTTAACGGCCTAATCTATAACAAAACAATTTACAAAAAAACAAACATCACAGACGTAAACCATCGACAACCACTGAACTACAAGCTCCTGCTATGTATGTAATACATGCCAATGGAAGAAAACACAAATTATCATCATCACCATTTCATCATCATATACTGCACTGTTTGTACAACTGAAGTAACACTATTAATCAAACAAATATACATGTGATAAGTGCTAGAATAAACAAATACTAGGCAATATTTGAATAGTTTTTCTTAGCGTACGTTGCGAACTGACAAGAACTAACTAATAGAGAGAAAACGTATGTGAATCTTCTAAACAAAGTTATTTTGACAGATTATATTCATTTTGGACGGGAATAACGTCAGCGTGAAGATTAAAAATTGTAGGGTCAAAAAGTTCTCCAATTCTAAATCATATATTTTCCTTGCATACGGCTGAATTGATACTTTAAAAGGATCTGTCATTTACAAATATATTTTCTACGTCATCTGCAGAAGAAACCATTAATCATGTAGAAAATTGTCCTGACTATCCAGTATTTATTGTTTTGAGAGCAGCGTCGTGCAACTTCTATTTGATGGAATATAATGAAGAGAGAAAGATACGTCTGGAAATGACAACATTAACTTTTATTTTGTGTTTTAGCATTTTGTATACTATCGACCAGTCAAAATAACGGTCGACAACATAAGACAACATTTGATGCATATGTTTACTCTGCATAACATATAAATAAAAATAAATGTACGGATATCAGACAGCATTTCAACAAAGAAAGAAAATGACAAAGTAAGATGTCAACATAATGTCTTTCACTGTTTACAGTTTTCGTAAATGAAATGAAATGACCCATTGGTGGCCTTTTGTTGTTGTCTGTTCTTTGGTCGGGTTGTTGTCTTTTTGACATATTCCCTATTTCCATTCTCTATTTTATTTTATAAGCTTTTGTAGCGATTTTAGTTTTACTGCATAATTAATTATTATGGAAGATATCTTTTTACATTGTATTAATACGTTCGGGTTAAATAACATTTTTATAGGGCACCGCCTGGTATTTTATTTATTTCAACAGTATCTATATTGTTTAAATTCACCGCCCAGTACCCCATCTTTGAAACTGTCAGGGTACCGCCCGGTACCCCATCTTTAGAACCGTTGAGGTACCACACGGTACTCCATCTTTGGAACCGTTGGGTAACGCCTGTGATTATTTATATAAGGGGAACTGAGAGAGATCAGAATACATCTCTCTCTTTTGTATGTACTCGTACTGATCACAGCTTAACACAACTCACTTCTTGGACTAATCATTATGGAAATCCCTGATGAATTGAACGCTTTGTTAGCAGCCATGAAGTTGTCTGGTAAAGAACCCGCCTGGAAGTTCTCGGCAAGTACTGACCAGGTGACAATACAGTTGACATGGACCAAGGCTAAGGAACAAGAGGCATCTTCCAGTAATTCCAAGCCGGCCCTGAAAAAGAGTAAACCACCATCCACCAGGAGAAAGGACGCCAAGCGTTTCGACCAGTGGGTGCAGACCAAAAGCTATGCTGCAACATCGGCTGGGGTTATACCACACACCACCAAGGTAGGCCAGAACCAACAGACAGAAGCCAAAACAGCATTAGAGGGAACCTGAGGGCATTTTCATCAAGACGGACACTGTCATCAGTCCGTAGAACCCCAGTAAGGCATGCCATCGCCAATATTTATCTTCAGCCAACTAAAGACAGAGGCAAGCGATGCCGGATCGACTACGACGAGGGATTCGACCTATATGATCCCGAGTTGCTCCGGACACCACCACACACATCGCCACTAGTGATGCCATCTCCAGAGGCAGTAACAACAGCACTTATGATCTTGGAACGGCCAGCTACACCTTACCACACTCCTCGAAACAAAGTTAAAGACAGGATAGCCTGACTGAAAAATCCACATATCATCATCATCATCATCAGAATACATAAAGAAGTAGATAGATAGTTAGTTAGAAGTGTTGAGATGATATTGTGTTAGCGAATCAGGATTATTGTTCAACTGTTTTATTATGTTAAACTGATATACATTTAACAGACAAATTGTGATTTTAATTGAAACTTTGTGTTGTGGTTTGTTTTCTTTGTACCATTGTAATATGGATTTAACGTAATTTACGCTACCTCAAAATAACACATCGACAAACACGAATCCATACAAAAACGACAACGCTACACTGTGTGCATTCGAAGCTTCTCTTAATTTAACCATGCATCATCGGGGATACGCTCAAACTCAAACATTAAAGCCAGGTATTCGTGAATATACCGAAACGTTTAGGAGTATGTTTCTTTGTGTTGATTCAATGCTAAACATAAGTATGGACATTGTATAGAAAATCCACAATTCTTCTACTTGTATTCTCAAATATGGTAATTTGGTGCTTGATAGTTAGAGGATTATTGCTGGCATGGCTAACAATGATTCCTTAAAACAAGTTTATAAATTAAGACATTCAATAGTTAAAACAAATATAAATGGATCAATTCAAGTACATTGTACACCTAAACGGGTGCGCTCGACTCTAGTGACTCAGCACAAGGTTTCGGAAATTAAAAGGCTGTCAAGGACATTTCGTAAACGCTAGTGAGTAATCTGTGTTTAAATTTTATAACAAAAACTCTGAATTAAAGTATGTGTATTTTCTACAAAAATCTTGGTCTTTTGCCACAAAATCCCCCTTTTCTATTTAATTCAATGAATCAATCAATTATAATGCTTTGCAAGAAGTTTCCCCTTGGTATAGGTACACAAGGGATTATATATATGATTCATTATCTTTGCTATTTTGACACTTTTGCAGTTTGAGAACTTCGTTATTCACAAGGCTACGGAAGGGGTCATAAACCTTAAAGAGATATATGACCAAAAGGGACCATTGCAGAATAGGCAAACTATTAAATGTACGTGTATGGTCAACTTTGGCTCAGGAAGATAGATGGAACATTAATAATTTCCTTATTTAACTTTACATTAGTATAATCATTTCAGTACCGAAGCTTGAAGATACACTCGGAGACTCAACCTTCACCAGCAGTATGTTATTGAGTGACGCCAGATGTTGATGAATTAAACCACTAAGTTAACTGTCTAATACAATAAACCAATCATTCTAGTGACTAGCTATAGTAACCATACAGTAAAACATCGGCACCTGTTTAATAAAACTATAAAATACCAAGCATTCTCCCTCTGGATAAATAAATAAATACATAAACGTAATCGTTCGTAGATGTTTTTTTTTTTTTTTTTAATTACTCATTATTTGCCAGTACTGGGAATTAGATTTTATTTAATATTTCAATTTCGCTTCAGTTTCAACCAGCAACTGTGACTTCCATGGCAATATGTAGCTTTCTGTGGAGGTCAGTTTATTTTGACATTGCTCACTAAATAATGTGCCGTCTTGTTCAAGTTCGGGTCGACCTATCGGCATAGCTGCATTGCGGTTGCATTTTATTGTGCGATAAAAGGATAATATATTGTATATAATTAGAGGAGAAGGCAACTTTACATTCTTCAACAACAGACAGCTGTCTATACAACATAAGTCGAACTATTTTTCGTAATAAGTCTAAAGATGTTTATAACATTAAAAGAAACAACCCACGACCTGTCGTATAACACAAATATAAGATTTCAACCACAACATATGACTAAGTGGGGTCATGACTTACGACTGGCTCATGAAAATGTGTTGGGCTTAAGATAGTTTTGTTTATAGATCTTTAAAATTTTTTTTTTACTTTTACAGCACAGTTTTGATAGTCAGTCATTTTAAAGATAATCGCTTACTGCTGTTGGTGTACTGTTAGTCCTCGAGGATATCAGATTAGTATTTTAAAAAGGGGGGGTGAAATATACCATATGGACAGTCAAACTCATAGATCGAAAATAAACTGACAAAGCTATGGCTAAAAAAGACAAACAGACAAATAATAGTACACAACGTATAAAACTAAAGACTAAGCAACACGAACCCCACCAGAATAGAGTGTGATCTCATGTGCTCTTGTAGGGTAACCAGATCCTGCTCAACATGTGGTACCCGTATTAGTAACTAGTGCTTCAGTACTGGCATATATTATTACCTTCTATTCAAATTTCTGATATCTGGCTACGTAAAAATAAGGAAAAACAAACAAACAAACAACACATAATAGAAATCTGAAAACTGAGCAACATGAACCCCAACACAAACTAGGATTGATCGAAGGTGCTCCGGAAGGGTTAAACTCGATTTAAAATTCAAACAAATAACACGAGAATGCCTACAAATTACATGTGTTGAAGAAAAATCACAATGCTTCATTTATCTGAAAATTATTCATGTATTAAAATCATATTTGAAGGGAAGAAATCGTAATTAAATATGTTTTTTCATGAATACTGAAGTATGTTTATTTTGTACTTTAGTGTTAATATGTCGTTTCGGTTTTTTTTATATTCATTTTAAACGATTTATTCGTTTATCAGTAGATAAAATTAACAATTATTTTCCCCCATTTATTTCCTTTTATCTTACTTGTATATTTAAGCCTGTGTTTTTCATCGCCTTTCATCTCTGATCCAAGTAAATACTTGTAGACAGTCCTTTAATCATATTAACACTGACAAAGGATCTTGAAAGTCATCAAATCATTACGCAATTGCATAATTCTAAAGATTGCACTGACAATGGTATCATGTGAACTTTTAAATCTGTCATTGTTTGGTAGAGCAGACGGAGGCAACTGTTAACAGCGATAAGCCTTACAAGACAGGGGAAAGACATCAATAAACGGTTGTTGCTATCTACAATCCTATACGAATTAATTTGTCAGCACAAAGTTAAACAAAAGCCTGGTGCCACTGTCTTCGTGTACTTTTTCTATAATTAACTAATGTAGGCAGATACATATTAAGCCAAGGAGCTTAAAATCTGACATACGAGTCACCGACTTTAAGAAGGCAAACATTGTTTTGTTATGGATGTCAAGAACGTGTTATTGCTGAAAACTGATTTAGATGAAACTAAACAACAGAATAAATTAGACAGTTCCCACTCGGAGCTATTTTGGTCTTCGATGCTCTTTAAGAGATTAGCTACATGTGCGGAGCAGCTCAGCACGTAACAAAATACTATCGAAAATGGAAGAAGCTTGTGGTAGCCTCATGGTCGCATTTGGGCTTACAGCAAAATGCATTGAGTGAGTATGTAAAGGTCTTATCTTTGGTTAGCTTGCTGGCTAGCTGAACTGTAAAATAATTATTAGGTTAGGTAAACTACCCTTATTGAAGAGTAGGCTAGTCTGACAGATAACCAACATATTTGTCTAAAGAACTAGAACACCCCGAACGGGAGCAGTATACTTAACTTAGTATTTACTTCACGGTCCAGCTATCAGACAAGCTAACCAAAGAACAGACTAAATGCATTCTGCTGTAGGAGGAAAAGGGAAGTCATTTCTCTTCAACTTCGTACTTGTTTTGACCTTTTAACTTTATCATTATATATCCAGCGTAACTGATGAGTCTTTGTAGACTAAACGCGCGTCTGGCGTACAAAATGTCATATTGTGTTTATATTTGTATGTATGTGGTGAGACTATAATACACTATTGAACTTTGATGCAACTTCTGTACAAATCTAGACAATAAACACATACGCTTCATGAATGTGTTCCGGACTTGAAGCAGTTTTCCGTTATGTAAGAAACCCGATGCCTTGATGAGGGAGACTGCAATGTTCTTAACCCTTCCAACTGCTTTTTAATGTTTTCATATGTTAGCATTACTGCTCCTATTCAACAATGCATCTTTGTAGAGTGGCAGTCCACTTTTCATGTCCTTCGTCTCCGTCCACCAACCTTTAAAATGTTTACTTTATTCGTTGTGCAAAATGTGCATACATTTTTACCGCTGCATGGACGTTAATCAAACAGTTAAAGATTGCATATTTTGGCGTTAATATTGATTCACTTATAGGTCTTTGCATCGGAACTAAACAAAAACCAGTTGTTGGCATGACACGGGTTATTTTCTTTTCATATATGTTATGATGGTATGATACTAAACCCCTAACGGGAAGGATTGTACCTGATACTCGCTGCATTGAAGACCTGTTGGTGACCTTCTGCTGTTGTCGGTTTTATGGTCAGGTTGTTGTCCTTTTGACACATTCCCCGTTTTCATTCTCAATTTTGACCAATCAAATGTAATTTAATCCTGAATTTCTCCTGATAAACGTTTCACTGTGAGAGAAAAAAAAACACATACAAAACAGATGACATTCTCATAAATAACCAAATATCAGTAAAAGCATCATATAAGGCTAGTATGACGTACGAAATTTTCTGACGTCAGACACACAAATCAATGAATGTGTTTGTAGAAAGATGTTATTGTGTTCTGTTAAATTGTTCCTTTTAAAATTGTTATACGATGATGACTGATGTACCCATATTTTTACTATTTCATTTTATTGTGTCTGTTTAGTTAACGCATCAATGTAAATGTAACGGAATTTGATGAGACTGTCATTAAAGTGAGAGGGTTAGCGCTATAGAACCAGGTTTAATCCACCATTTTCTACATTTGAAAATGCCTGTACCAAGTCAGCAATATGACAGTTCTTGTCCATTCGTTTTTGATGCGTTTTGTTATTTGATTGTGCCATGTGATTATGGACATTCCGAATTGATTTTCCTCTAAGTTCAGTATTTTTGTGATTTTACATTTTATCGTGAATATTGTTATAGATAGAGATAAACTGTAAACGTCAACAATATTCAGCAAAGTAAGATCTACAAATAAGTGAACATGACCAAAATTGTCAATTGACCCCTTAAGGAGTTATTGCCCTTTATAGTAATTTTTAGCAAGTTTCTAAAACTTTTGTATCTATTCATAAAAATATTCTCCTCTGAAACTACAAAGACAAATTCAACTTAACTTGGCCACAATTATCATTAGAGTGTTGTGTTTAAAAATGTGCCTGAATACTCCACCTGCCAACCAACATGGCCGACATGGCTAAAAATATAACAATCATATAGATTTTGGTTTATATCTCGGAAACTAAAGCATTTATAGAGCAAATCTGACAACAAGTAAATATTTGGAGATCAGATATTTATAAGGGTTAGACAGCCAGCTGTACCAAGTGTGGACCCACTATTAATGTTTGCCGCTGAACGAATATTTTTTTTTTTCTTTAATTTTAATTTCTTAATTAAAATTATGTCATGAACCATGAACCAAACAAAATGTAATCTTCTGTATTCGTTCTTATCACTTTTCGTGTACCAAATTTTCAAAATGGAAAACAGTAATGTCGTGTATAATGAAGGTTAATTAAGTAAAGTAATAAGTGCGTAAAGTGACTCTACTACAACATTTTTTTAAAGTTTCTTTCGAGCCTGTTGAAGTTGTTGAATTTATATAGACTTTAAGACAGATCCGAACAAATTAAAAATAATACTTCGTTATAAATTGTGTGCGTTCGAATCGCTTTTCTTGATCTACCAGGCCATTCACCAGGAATGCTCAAAGCCAAAGATTTGAAAGCCAAGTACGTATAAAACCGAAACAGTTGAAGCGCTATATTACCCAAAATTATCTAAAATAGCCAAAATCATCTAAGGTTAACTTTGCCTGATAGAGTTAAAACCTAAGTTTCTACTAATTTCAAAATGTTTTAATGAGCTATATATGATTTTGGTGTATGATTATGTTTTGAATATTTTTAAATGTAAATTGTAATCTGAAGCTTAATAAATTTAAACGCTCTTTCTTGTTTTTGTCAAAGTTTCTTTATCATATTCAGAAATTTCCACAACCACATTCTTTGATCAAACCAGGACATCTATTCTTAAAAAAAAACATTGAAATAATATGATTTGTAATCGTTAATTACTTTAAAACAAATCCTCTGATATTTAAGTCATTGAATGGTTTGTTTATCCATAGTGAAGATTGACAATTCTTTTAAACATCCTTTTATTATTTTAAGAAAGACGTGTACTTTTACATTCAACTTTGTGGACTAGGCATACATGAAATAATGTTCGTATGTTTTATATAAATGCATGTCGAATGTAGATGCAGTAATAATTTAGAAGTAATTTGGTTGCCGCTGTGAGATTATGTTTTTCATAGTACATAACAGTATCCAGATCTACAACAATGAGTTGTAAGGCTGACATAATTCCTAATTTCTATGCATTTCTAATATTTGTTTCCAGCGTGTTTTGTTTTTGTTTTTGTTTTTTTGCAGAAGATAGAAATGTTATTTCACTACGCATGTCTCAATCAAAGGAAACAGAAGATGTACTAATTGTATTTTATTTGATTGTAGTTAACTAATCTGATCAGCTTTCCTTTTCTATTTTGTGAAAAACAAGATAATATATTTCCGTTCTATTGTTAAATCTATATGCATAAAAATCACTATATACAAAACTATAACGTGTGGTTGAAGTAGATTATCCACTGTATCGCTAGCCTGTCAACACTGGTTGTGATTTCGAAACTCGCACGTGACAGGTGCGTTCGACTCCAATCCTAATTGACTAGAACTGTCAGATTTCCTATCTGTCAAAATTATGTTCATCTCTCTGGGGCACTTTGGCTTCCATCAATAAAAACTGACTGCAATGATCCAGCCAATATCTAGTGTCGTTTTAAAAACACTAACAATCAACCGTTCAATCTGTAAGTTTAGTGGCAAGTATTTTATGCATCTGCAGGCCTATTTATTTTAAATTTCAAAGAGGAAGTGAAAAGGCTCATTCAAATGTATATTCTTTACAGTTGTAATAAGTCTAATCCAATGGAGCTAAAATAAACAGTTACGATAAACAATTTAACACTTACCTACCAAAGACGAAATAAAGAAATGTGTTTGGATTAGGCCAATGAAACAACTGTCAAATTTTGTCCAAATACATGTAACGTGCACTTAAGCAATAATAAATCACCGTACGGTAAAACTCACACCGTATAGTCAGCTATCAAAGGCCCCGACATCACAAAATTTTATAAGAAAAAAACCAACGGCCATTTTTATGACAAAATTTCAACAAAACAAAGTTTTAACATACACAATGTAGAGAACAGACTGGACCTGTTCGTCAGTAGTTGTCGTTTGTTGATGTGATCCACATTTTTGTAAGTATTTCTTACATTGTCTCTCATGTTTTAATATAACTAGAACACACCCGTATATCGCGGGTCCGTGACTGAATTAAAGTATATAACTATGCGCAAGCCTTATTTTAGTATTAGTATTGTCATCTGATAAAGTCATGCTGATTATAAGATACACAGTTTTCTCTGCTTTCAAATCTTTCTGTTTGAACCCGTCGAACTGGAACTTATCCATTATTGATAATATTAATTATTTGGAAAACAAAAGGTCCTGGAATGGAGTATTTTTTAATCAACAGCATTGTCCTATATTAGTTATAAATATTGAATTCTTTGATTCGCTGTTTTACGTCATGCCCGCTAACAAATTGAAAACTTTACCTATACGCCTTATTTTAGTCCAGATTTTTAGTATTCGTATTGTTATCTTAGAAAAGTCTAACTGATTAAAATACTACAATAGGTAACAATTTGACAATTAAGTAGTGTCAACCCTGTGATTATGACCCGTGTAATACTATATAACATATTAATCCTGAATACACCGTTTAGTGGTGCGCCTGTCAGATGCGGAACGTACAGATAAGGTAATCGGTAACAGGTGAATATACTATTGGTATCGGTATCGGACTCGACCAGGAACTTCTTAATTATTGGCAATATTAATTACGTGGAAAACAAAAGGGCCTGGAATGGTGTAATTTTTAATTTACACCTTTGTACTATATTAGTATATATAAAGTTGAATTCTTTGATTCGTCGTTTTTACGTGATGACGGCTGACAAATTGGACCTCGTAATTTTAGTATTATAGATAGATTAGACCGCTGTTTGAATGGTTTCAAACTAATAATTTTTTGGACCCTTTATATCTTGCTTTTCGGTGTGAGTCTATTCTCCGTGTTAATTACCGTACTTTGACCAACGATTGTTAACTTTTACAAATTGAGACTTGGGTGGAGAGTTGTCTCATTGACTGAGTCTCATACCACATCTTCGTAGGTATATATGCAACCTACGACATTCACTGGATTACAGGTTCATGAATTGGGACAGGAACACAAAAGACGTGCCTGAGAAAAAAATGGGTTCGCTTTGTAACCCGCCCACCAAACAAGTGAATAATTATAAGTGAACAAAACAAAAAAGATCATTGCACATACACATTTTTCTTTTCTCTCGTGTCACTAATTGATATATATTATATAATTGTTGCTTCTGACATATTAAAAACCGTTAAAGGTTGTTTCACCCTTTTTTTACACTCTGTTATTTATAAATGAATTAAGTCGGCAAAACACATGTGTATTCGTGCGAGATTTGTCACGTTGTAAACATAATGAAATTATAAAGTGGCAATAATTAAATAATTCTTGTAAGATTTAAAATTAATTTGATCGATATATAAATTGATCATGCGACAGGATTAATGTTGTTATTTATAAAAGTGAACAGGTTCAAATGTTGCAATGCCTTTTTTTTTTTTTTTATTAAATTATCAAACTTATAAAACATTCGCCAAAATAAAATCGGAAATAATTTTGTAGATCTATGTAAGATGATAATTGACACCGTGTATCATCAGTGCACCGGATATAGGTACTAACCAAGCGGGCATGATCGATTTTGACCTTACAATGTAACGAAGATCTTTGTTTTGTTTTATCAATATTGAATGTACATTTCTATCACTTGAAATTCCTGCTCCCAAATAATTTTTGCATCGATTTTTTCCTATTCATAAAACAATTTGATATTCAAATAAGAACAATTAACTTGTTCATGCGCAAATAGTTGTGAAAGTCAACACCCACTTTCAATTTCGATGAAGTTGTTACATTTACATGTTTTATCTGAAAGAAACCTAATACAGGACAAAAGTAATGGTTACCAATCATAAACCTACCTGTGATTACTCATTCTTTGAAACTGTTTGGGTAATAAACGAGTATGAAAACAAGTTTTTGTGTACGGTGTACAACAACTTAACTGCACTGTACATAAGGATTTATGTGGTCAGCTAAACACCGTACACAACACTTCTTTAGGGATAAAATATTGAAAAATAACATATTGTATGAAAGATTTCAATGCCAATTATTGAAACAGCTATACTTATTACAAACACACACATTGACCTTCTATCAGAAAAAGAGTTCCAATGAATATAGAATTATATCGGATGAAACGAGGGCCAACTTCTTTTACAAGTATTTGCACATGCTTTTAGTAATCCCTCTTGTTTTGGGAAAATAATGAGACATCTCTAATCATCAACCTACGAACAAATCATTTCTTAAAACAGCAATTATGTTTAGATTGAAGTACACATTGATATTGTGTGAATAAAACAACGATTTTTCGTTACCATGCAAGATCAAAATTGCTCACGCCTGCTTGGTTAGTACCTATATCTGCTGTACGATGGCACACGGTGATTGAGAATTAAAAGTATTGCAAAAAAAATTCGTATCGTATTTGAATGTTACAATTACTAAATGTATTGGTACCCTAAATTCACTATAGATACCAGGATTAAAATTATGTCCTACAGACTCGTGTTTCGTCTACAAAGGCTCATCAGTAATGCTCGATTCGATTAAAGGTCAAATTAAGGTCAAATAAAATACGAAGTTGAAGAGCATTGAGGACCCAGAGTTTATATGGGAATATATAACTTAAAGCTTCATTTCACATATCTGCAATCAAACTTTCGATATAATAAGATGCCACTGGACATTATACGTCAATTTATATGTTTAGGGCAGACAACAGTAATGGTAAACCATTCACAGACAAACGAAATAAGTAACGTAATCTGAAGATAGTTGCACTGAAACATATCACTCGAGGAACCCTAAAAACTGGGGGTGCAGGAATATGCAGTTCGTGATTTTTTAAGAAATGTCGCTTTAAAAAAAAGGGAGATGTGGTATGATTGCCAATATAACTAATGCACCCCAATGTTCACATAGAGTGCACGTGGATGTAAGCAATGATATATTTGAGACAATCATATGCAGTCTTCATGAACTATCAACAATGAGAAAACCCATACCGTATAGTCGGTTATAAATGACCCAGGCATGAAAAATATGACTTTTACTATAGATGCTTAAGTAACAGAAACTGAAGTACAGTTATCAAAAACACTTCTGACATAATTCTTCTGATTTTAATGATGAAGGAGTTTCAAATATTGTAACAATATTTATTGCATTAAACAATGCACAAACAATCAACACGGATTTGTGTTTTGAGAAAAGTACAGTTCACTACATAATTTGGAAAATTCTTTTGTACAACATTTTGAGATCTTCCCGAAAGGAATTGTTCATGAAAGCGTATATAACTGGATTTGCTACGTTATAAATAAAATACATATAAAAGACTACCATATTGTATGACATCAATTCATGTGCCATCAGCCAGGCTGGCAAGAAAGCAAACAGAAATACAATAGTCACAATAAACAACATGGCGGCTGTACGAATGTTTGCGTATAGTACTTTTTCTTTTATTCCGATTGTCTTCTTTCGGAACTTTCTTTGTTCTGGTTCATTAGAGTCATTGTCATTCCCGTTCAAAATTGTTAGCTGTGTCTCGGCACCGGAATATTCGGTTGGAGATGACGGAAACAAACTTGCCCGTTTACGCCTAGCTTTTTGCGCACGCCGAATATGAATAGATCGATAAATAAGTCCATATAGAACAAACACAACAAGAAAAGATATTAAGTAAAATCCAGCGTATATTTTCTGGTAAATATTTGTGAAAGAGATGTCAAATATGTCGTTGCTAAGATAACACATTCCAGCTAACTCGTTTGATCCGGTATTGTTACCGGGCGCCATTTTGACAGCGTTAGTAATCGAATAATTTACAGTCGCATTTATTTCCAATGAAGCATTTGATACCGCATTTACAGTTGAATTAACGTCTGTAGAATGTATATAAGGCACAATACCATAGCACATAGACGTAATTATCCCAAGTAAGCAGGCGAAGAGTCCCATCGTCAAAACAATTATTTTCGCCCGTGGAATCGTAATAGCATGCAAGAATGGATGACAAATACAGAAAAATCTGTCAAACGCAATCGCAACCATGATGAATGCAGAGAATGGAACGTTGCACGTGATAAGGAACATATAAGCCTTACATGCCAATTCGTACTGTAATCTATAGTTCAAATGAAGGACGGTAATATTGTACGGAATAATTAGTATGCTAGTGAAGAAATCTGTTCCCGCCAGCGTAAGAATGAATAGAGATGAAGTTGTGATGTCACGTTTTCGAGAATAAATGTATAACACCAACGCATTACCAATACTTCCAGCAATACTGAAAATACCTAACAATCCTAGCACAACACTCAATTCTATATTGTCCGACATGATGACGTTCTATATGCTGTGTCTGGAAACTGTTATCTACATAATACTTTGAAGTTATCTGGCTATTTTATCCAATCTGAAAAAAGAGAAAATTTGTTAAACAGAGAATTCATCAATAATTACGACTTTAAATCAACAACTAAACAACAAAAATCAAACAATGTCAATAGATATAGGAAGATGTGGTGTGAGTGCTAATCAGATAACTCTTCATCCAAATAACAATTTAAAAAAAAAAATACCATTATGCATGTAGGTCAATGTACGGCCTTCAACAAGGAGCCTTGGCTCACACCGAAGAACTACATGTAGCTATAAAGGGCCCCAAAAATACTAGTGTAAAACCATTCAAACGGAAAAACCAATGGTCTAATCTATATAAAAAAAAAAAAAAAAAAAAAAAACGATAAACGTATAAATTACATAAACAAACGACTGTACATCAGATTCCTGACTTAGGACAGGTGCAAATATTTGCAGCGGGATTAAACGTTTTAGTGGATCCAAACCTTCTCCTTTTTTTCTGAAACAATAGCATAACATCACAACATAGAAAAACACACTATAAAATATCAATTGGCAGGCTTAACTCAATCAAAAAAACTCAAGTCTGGTTTTGTTTTTAACCTCTTCTCTTAAAGTTTTCTATCTCATTCTATACCGTTAAACTTTTATTGTGTCAAATATTCAAAAAACTCAGGACAATTAATAAAACAAAATTTAACTTGCGTTGACGAACATATATTTATTTTATGAATAGAATCAAATAGGGCTTTGTTCGTTAAATATAAATTTACTCTACAGGCGGATAGTGTCGAGGTTTTCAATGTTAAATTGTCGAGTTAAATACGTGTATTATACCAAGAAGAACCAGTCGTTGTATCAAACGCTATCAAAAACTAGTTAATCGAGTGGACTTTGAAGTGGCCCTTATAAGATTCAAAGTTTGACAGTTGTCTTATAGGGATACTAAATAAAAACGAATTTATTTCACATGTACCGATAGATGTCAACTTCATATACCACCTACCACTGACCAATGACCAAAGTTTATACATGTATCAGTTTTTCAAAAGTCAACAAAACCACATATTTACCGAAAAATAGACAGTAATTGTGTTAATCCATAATCCGAGAGAGAAATGTATTCAAATGATGATGATTTACAGCATAAAATTAGGAATGGAAATTGGGAATATATCAAAAGGATAACAACTCGAGCAAAGAGCAGAAAACAGCCGAAGGCCACCAATGTGTCTTCAGTACACACACAGCGAGGAAATCCTGCACCCGACCGGGTCTAGCTTCAGCGCCTAGCTGCCCCTTAACAAAAATGTGATCTAGTTTAGTGATAATGGACTATCATGGCAATTCTACACCAAACATTTTATAATAATGATACATGTTTATAATAAGCACGTGAATTTTAGCGCGTTGAGTTTCTCCTTTCTTCATGTAAATATTTGTATCTGTTGTTTTATTCAAAATCAAATGCTACAGAAAACCCTTCTATAGTCGTTCCAATATGAAATAATAGAAATTATTCAGAAAAAAATTAGAAAGTCATATAATGTAAACTGCACTTTATTATAAGACTTTCGCTGAGAAAAACATTATTTCCATAATTTCTGTTGGCAACGTATTTCTTCATATATACACACTAATGCATTTATTCTTATCAC
Organism: Mytilus galloprovincialis; assembly: GCF_965363235.1. Classification (NCBI taxonomy): domain Eukaryota; kingdom Metazoa; phylum Mollusca; class Bivalvia; order Mytilida; family Mytilidae; genus Mytilus; species Mytilus galloprovincialis. The sequence goes on from NC_134850.1 coordinate 24,009,601, forward strand.
TTAAGATAGCTTAATCATATTCATATATGCGTTGCAAGACTTGTTTTGAAAACAAAGCTAGATGCATAGTTCTATGGAATGACATTAGTTTATCTCAAGTTTTCTGTTACAATGGTATTTACAAACAAAGGTTTCTTCCGTTAACACTTTGCGTTGGCTGTAAGATAATATGTAGCAGAATACTTTCCTTTATCTAAATATTAGAAAAGGTTTTGAAGTTCACGACTGCAGCTTCCAAATTTTAAAAAAAAATTCAATGAAATTCTTGCCATTTCAGTTAAATACATTGTATGTATTATTCTCAATAGTACTTTCCATAATATTAATATTAAAAAGGTTTTGAAGTTCAAGACTGCAGCTTCCAAATTTTTACCAAAAAAATCAAGGAAATTCTTACCATTTTAGTTAAATACATTGTACGTATTATCCCCAATAGTACTTTCCATAATATTAATATTAAAAAGGTTTTGAAGTTCAAGACTGCAGCTTCCAATCTTTTACAAAAAAATCCAGCAATATCTTACTATTACAGTTATAGTACATGTATACGTATTATCCCCAACAATAGTTTACTTAATGTTTATATAAGATAAAGTTTTTGAAATTCAAGACTGTAGTATTCCAAATTTTTATAAAAAATTCCATCAAATCCTTACCACTACAATTATATACGTATTATCCCCAATAATACTTAATATTAGAAAAGCTTTTTGAAATTGAAGATGGCAAATTCTTACTATTACAGTTATTATAATAGTATACGTATTATCCCAACAATACTTTCCTTTATCTAACTATAAGATAAAGTTTTTGAAATTCAAGACCGCATCTTCCAAATTTTTACAAAAAATCCATCAAATCCTTTCCATTACAATTATATACGACGTATATTATAATATTTAATATTAGAAAAGGTTTTAGAATTTCAAGACTGCAGCTCCAAAAATTTACAAAATTTCAATGCAAATTCTTACCATAACAGTTACGTATTAGTTCCAGTAATAAACAACACTAAAAATTACCCTAACTATTTACACGACGTAGGATTAAGTAATGTTAGGCAATCTGGCATTTCATTAAAAAGCTTAAGCAAAAAGTAATCTGAATTCCTTCCGCTATTTATAATAAATTCACCAAGTGAAGATAATGTTAAGAGGTTAATGAATAGACAGAAGAGGAAATATATTGGTAACGCTAGACATTTATTATACTTTTCAACAGTCATATTGCTTGAACTTCGTATAACCATTCTTGATTATTTATTCTATTGATACGTATGGTCAAATACGCCTAGATATTACGGTATGTACACCGGAGAATTGCTTTCTAATTTCTCTTTATTATTAAGTAACACATCTTTATATCAGCAAATTGGATGCACTAACTATATGCATACAATATAACTCGCCAATACTTAAAATTTGATGGAAAGGGATAACACAAAATTTGTACAAATGTCACATGTTTCAAATTTTGTCAAAACAAAAGTTTATTTTAAAAGAAAATTATAGTTCACTGTACATGTAACCTATATTCGTTTTTTCAATTCATAAGGTACATGTATGGGGAAAACAAATAAAGTTCCAGGCCCATATACTCGTGTACGCTTGTGTCTGTCTTTTTTTCTACAAAAATCTCGCCAATAACACTCGATTCAAAACGTTAACAGGTCAATTGTTTATAAAGATCACAGTTAAAATATTTAAGACAATGAATTATCTGAAATTTGAAACTTTGAAATTACATTATTTCCTTCATAATAACCTTAAAATGTAATTATATTATAAGCTGGTTACACACTTATATTTTTTTAAGAGGATCCCGCAAGTGCAAGAATGACCAAGCACTCAAATATCTTTATATTTTACCCATGAAATGCTACTACTTGTAGTTGTTAATATTATTTCTGAAGTATGTTTTAGAATCATTTTCATAGCAGCTTGATGCGCTCACCAGTGGCGGATCCAGGATTTTTCATAAGTGGGGGCCCACTGACTGACCTAAGAGGGGGCCCGCTCCAGTCACGCTTCAGTGATTCCCTATATAAGCAACCAAATTTTTTCCCAAAAAGGGGGGGGGGCCGGGCCCCCTGCCCCCCCCCCCCCTAAATCCGCCTCTGCTCACTGCAGGTTATCATTTGATTGAGTCAGATTAGGTGTACGTTTATCTGAAACGACCAGTTGTCATATTGTACGTGTTACATACATGTACATTTAAACTGTTGGGTAGCCAAAGGTTCTAAACGCCTAAATCAAATAATAAGAATAACTAGCAGAAGACTAAACCTTGTGTGTTGATTCAAATATTGAAAACTTCAACTTTCTCCTTTTCTTCTCGTGCACCTGCATGTCTCTACTCTTTTATTCTATTTATATACCTACTGGAAGGCCGATGACAGCCGAAAGTAGCATAACATCACTGTTATCGATAGCAAATGACAAACAAGTTAAAGATACATGATTCAGTATTATTACCAACATAAGTATTGCGGTTGTCTACGCTGTTATGTAAAGATTCTATTTTGTCAATTTTTGAATTAAATGAAAAATATCTTTTAAAGGTTTAATACCCGATACAATATATATTATGATTGGTGACCATTTTAGAAAACCATGCTCATGATTCGGTAATCTAGCTACAATCCTATTTAAAATACGTCATTTTGCCTTCAATAAATGGTAATTTCCCTTGCTATCATGCAACATATCCTATTTTTTTTATATTTCATTACAAAAATCCGACACTGCATACAAATGCATGCAATAATCACATTTTTTTGTACAATGTGTTTTATGATTCAAGGACAAACTATCCATTAAAGTTAAGGATAAATATTTTACAAGAAAATGTTGCCTATTTTATTACATCATTGTATTTGATTTGATTTTAATAGTCCACCTCGTAATCTTCTTAGAAATTGAATATTCTGTCAAACAGTATATTGACCTCACAGCGCAACACCGGTATTAAAATGAACAAACAATGATAACTAGCGTGTGACAGGTTTATGGAGGATTAATGAGAATAAGTCAAGTTTTTTGAAACACAAGAGACTGACCTCGATTGTTGACAAAGACGATATTTAGTACAAAATGATGTTTTAACTTGTGAATGCAATTATTGCATAAAAATCATAAAAAAATCCGGTAAAATTTTTTTTTGAGGATACATATATAATATATATAATAATTTATATTCAAATATTATACAATATACAATTCCTTGATATTATGGTTTAACCTTCAACCATAAATAAATAAAATTCATTTGTTGCAATTCAAGTTCGCAAAAGATCCTGATAAATTGAAATTCAATTAGATATTGTTAAACAATTTACAATACTATAGATTTATATGTTGTTTTTTTTTCAAGTATGATATTGTGTAATATCATTTTCTGAATTTTTACAATATTATAGAATATAATCATCGATATAAAGGTTGTACTTTGTAAATACAGCTGTTTCTCAAAACACGCCTCTTTTGGGGAGATTTTGAATATTCATAGAAAATTAATTTTGTTTACATACTGGTTCCCAGTTATGCTCTCTGTGTGCCATCTCACAGAGACATAACTTGGGAATGTTACCAGTAAATAAACATGTGCATATTGTTTACATTGAAATCTGTGGTAACCTTTCATTCGAGGTAGGGGTAGTTAAGAAAATTAGTGTTCTTTTAAACTCTGAGAAATTCAGGGCATATAAACGTTGAAAATATGCCGCACAGCCCTATATTTTGACCTTTGAGAAATAATGTGGTGCATATGAACTTTTAATTCTAGGATAAGATTTTTTTCAAAACTTTATAGTAAAAGTGGACAGGTACAGATTTAGCCGTAAAAGAAGTTCCTATGGGAAATTGCATTGTCAATATTTACAGAAATGCTACCTATAGTGTTCTGAAGAGTTGTACATGTACATGTAGCCCCATAATTATACAGAAAAAAAATAAGGTCGACATGCTTATTGTTTTATTTATTATGTTTATTGCAAGGTGGTATGGTGAATTTCTACTGATTATTATCATTGTTTTATGTTGTAATAAAAAAAAACTATACATGTTTATAAAGACAAAAATTATCCGAAAGTCGAGTCATTGATGTACATGTTTATTACCAAGACAAGACAAGACAAGACAAATACTTTATTAGAGTCTCACCTCAAAATTGACATACATTTATACATTTATAAAATTACAGTAATATTTAAAACAACATGAGCCACTCTAAAAAGAGTTATGAGAGACTATAAAATTTCTACAAAACACATTATTATCTACAATTATATAAAATACCTTTTCTTTTTAATAATACATCATAGCAGATTTTGGCTAAAAAGTAACACACATTTTCATCAGTGAATAAAAATTTGAAATTTATCATCATCAGACAAATTAACAAAATCACAATTAAAAGAGCTAGCATGTCTAAATAAAATAGCTCGTAAATCTGCATATACTGGGCAGTTAATTAAGACATGTTTCTGATCTTCAATAATGTTATTTTTCTTACATTGCTCATTAAAACATAATCTATTGTCAACCATAATGCCTTCATATCGGCCAGTTTCTATTCTCAGAGGTGCAACACCACATCTAAATTTAGCATATGCACTCTTATATTTTCCAGGCATATTAATACATAAATATTTTTCTTTATTAAAACATTGCTTAAACATTCTATACGTTCGCAATTTACTTCTTTCATTGTACATTAAGTCAGAGTACCACTTCTCTTTATATCTACAAAAATTTTCCTTTTCAATTTGTTTAATTGTATTTTTATCAATAGAAAAATCAGTATTACATAAAAACTCCATATCCATTTCTTTAAATTTCACATTGACTCTATAATTCCAATTTCTAAATTTACTATTACAGCATTTATTGCCCCATAAGAAAACCTTTTTATTAACTCTACAATGAGACATTTTAGTAAGTCTCGACCATAATCTAAAAATACATGTCCACTGAGATATAATACTGGGCATCCAACCCATATCTCCATATAAGGCTAAGTTAGGGGTGTATTTACCCACACCCATAAAAAATCTCATTGCTCTATTTTTTACAGCATTAATACAAGAAAAATCCTGGTGACCCCAAATTGAGGCACCGTATTCAATGACAGACATAACAAGTGTATCAAAAAGTTTTGTAAATGTATCAAATTGAAAACCGCCATTAGCTTTACATTTAGCTATTAATAAACCTAAAGACCTACTTGCAGATTTAGCTACTGCCTTAGCCATACAATTGTAGTCTAAAAATTCTGACAACAGTAAACCTAGATAAGTATAACTAGGAACAATTTCCATATCATTATTATTAAGTACAAAAGTAAAATTTGTCTTTGGTGTAGACTTAGTTCTGAAATGTACAATTTTTGATTTCTCTAGATTTACAACTAAATCATTTTTACAACACCATATATTTAAAGTATCCAACATTTTTTGTAGATCTTTCTCATTTTCTGTTATAAATACAAGATCATCTGCATAAAGTAGTACACAAATTTTTTCATCATCAATTTTTACTCCAGTATCTAATTTTTTAACTTCATCTACAAGGTCATTAATAAAAATGTTAAACAAAATTGGAGACAGAATACACCCTTGTTTCAAACCACATTTAACCTCAAACCAATCAGTAAAATTACACCAGAGTTGGTTTTAATTGTTGTTGATGAAGATCATTTAAACAATATCAATTGCATTTACGTTTTACATGATTTTCATTGTATTTCGAACGATTGGCATATACACAATTAACATTTAAATTTTGACATATACGCAATTAACATTTAAATTTTGACATATATTAATACATTTACGTATCTGATTGTACGACTTGATAAGGCCAATTATTTGTAAACTGAGATGCTGATTTCGTGTGACATTCGTCAGGTCAATTATTTTCTCATTTCGTATCTCATCCTGGCCTTTCATTTTAGTTTATAAACATATTTATTTATAATGGATTGGGAAACCAGAGTGTCTTGTACTTGCAAGATATATTGCTCTCTCTTTACTCATGTCAGCCATTTATGGCCCCTTCCGACGGACCATCATCGTTGTTCTCAAGACCATACTCGCAATTGGTGTGAAGGGAGACCCGTAAATTACATGTAAGTCCCTAAAATTTTCTCAACGGAACAGGGATCGAGCTAGGAACCTTGGTGATTGTAGTCGGATGCACTAACCACTATACCATGGCTCTCGTTATTATAGTGTACTTTCATCTGTACCTATACATATTGTTTAGTCATGTAAAAGTAGCAGACGATGAATGATATCAAATGAGACAACTACATGTATCCACCAGAACTCATAAAACGTAGATTAAAAGCAACTTTGGTCACCGGGCAGCTTTCAACCCAATAGCGTAAATACATTTTAGATACGATAGCTACATGTACATATGTACATGTATACAAGACCCCGACATAACAAAACAAGTAAACATGACTTTTTTTGTCTTTAAATGAAAGTCTGATTATCCAGTCCATTACTCAATTATTGACCTTCGCCTTTGGTGGATACTTATGTAAATTGGTATCATGCCATGCATACCAGATCTCTTTACTTTCAAAACTATTCGTGTCTTCACGTGCGCTCAAGGCAACAATATTAGAAAAGAAAATAAGACGGATATAAAGTAGTTTGAATCTTGTTTAAAATTATTTTGCGCTCCATGAGTTGTGCAAGACTGAATGAATCCATGTTACAATTGGAAATTGGAAATTTATTTTTCAGTCGCATAAACAGAGTTGCTCTCATTTTCGATTTTTTTAAGTATTCCTTTGCGTATTGATTGCCTACAAATTGCATGTCTCGTCACCGTGACTAGGGAAAGACTTGAAGTCTTCGTATTACTTTAAGAACAAAGGAATGATTTGTTGAATGTTCGTTTTCATGTCCATGTAGGCACTTCCGGTTATATCATGGCGGTAAGTTGTTATGACAAGAGAAAAGAAAACCTGCGACCTTCATCTGAAAACAAAAACGACATTCAACGTCAGTTAAGATATTAGTCCAACGCATTAGTCATGAGCAGGGTTCGAACCAAAAACCTCCGTGTTGAAAGGCTAGTGATCACTATATATATATAGATACGATGTTATTGTTGTTCAGTTCAAAGAGACAGGACTGATATGCATAAAGCTACCAAAGTTAAGGTGTTTTTTTTCTCGAACGGACGGATGTTTCTACATATCCTACAATAAATTACTTTTGCGTTTGGATATAGTTTTATGGATACAAGCTTAGATGGATACAGATGTGTCTGTTATAAAGAAATATCTGATAGACAAAAAGACAAATCAGGTAAATTCTGAATGAATTGTTTTATCTTCATAAAATGGCTGCACCCATGCTGCTTAACAGGGTATTGGTTTATCATTATAAAGACCAACGGACTATGTTTAAAGTACATTTCATCTAAGAGTCATTATTATGCAATTGTCACTATGAAATTCCATAAACTCTGCAGTTTATAACTACTGATAGCTATTTAAAATTGCTAAATCGGGATTATTTCCTCATATAAAACGATACATTATCAAATCAGTTCAATCTATTTCACGCGGATGTGTGATGTTATTAAATTACTTGTGTTATTTGAGCATGAAAAGGAAGAGATAATATTCATTTTCTTTGCATCAAAGCTTATCTAACGTAAATGTCCATTAACGGATTATTACCTGTTACACTGCAGGAATCACTTGTATCTAAATATACAACAACGAGTTATTCGACGCCGCAAAAAGATGGATTTTAACCTCCAGTTTATGGACATAACTAGCATACCAAGAAATTGCATCTGTTGAAAGTTTGCAAATATCCCATAGAGCAATTTACACGGATGGATATGCATTGACTATTTGGTATATTGTCGCGTACAAATGTACTTGCAGGTCTTAAATTTTTTGTTGAATGTAATCAAATCTTTTTTACTATTAAAGTGTGCCGTAGAGGTCAAATGGAGTTTGAGAGAGGATTTCTTGGAATAGAAGGCAAGGTGCAGCGGCAAATATTTCAAGTATATGTTTAACACAGAGAGTGCTATCCCGGCACCCTTTACCAAAAAAAAACCAACCTTGGACATCCTTTGCCTATTGTATTATTACATTATCTATAATACTAAAATTACGAGGTCCAATTTGTTAGCCGTCATCACGTAAAAACGACGAATCACAGAATTCAACTTTATATATAACTAATATAGTACAAAGGTGTAGATTAAAAATTACACCACTCCAGGCCCTTTTGTTTTCCACGTAATTAATATTGCCAATAATTAAGAAGTTCCGGGTCGAGTCCGCTACTGATGCCAATAGTATATTCACCTGTTACCTATTACCTTATCTGTACGTTTCGCATCTGACAGGCGCACCACCAAACGTTGTATTCAGGATTAATATGCTATATACACGGGTCATAACCACAGGGTTGACACTACCAATATTGTCAAATTGTTACCTATTGTAGTATTTTAATCAGTAAGACTTTCTAAGATAACAATACGAATACTAAAAATCTGGACTAAAAATAAGGCGTATAGGTACAGTTTTCAATTTGTTAGTGGGCATGACGTAAAACAGCGAAGCAAAGAATTCAACTGTATTTATAACTTATATAGGACAATGCTGTTGATTAAAAAATACTCCACTCCAGGACCTTTTGTTTTCCAAATAATTAATATTATTGTTTCAGTTCGACGGGTTCAAACAGAAATACTTGAAAGCAGAGAAAAACTGTGTATCTTATAATCGGCATGACTTTATCAGATGACAATACTAATACTAAAATAAGGCTTGCGCATAGTTATATACTTTAATTCAGTCATGGACCTGTGAAATCACGGGTGTGTTCTAGTATTTATAAAAAGGAATGAATAGAATGCTTAAAACATGAACCTACTGTGTAACAGATAACCATAGACGAAGAACTGTACGAGAAATGAAATTTCACAAGCAGTTGCATGCATATGGGGTATACATTTGTAAATCTATCACTTGATTTTAAACTTAATAGCTTGTTTTTTTTTTTTTGTTTTTTTTTATTTTCAACCCTTCTAGATAACAAGGAGGGTGTAGTTGATACGGTAAATAATATCAGCTCTATAATTGGTACCAAACAACAGCAATATCAACTGTTCAGCTTTCAAAAACAACGAACTTTATCACCATTAATGTGTCTTGAAACCAAATTGTTGCAACGTTCTCGACTAAGAAAAACCAAAACTTAAGAAGCATATTAGCTCCAGCAATTGCACAAGTACACGATTGCAACATATTGCGCATCAAGCATAAAGGCAATAAATGAGAGCATTTACGAAGCAAAGTATCCTGCAGTTACAAATATTGACAAATAAGTTAAACATTTCAGTAAGTTCAAATCGTTTTACACATGTAAGATTCTTTTTATAATTACCACACATTGTGGGTACTTAAAAAAATAAATAAAAAATGATTACTAAATGTGTAGAGGTCTTGATAAGACTTATAACTCCCACGCCGTTCCAGAAACAAACCATGGCCAAGATCAAGATCCTTATGTTATTACTTTTTTTATCACAGTATTGGTTATTAGTGAAACCATTCGGCTTTCAAACATTACAGAATAACCAACGATGAATAATCTAATGATCATCTAATCATACTGTGAAAACAATCAGACAAACGACTTGTATAATAACATTTTTCTTCTTGACTTCATATTAATACGCTCTGCTGGAAATCTTCTTACAATAGTGATATATTGACCTTCCGTTAACACCATGTCGATCATGTGATCAAATTCTTTTGTCCACACGGGGGTACAATTCTTCTTATTTATCTAAATGACTTACTTTTTGTGATAAAAGTATAGGTTGTATGTTCAATACAGAATAAACAACATTCATAATTATATTTCCACACTCTATAATACCGGCTATCATTACGGCAAATATAATAGGGTCTGTGCTCCCGATTGTTATTCAAAACATTTTTTGGTTTTTTTTTTCCCTGTTCAGCAGATTTTTGTCTGCCAGGAAGATTGCTATTGCTGTACATAGTATTTTGCCATCGTTTTTAGCAGGTTTAATTTTGTTACTTGTTGTCATCTGCAGTAACGATAGCGCGTAGTTCTAGGAGGGGGAATGGAAATGGGGAATGTGTCAAAAAGACAACAAAGATCAAAAACACAGCCGAAGGCCACCAATGGATCAACAACACAGCGAAAAAATTCCGCACCGGAGTCGTGTTTCAGCTAGCCCTAAACAAAAACGTGTACTAGTTCAGTGATAATGGACGTCATACATTGTACTTAACTCCGAAAATATAAATAAACTAAAATTAAAAATTATACAAGACTAATAAAAGCCAGAGGCTCCAGACTTGCATTGTCGATATTAAATAATTTATTTAGAACTCCTTGCTGCTAATGTTCAAATTAACAACATAATTCCAAATGACGTTTGTTTCCGTAGATAATAGATCAAAAAATTGGATCCCTCAGCTAGGATTGGGAGGTAAAATTAAAACATTTGAAATTGGGGTTTGATGTGTACCTTTTCCTTAAAAGTCCAAAAATAATGTCAAAGTGTATAAAAATATTAGAAAAACTATATTTTCCTAAGGTTATTTAAAATATTTAACATACCAGGTTTTTATTAATTTTTTATATTACCCCCTTTGTATACCGTGATGAAATTCGAATCGAAGAAACAAATAAGCTTTATATATACATGTATACATGTATGTTAGCCTTGAACTAATGCATTATCTACGAGAACAATCGTATCCAATCTAAAATTTTAAATGAAGAAACAAATTACAACCATAAAAACAAAACAAACCAATCAAAAAGATAACATTGTATCAAAAATCGACGGCCATTAAACATATAAAACATCTGTTTGGTGGAATTAATGAGTTCGGTGTGTAATCCCAGTCTCACGTTTTAATTTTCGATAAAATGATAAAATAATTTGAGAAGACCACACATTGTTTTCAGTACGGTAGGATATCGTATAAAGATTACAGGTTGCTCGATAAAAAGATAATAGACACTTTCTAATGGAATTCAAGCGATAAAAAACAGATGCAAGTTGTTTATAAGACGAAAATCGATTGTTTTTAGAGCAGCAGTAACTAATTTACACTTTAAAAATGAGTTGAAAAATGTAATAGGTAGCAATAAACTACAATATAAAAACAGCAACTATTTTAACCTTTTCGCGATAATGGACATTAATAGCGTAATAAATAACAAATTGGGATCATTTTCATTACACTGTTGCAACATTTACATTGTAAACACAAGTTTAATGAAATATAAACATGTTAATGTGTGCTAGGAATGATTGAAGAGGCTGGGATGTTCAAAACTTTTGCAAAATTAATGTAAAAATCGGTGTAATGATGTAATAGAATTGCCACTTAACACAAACTTTGATTTTCTTTACAACCTACATGTAATAATCAAACTACATGTACATGTACTTATGAAATAAGATTCTTCTTATGCTTGTCGGCAGTTTTATTCGAGAAACGCTATTGTAAACCAAGAAATATTTAGACATCAAATCTAAGAAATGGAGTAGTGATGAGTGGATTGGCGTTTTATTAACGTCAGTGACAAATATTACATGCTTATAGGTCTGTCTTGGACTGCTCTTCAAACTCTTACATATTGCCGCTTGTTGCAGTCAAATATGCTTGATACAGACCTATATAAAGAGTTCATCGACGTATAAAATTATCTGACTGTCGAAAACCCAAGGAGCAAAACTTGTACCATAAATTATAGAGAAAGGAAGATGAGAGATGTAACAAATGACGTTTTTCAGACTCATCACTCGAAAAAGATGTGTTTTGTCTAGTGCGTCAACAGTGTTAATTAAAAGATATTTCAATCTTAAAAATGTTTTCTTAAGGAAGAAATTAAACGAAAATACAAGTGAAAATTCATCAAAGGAAATTCAATCTCTTTTGTAAAGCAACTATATTAGTAAAGCACTCATGTGTGGGAAAACACATGTGGAATTTCGTAAATGAAGCGATAATGAATTATAGAATAATCAAAAATTGATAAAACTGAAATTAATAATATTATTGGAAATGTGAAATTTGATGAAAATAAAATAAAATTCAAATGAAATTCTATATTTAATCAATTATAGACTGTTTATACAATTTTGCATTCTTTGTGTATTTACACTTTTCTCCTCTTTAAAAATAGAATATATTAAATCCTTACCTTTTCAAATTGATCACACTAACGAGAAAACAATACTTTTGTTTTGTAAAAGTACAACGCATCCAACTCTGAACGATGTTTTAGTGTGAACTTTTTTTTATTCGTATGAATACTGTTTCCAGAGTAACCAATTGCAAAATACGAAATGTCATTATTCTTTGTAAATCTTCCCGCCATTCATTTTAATTAACTTATTATCGTTGCATAATACGAAAATCTGCACTATTTAATTCAAAGTGATATATTCCTTACGGAAATCTGTGCGCCTTAATGTTATTTCCGACAGCGAATAGAACAAAAATATTTCAACAAAAGATTGAAAAGCTTTCTATTGTTAGTCACCATATGTGGAGATCGATTAAGAATGTTAATCATTTATGACCTATAATATAATATAGAGAATATTGAATGACGAGTGCGTCGGTGACATTTAGTAACCACAGTATATATGTGCACTTGAATGTTGCATTTCGAAAGATTGATAATAAATGTTGTTTTACAGGCATTTTACACGATTAAAAGCTTCTATTAAATCACATATGATTCCTTTTAAAAGAGGGATGAACGATATCAGAGGGACAGTTAATTTTAAAATACATGCCTAAGGTTCATCTTTTGGTAGGATACTGTTTGACACAGTATATTGTAGAGTTCAGCAGATCTATGCTTTCTGGAATTGTGCTCTCGATTGAGCTACCCTTAAACCTATGACCTATATTATGATATACAGAATATTGAATAACGAGTGCATCGGTGACATTTTTTAACCGCAGAATGTGCACTTGAATGAGCTTGAATGTTTATAAATATTTTGATATGAGCGTCACTGATGAGTCTTGTGTAGACGGAAAGCGCGTCAGGCGTACTGAATTATAATCCTGTTATACCTTTGATAACTATTTAGTTACAATTGGAAAGATTGATAATAAAAGTTGTTTTATAAGCAGTTTACACGACTAAAAGCTTTTATTAAATCACACATATCTTAAAAAAGAAGGACGAAAGATATCAGAGAGACATTCAATTCTAAAATGAATACAAAAGGTTCATTTTATGAACTGTTGTAGGATACTGTTTGACACAGTAAATTGTAAAGTTCAGCCGATCTATGCTTTTTGGGATTGTGCTACACCTATGACATATTATACTATAATGATATAGAAGAGAATATTGAATAACGAGTGACATTTATTAACCATAGAATGTACACTTAAATGTTTAGTTACAATTGGAACGATTTATAATAAATGTTGTTTTTAAGCATTTTACACAATTAAACAAAGCTTCTATAAATTAAACAATATCTTCATTCCTTTTAAAATACATGCCAAAGGTTCGGTTCACCTTATGAACTGTGGTAGGATACTGATTGAACCAGTGTTTTGTAGAGGTCAGCAGAACTATACTTTTTGGGATTGTGCTACACTTATACCTTATTGACTCAATAAAAGAATCAATTCAAAACTAAGATTTTGACATTTTCAATTGCAAAGTTTTATTTTTATGGGCACATCTCTGACCTGTTAATATTTCAAAAAGGAGTTATGTTCTTGTTCCTAAACTTAATATGCTCTCCTAACTTAAAGTATCAATTTTAAATTCTAGATTTTATTTTTTTTTAAATTTCAATTCAGTTCATCTTTACGAATAGTGTATATATACTAGTAATCTTTCATCGCTTGTTATATAGGTTTCGCCACACGGTACTACGAAACATATTCCGTAATATATTGAATGTTAATTGTCTAAACCGTGAGTACTGAAATGGAGCAATTATAATAATATCTGAAATTATAAAAACAAAATGTATCATAGAGATTCTTTTAATTATAACTTGAAGTTCCCTTGACGTCAAATGCAGGATTCAATCTCTTTTAATTAAAGACAGACTGTATATACATGTATAATATTAACAATGATCTTGTTTTTACCAAGGAATATCAAGTGCTAAGAGACAATAAAAGCATTCCTTTTCAAAATGACAAGCATCCAGACAGCATATTTTGCACGTACAAGCAGGAAAAAAATAGCAATCTGTCAAGAAGATATCAACAACCATTTATCTTTAAAATATATGGCACAAAAAACTAATGCTTTCTGTCATTGAATTCTACAGACTATGTATGCTTTGAGACAACGCCATCAATTGAGCGCAATGACTGTTACAACATGAATGTATAATCTATAAACAAATGCATTCTTAGGTTACATATTGATATGTATGTGTTGCATTCAAAAAGGATTTATTTAATCTTTATCAGAACTACGTTATTCCTTTCAAATTTAAAGAGAAGAATTGAATACAAGAGACAAAATTGCAAAAATTAGATGCTTTCAATGTTATCATTAAAAGATGTTTTCAGAATATATTATAATGGAAAGAGATATGCATATCAAATCCACTTTCTCAAGTCTTTTTAAGTTATTATATTTTGCTGGTAGATTAAATCGCCATAATGATTCGGATTCAAGCGCACTGTCCTTTTTATTTTGTAAAATTGTGATACACGTGACCTTTACCGTAAACTGAATTTTATTCCCCATTTCAAATAAGTGTTCACTGATCTTCACTATATTGCAACATAAATGTATGTGTAAAGTACATGTACTAGTTTGAACAATTACATGTATAATGTATATTTGAGAATCGAAATAAGATGTAGTATGAGACAACTTTCTACCCAAGTCACAAGGTGTAAAACGTAAACAATTAAAATTCGAAGTAAGCAGTGACTTCAGCACAGAGCCTTGGCCCACACCGAACTGCAAGCCACAAAGAACCCTAAAATGTCTGACTAATAGGACGCGTGCAAACAATAACGAATGGTTCTGTAAATAGAAATACAAATTCAAACTGACAAAGAGATCAAATGTAAAAATTGTATATTAATCCCCCCCCCCCCCCACCCAAATAAGAAACAAAACAAAAAAGTCATATAAAATAACGATATAAAATTCTCACGTTAACCCTTTAATCCAATGATTTTAATGAACTGATGTACATAAAAAAAATCTACATTATCTATACAACTTGTCTAAAATTATAAGGTTAATTAATATTCATGATATACTAGTAACCTAGATGGGTACACCATGCACTTTACCCCTTTAGTGTTAAACACCTACTGTAACAGTTATCTCTGTAATTATCACTGTTATACTATAATTGTACTATTTTGTTTGTCTGTACATATGTATTATGAAAGTATATATTGTGCGAATATCTGTACCATTGTAGTTTGGTTTGTTGTGATATAAAGATATACATGTATATAGAAACAACTTACCGACAAAACAAGGTAAAATTCACACGTATCTTCTAATTGTCCATGCAATAACATGTGACATGTGTTGTATGCAATAATATAAAAGAACCATGCAAGATTTCAAAAAAAAAAAATGTTGACCTATAATGCTTTATTTTTACAAATTGTGACTTGGATGAGAGAATTGTCTCATTGGCATCCATACCACATCTTCCTATATTATAGTACATGGTTGTAAGTTCTGACCTTTGTTAGCCGTGTGTGTCTTTTTAATTTTGGTTCATTTCTATGTTTCACACTGTGCTGAAGACCCATTGGTGTTTATGGGTTGTTTCTGCTCTTTGCTCGGTTTGTTGTCTCTTTGACCCCCCCCCCCCCCCCCCGCTTTCATTCTCAATTTTATGACGATACGAACGTTTTATCAGTAGTTAGCAATTTCATTATAGCAGTTGGGTCCAGGGGGGGGGGGGTCCGGGGGTTAGAACCCTCCCCTTTTTGGGACGATCAAATACATTTGAAAGGGGGCATATAGCTGGAACCCCCCTTTTTAAAATGGCTGGATCCGCCCCTGTATAATAGTACAAATGTAAATGGAATTGCACTTTTTTAATAACCGTCAACATTATAAAGAGATGGTCGTTAATTCCTTTTGCTGACTATAATTGATTTGAAGCTATTGAAAAGAATCGTAATTACCGACATTTCATTTAATATGTGAAACAGAAATTTATGACTAACTATAATTTTTATAGGTTAATACGTAAACTTTAAAGGAATCAGATTTTTTTCAGAGAACTAAGATCCTGGTTGTGAACATTACAATTAATTTATGAGTACTATTGCATTTGTAAATTGCACATTTACAAAAGAAGGAAATTACAGTTTGAAAACGTAAGGCATTTATTACTTTTGGTAAATCCTGTCTGACAAAATTTGATTAAAAAATCTTATTAATTCGCTTCCATTTTCCAAAAGTAATCTTTGTTCTGATTCGTGAACATAAATAACAATCCACACTGAACTCCGCTTATGACACACTATAACAATTATTTTGATATTACAAATTTTTTCTTTGCGTTAATTTTGCATTAAAAACGTCAAATGTATTGTTCAATTTATAAGTAAAGCATTAAGGTCTGGATATTTGTTTCCGTTTTGATCATAATAGTCATAATGCTAATTACGTTAACTATCCTATAATTAGAATTCATTTGTACAAGTTGCTTCCCGTAGGAGGAAAATACATTTACATTGCAAAGAAGATTAAGTGGAAAAAGCAAATACAAAAAGTATGTCTGCGTAATATGTAAGTTCTTTCAAATCTTTCATTACAGTCAATCTTTTACTACACTAAATCTCTTTGATACATGTTTTACTGTACTAGCTATATCGCAAAAAAAAAAAATGGAAATAACATCTATATGTCATATTCATTATAGCATGCATTGCATCTTGGGCAACCAATTTTGTTCAGTGAAGTGTCAGTGTCGCTAGTTGGCAAACATCTTAGTTTTGAATTGTGTCTAATGCTCTGGTTTGTCCTGTCGTTCACCGTTTTTATTCTGACCAGTGTAATTGTTTTAGAGGTATAATTTTCGCATTCACTCTTGATATCGTTTTGGTAATTTTGTAAATAAAAAGCGGCTTAACTGAAATTCGGATAGAAATGTCAGGTGACACGTGACACCTCATTAACATGGAACTTCAATACATGTACAAAATGCATATATTTTTGCTTGTATATACATGAAGTATATTATATAGATAAAAACATGACACCTGTATTGGTATTAAAATATGATTATCTTTGATTTTTTTACAAAGCGTTGTTGCCATGGCATCAGCATTGACCTTGACACATGGATTAACTAGGTCTGAGACTCATCATGGTTTAATTATTTTTTTTACGCCATATGATATTAGCAAGATTATTCAATTTGATACATAGATAAATCAGCTTGCTGAATTAAAAATGTTTTGTCGCCAGGAAACATAACGACGGATGGTAAACCATGTCCTTATAACATTTTATGTGCAGCCTGTCTAAGAGATAATTTACTAATTAAACGTAGCAGAATAGTCAATTAATTACATTTTTCTCTTACAATTAGATAACTGATATAACTGTCTGTCTATTTCGATGGACATTAACTTAATAAAGCGTTACTAAAGCAGGCTTGTTCGCAAGTTAAACCCATTTAGACTTTTTGCTTTATTATATTTACTGTAATTTTATCTTTTGACAGTATTCAATAAAGTTATATGGCTAACATTATTTATTTCGTTTAATTGCTAATAAACGTTAGAACCAACATTATGTTTTGTTATATAGAAACTGCAATAAAAAACAACTTGTCTTTATAAAATCAGAGTAATACTAATGTCCATTTCGTCCACACAAAGGGTCTTTGTAGTCTATTGGTTCGAGAAGTTAAACTAGCCTATCAATACATATTGAGGTTGTGAGTTCGAATCCAGTACGTGATAGGTGTGCTCGACTCCAATCTTATTTTTGTTTCAGTTACATTAGATTTAAATGACTTTCCTTTGTCAAGGACCCTGGGGTGGGAGGGTTTGAACCCAAGCCCTGGCTTCCTTAATTCAGACTTCCATGAAACCACGCGACCACAGACGAGACTATGAAATTAGATAAAGTAATAAGAAAATAACACAATTTCTCTATACATGCTATATGCATTTACATCTCAATCCCCGTACTAAAACACTCTCAAACTATCAAAATGAATAATATGTAATTTTAAATATAATGATAGTATGTTATGGAATACTTTTCATTTAATCATGATGCGAAAAATTTTATGATTTTGTTTAGTAATTTTGTGGGAACCACTTTAACTTAACTTTATTAAAATAAACAGCGAGGATAACGATAGTTGACCTTTGGACTAGAACATTGTACATGTATATGGGAAATTTGCAATGACCCGAACATATAAGTAGAATATGAATGAGTCGAGACATGGGGAAAACTTTCAGATTAATTTTTGAATTTATTGATTGCTTCTCGTTTAGATAACTATCTTGAATTATTTTTACTCTGTGTCCGAGCCACCTAGTCAGTGTCCTTACTACTAGATGGTTTGCGTGTCTAAAGTATTTGTTTAAGCTAGCCTGTGACTGACTCAGCAGTGCCCGAGTTCAAGCTTTCTGATTCATTAAATAAGTGTTCATCAAAATAGATCTCGACATTTACATGTACCACCCTCTAAAATAATGGGTGATTGTTGGCGATTAATATAAAATTAGTGAGATATGGTATGATTGACAATGAAACAATTCTCCGCCTTAGACCAACTGACATACAAATTTACAAGTATAATAGGTCATCGTACGGCCTTCAACGATGAGCAAAATCCTACAACATAAAAACAACATCAGATTGATTGCCACTTTCAGCACCCTTATTGCTTATTACTTGGCGGCCAGTTTTTACAAGAAGAGGAAGCCGGAGTGAACCACCGACCTTTGGCAATAATTGTTAAATGAGATCAGATCGAACGCAGCATGTCACGAGCGGAATCCAATCCCAAAATATCAGTGTTGACATGTTGTCCATACAAAGAGGATCTTAAAATATAACAATGCATAATATACAAACTAAAATTACCGTTCTTCAGATCTGATCTGTTTCATATTATAGTAGAACTCCCCTACAATATCATGATTTAAAACTTATTTTATATCATCAACTCACGTGCAATCTTAAGACTTTCTTGACTGGACTGACCGATATAACATGTATAAGTATAAGTATCCCTTCAGATAAGATTTTATTCTAACGTCCTCATTTTAGGTTATTTCATTCAATAATTTCCTTAGAATCACTTAAAACGTTATCACGGAAGTGGTCTCCATTAACAGATTATTCAAGTGAACAGATATGACAGTTTATTGATGTAAATAACCATTAAAACATACTAACCTGTTTTAACTTTTACCTTGTTTCATTTTACTAAACCAGGTAGTAGGGCATGAGCTTAAAATAGATCCAACCCATCGTATTGTCATGATCCGATCGGAAATATGACGTCAACAAAAGAAATTGCTTTCCAATTTTTGAAGATGAATTAGAAACGAAAACTTACAAATTTTGTTTACATGGCTTTGAAGGAAAACAAGAACATAATGAGCAGGTGTTTAGACAGCTTTGGCGTTGTACTTAAGACAAGGAAGTCGACAGTTTTCAAAATATTTACAAAGATTTGACTTAAAGTACTGAATCTCTGACGTCCATTGATCTTGACCGATTAGTACTACAGCGATATTGCATCCATTTAGTACAAAATGTAGTAGATACTAATCCAATCGTATTTGGTTGAAGGCACGTCTTAAGTTATTACATTGTTTTAAGCGCGTTGGGTTAGAGCGCTGACGGGAAACACAGATGTCTCAAGAGTCGTTCACGGAGGTGACTGATGCAGTGGCGGATCCAAGGGGGGGGGGCATTTTTCGCGCTATGCTTAGTGTTAAATGATACATTAGAGCCTAATTTCCACTTGACATTCATTCTGTCACCTGCAGAAATCATGCTAATGCAGAGTGCTAATGTACCTGTATATTGAAATAATAAACACTAAATCGACCTTAATCTTGAAAATAAAAACAGTATTCCCAAATCTACCACTGACAGTTCTTCAAATGTGTCTTTACAAATGATTATATTGAGAAAAATAAATTAATACAGAAAAAAAAACAAGTTCTTCAGTTACCAATATTTATGATATGACTCTTGTGTCATATTAAACGGTGTATTTTATGTGTTATTGTATCGTTGCATTGCTGTTCAACAATTGACGGTAAAGCTAAAGCAAATAATTTCTTACACGGACATCAACAAAGCGGTTTGATAGATTATTGTTACTAGAACACACCCGTGATATCGTGGGTCCGTGACTGAATTAAAGTATATAACTTATTTTAGTATTGGTATTGTCATCTACTTAGTATTATAAAATGCACAGTTTTCTCTGCTTTCAAAATCTTTCTGTTTGAACCCGTCGACCTGGAACCCATCAATTATTTGTAATATTAATAATTTGGAAAACAAAAGGGCCTTGATTGGAGTATTTTTTACTCAACAGTATTAAGCAAAATTCTAAATACACCGTTTGGTGGTGCGCCTGTCAGATGCGGAACGTACAGATAAGGTAGTAGGTAACAGGTGAATATACTATTGGTATCGGTGTCGGACTCGACCCGGAACTTCTTAAATATTGGCAATATTAATTACGTGGAAAACAAATGGGCCTGGAGTGGTGTAATTTTTAATCAACACCATTGTACTATATTAGTTATATATAAAGTTGAATTCTTTGATTCATCGTTTTTACGTGATGACGGCTGACAAATTGGACCTCGTAATTTTAGTATTATAGATATGAATATAAACATAAAATGTTTCGTGCATATTTAGATCAATAATAGATAACCAATACAATTGAGGGGTTGTGCCTGCTTTACAGAGAGAAATTAAAACTATCTCTGGAGCAAGCCACATAAGAAACTACACGTGAATAATTTACTACCAAAGGGTTATTATCATTTCCTACAAAACGCAATGGATATACCGTCTATATTCTGACCGGATGTGGCTTCGTATTTAGGGAGCTACCATTTGATTTTTATGGGGGGGGGGGGGGGGAGGGGCTAGGATGAAAAATTTTGTCCTGCATTTTTTTTAGCTGTAATCTCTGTCCTGCCTTTTTATTTTTCACTCTGTTCGGTCCTGCCTTTTTTTTTTTTTTTTTTTAGTTTATCCTGACTTTTTTTACCTAAATTGTCGTCCTGACTTTTTTTTTTTGTAAGTGTCTCATCCTGCCTTTTTTTTTTACTCAAAACTCCTGTCCTGCCTATTTTTTTCAAATTTCATCCTAGCCCCCCCCCCCCCCCCCCATAAAAATCAAATGGTAGCTCCCTTATATAGCCCGCCCAATCAAAAAAACGCGTCTGTTTATCTTGCGATTTTATTACAACATTGTGTCAACTATTGAAGGTCTAAATTATTTACTGCGTATTTAGGATTTCATCAATAATTTATATTAAGTTAACCCTGATTGAATAATCAGGATAAATCATGATACTTATTTATCAAAATATCAAAGTGTACCATTGCATGCGATATAAGATGACAACGACTTTGTGTAAAATTGGAATCAGTCATACTAAATGTAATTTTTGCAGGCTTGAATACTAGTCCGCTTTCAACAACATACAGAGACAGTATAGCTCTACATACAAAGACACACTGAAAAAAAAAAAAACGCGTTGACGTGATCTGTCAAAAGTGCTTTGTTAAAGAATATTCAAATATTCTTTTTCTCGCTACTGATACTGTGCATGTCAGCTAAAAACGCTCTACAAAGTTTGCCTTTGTTTATTATCTTAGCACTTATCAAATGTATCTTTGTATGATTAATAGTGTTACTTCAATTGTATTAACACGGTTGTATATGATGATATTGATAATGATGATGACTTGGGTTTGAAGTTCCAGTGGCGAATATTTGTGTTAAAAATGCAGTTGCGAGTAATGTGATATGAATATGAACACTATTTTTGTACTAGATCGTCCCCCTGTGAAATAAGTATAAATCAAAGGTGAAAATCGAATATTTAAAAACAAAAACTTTAAAAAAACAAAGACAAAACAAAAACAACTGTCATATTCCTTACTTGATAGATGCATTTACTAATGTAGAAGGTGGTGGATTAAATCCGTAGCTAGCTTAATTTCTGACTTGTATGAAAGTCGCGTCAAATTCCACTATCCACAAGAGTTCAAATGAAATGGTTTCCCGATATTATAGGCAATAGTATTTTGTACATGAGAAAAAAAAAAATACCGTATAGTCCGCTATTAAAGACCCCGATATGAAAATTCTGAAACAGCTTAAACGATTAAACGGTCTGATAGTTTAATAACACAAATAAAAAAACAAATGGGATGTACATGAACCAAATACAAACAATGTAGTTCAGACTCATGACTCTACTTCGTAAAAATTATCTCCCTATTACGCCAGTTCATTTCCACAATCGTAGAAATGGAAGCCATTGTAGGGATGACGTGCTGCCAATTTTGCTCTTGAAAACCGATAAATTTATCAACATACAATGTATCACCATTACGATCTTTATATGTCAGTTGTATTTAAAAAGACAAATGTATCTACCAGCTAATGAGCATCAGTTAATGATCTTGTCTGCATTAATTCAACTTCAAACTATTGTCTGATCGGTTGTCAGGTGGAATTTTCGAAAATTCTTAAACATTTAAGGTGGTACCTAACACTACAGGGAGATAACTCTGTAAAATCAGCTAAACGTGTTAATTACGTTGTGCTTTAAGGGATATTAAGCTTCTCAATGATCAAAATAAGTATTTGTCAAACTGCTATATAACCAGTGTAATTTTTCCGATAAAACGGTTGGTTCAAATTTTTTGAAATTTTTATATTTTTGTCAAAGAGTCAAAGTAAATACTTTTTCAAAATTTTATGAAAATTAAACGAGCCAAATTAATTTTAGTGAAGGTATTGGGTACCACCTAAACAAAAATCTAATTAAATATTTCGTGGAAGGGCAGACTAAAAAAATTCAGTGGTTGAAGATTATAAAACCTTGTTATACACAACAGATTATATATTTATGAAGATATGTATTTTCATCATCCAACTTGTAAGACTGTCGTCAAGTACTTTTAGTAAAAAAATAGCTATTCGAACACACCTACTCTGTTTTTTTTTTTATTCATTAGAGAGGTATTTTACTTGATCCATATATATCATCTTTTCGCACTGTGTTTTTTTTTTTTAAATTTAAAGTCCACCTGTATCTTTGATATATAAAAATGATAGAATCTGAAGCAAGATGATATATCAAATACTCTAGCTCTGTACGTTTTGAAGACAAAATATACACATCAAACACGCCCTAACAAAAGGTGCACTCGATTTTCTCTTTTCGATAAAATTGTTACCCATTTTTTGGATTTTTTTCTTGAGTCACATAATGAAAGGGCAGACACGAAAATTACTGAACTAATAGATTGATATGTTATCCGTCCGTCCGTTTTTTTTTGGGTTATTTTTTTAATCGGAGGTTATGCATTTTCTACATCCAACTTGATGGATACCCATATCGTCGACTTGAAATCTAATTGTTCTGCATTGCTATGTAATAGATAAATTGAAAACTTATGCAAATGGTGTTTTTAAAATAAAACACTTCGTAATTGAGTATAAAATTGTCGTTTTATTTGTTTCTATTAACTTTTAAATTTTTTGTTACTATAGTAAATATTACAGTAAGCATTTATCGCCTTCTCTAACAAAGAGCTTCGATTCTTTTGTTTTATTTCAACTGGGTTTCCCACTGACTTTGAGATAGACGTAAATCTATTTTTTCATTAAACATCGGTTTACACATACATGTACATGTAGCCAATTATATAGTTCATAAAATTGAGACCAATCTCTGACTAACTATTGTACTTAAAGATTTTAACTTGTGCATCTGTTTCCTTATAAACAATGCTTAATGCCGTATTTGTATGCTCTCCCTCTTTTATTTTTTCTCGCCCGCTCTCTCTGTACCCATGCACTGAATCTGTTAACAAGATTAATGTTCCACCAATGTAATAGTTGATTTATTGAACATGACTTTCGTAAGTGATCTTTAACAAAGTTAATGGATCAACACCTCATTTCATATGTTAAAAACGATTTTAATGAAACACATTTTCGCGCAAGTGAACAATTGATCAGAAACTGTGCATGATACAGTTATTGTATAGAGCAACAGGGTGCAAAGTGCAAACATGAGTTGCGAACTAAAATGTCAGCTACGTTTTAAACAGTTGAAGCCAGTTCGATTATAAAACTCCATACGTTTTTTTTACACGAATAAAGCTTTCTAATCGAGTTGCAGAATTCACAAATCATGTTCAATTCGACAAAAAATTTTATGCTTAATTGAAACATGATCAATCTTGATGTCAACAAAATATTACAGGTTTTTTTTAGGGAAAAAGAGGGGGCATTAAACTGTGATAATGAAAGGATATAGTGCTAACTGGAAGTGGTACAGCTAATAAACTCATCGTAAATATACCAGGATTTAAATTCTGTATATGTGCCAGACGCATTTTGCTTTTAAAGTTGTTTAAAGGTCAGCTGTTTAGCATGTTCACTTTTGGAGCTGTCAATTATAAGACTGCAATTGGAAAACCTTCCTGGTGAAAGTACATCGAGAAATGCTCCAGTTAGCAAATCTGCATTATTTTTCTTTCAATTAGATATTCTTAGATATAATTCATTAATATACTTCATTAGCGTTGCTAAAAAAGCAAGAAAACATTCTCTGTTTGAAGAGATTTGAAGTAATGATCTGTCATTCTTTTTTGCTGTTGTGTTATATAATTTATCTATCATGTATGAGTGCATCTACGTTTGTTCTTAAGCAATTAAAATGCCTACAACAATCCAAACGAATCGGCAAACGAAAACGAAAATAATTTAACAGAAGAAGAATAAGCATTAATATCACATGACGTTTTGTGAACGTTAATTCAATGTTCTCCACGTTAGTCCTCAATGCTGTTCAACTTCGTACTTTATTTTGCCTTTTGACTTTTTTTTATTCCAGCGTCACTGGTGAGTCTTTTGTAGACGAAAAGTGCGTTTGGCGTAAAAAAAAATATAATCCTGGTATCTATTTTTTATGATGAGTTTGTTTACAACAAATGGGTCAGTGCCACTGCTGTTGGTTTTTTTTATTTCACGAGGGTATCACCAGCCCACTAGTCACCACTTCTGTGTTGACATGAATTATCATTGAAATGGTCATAATTATAAAATAACTGTTTACAACACTTTTTTTAAATACTAGGCTTCTCCACCTCAGGAATAGATGATCTTAGCTGTATTTGGCAAAACTTTTAGAAATATTTGGTAATAAATAAATAAATAAGCTTTATTTAGAGTCGGCATGGTATATAAAACATAGACAAACATAAGCTCTAATGAGCTTTTAACCGACAATGCTCTTCAACTTCGTACTTTATTTTGCCTTTATTTTTCATTCGAGTGTAACTGATGAGTCTTTTGTAGACGAAACACGCGTCTGGCGTAAATACAAAATTTCAATCCTTGTACAAATCTATCTATGATGAGTTTATTTACTATGCGTGCAATATAATTGATCCATATTTTTGTCAGTATTGTTGAAGGTAAACGAAAATTGTTTATACAAGCTGTTAAATTTATAGAAATTGAAACGTTATCAATAAACAATATTTACCTAAAAGATTTATAAAATTAGACTTAATTTAGAAATTTAATAAATTCACCCATGTTTTTTTTTTTTGTTTGTTGTAAAATTCTTTACTTCAATAATAAAGGAAATTGTTACTCTATTAATAAATCTCAATAATTTGTTAGTTTTGACGATGATAAGCACGCTAATGAATAAAGTCAACTAGAACTAATTACGCCGTTTGTTTTATAATATAAATTAAATAATTTTATGTAAAAATTAGTGTTAATTATTATAAATAACAATATAAGTAATTTTCCTACCTTAATGCATGCAGTTTTAAAGCTTTTCATAGAACTTGCCAAATGAACAACACTTTTATCAATACATTTAACTGTCAGCGTGCTTCTCTATATATAATTGTATTTTTCGTTTTCATCTAACGTCATGATTTCAAGCTAAGTCATTCGCCAATCAAATTTTACCATTGAACACAGTCAACATCAGGAACAGAAATAAAGATAACGAAACAAATCCAATAGCTGAAGATTTAACGGCAATTAATACTAAATTAATCACCAATACCAGTCCTTAGAAAACTAGACAAAACAAATTAAATAATAAGAATTTTCCTTGATGATTTCACGAGAAAAAAGACAAATCACTTTCTGTAAATATGCTTTAAATAGTCATCACAAGGAGCTAGATAGCGACTATTATAAACATTATCTTCATATTAAAGATACCACAATGTTTACAGCAATTTGACGTTAATTGTCGAGTTGAAAATTAATGTTATCTTCTTTCCAATAAAATATCTATTTCTATATCTAGAGATCTTATCTCTATCGATATCACAAGACGAAAAATAAATAATGTAAAAGCAAAGATATTAATGCGATTCCGAAGTTACCACAAATAAATATCTTTATAAACATGATGTAAATAGATTGTGGTGGGGTTAATCATGCTATGAGCCCCCCCCCCCCCCCCCCCCCCCCCCCGCCTTCTCTGGGACGATGGTGTTACTGCACAAAATAAATGAAAACTGTACAAATTTGTGTTGATACTACCAATTGTGACTTTGATGTAGAATTGTCTCATTGGCACTCATACCACATTTTCTTATATCTTAGAACTTACATGTGCAGTAGACTTTTAATGTATGTTAAAGCATTGTCTGCCATACTAAATCTTACCACCAACATCTTGACTAACAAGCTTGCGATACTGCCAGAAGCTGACAATTTTCTATGTAAAACATAAGTTTGTAATACTTATTAGTACTTACTCTAGTTCATATACCGTTTCAATTGTTGCTCACAAAGACACACTGCAATTAAAACAACACACAATCGGTACATGCTTTACAAAAAAATCACAAAAGGCAAAAAGAAGAACGCTTTAATTGCGGAAATTCATCTGAAAGTCACGATGAGGCCTTGAACTAATATCACCAAAATCACTCGTGAACTGACGGCGCCTCATACATGTAAATCGAGATAAATTTATAACACCATGGGGAAAAAAATCAAAAGACGACGAAAAATCCCAACAAGTTTAACCTTACCAAAAACTCAATTGAAACTATAACATGTATAAACAGAGCAACACGAACACCATAATGATCTCGTGATGATTTCCTGTGTTCTGTAAGGGTAAGGAGTTCCTCATTCACTCAGTGCCGGACCCAGAGGGAGGGGGGTGATCTCCCTTTTTTTGGATGATCAATGCATTTGAATGGGGACATATAGTTGGAATCCCCCTTTGTCCTAGGTAGGGACCCCTCCCTTTTGAAATTGCATGATCCGCCTGTGTATCACTCATGACACCAATGTGTCACAACAAATAAAATGCACGGTCTTTACATTTCTAGATATTTTGTTATTAAAGTGGAAAGCAAAAGATAACTATTTGTATGCAACATTTTTTTTATTTCTAAGAATAAGGAGATTTCGTGTGATTTCCAATAAGAAAGTTATCCAACATAATCCAAATTGCGTGGGTGTCAGCAACTATAATAGGTCATCGTATGGCCATTTTTAATTTAGCAAAATCCTGTCTATATTGTTTCATCTAATGTTTCCTCTATTTATCTTGATAGATTATTAACCCGATTGTGTTTCGTGTAAAATGTGACATATTGCAATACATGGTCGTGTCCGTTTCAAAAATCAAATGATCTACAGCATAATACTAATTTAAAATATCTTCATATCTAAATAACAGTTATCGATTGATATTTACAATGCGTCTTAAAATACCATTGAAATCTTTTTTTATGAGTACAATCTAGAATAGGATGTCTTCTCTTTCGATGATTACACATATTTTCTTCACAAGAAGTGTAAGACTTTTAATGTTTTTTATCTACTTAAAACTGAATATATATATATATATATATATATATATATATCGATATTAATCAGACTTAACTCGGGATAACATATTTCAAAAGAGGGGCGAAAGATACAGACCTGTACCAGAGGGACATTCAAACTCATAGATCACAAATAAATTGACAAAGCCATGACTACAAAGTAAGAAGACAAACAAACCAATAATAATACATAAGACACAACATAGAACACTAAAGTTACGGACACTCTTCGTGTTGCTCATGTTATTACAAACCCGGTAAAATTAATATTAGTCTTAATTCGGTAGGTCATATTCGTGAAAAGGGAACGGATTGTCGGTACGGCATTATAAACATATCCGATAACTATATTCCATAACGGTCAACCAAACCGTGATGACGAAGGTATGATTTCAACTTCACCATTTTGGAACTTGTTTAATAGCTTCTTTTGAGCAAATAGAGACATAAACTTGAACCAAAAAATTTAATGCTATCACGTTAATTTGTAAATCAGATCGTCTACGTACCCGTACCAAAGAGAAATTTAAGAGTAGAAAATAAGTTGGCATTGCCATGGCCGAAATCACAAAAAAAAAACAAACAAAAAAAAAAAACAGAAAAAGTAAAAAGGAACACAATACACAACATTAAAAAGTAAAGACTTAGCAACACGAACCTCACCGAAAACAGGGGATGATCTCAGGGGATGCGAAAGAATAAGCAGATATTGAATTTTCAATAGTATTTTTACACGCGCTGTATGTCACAGATTGTGTCATTCATAAAGATAATATTTCTCATCACTACAATACAATTTATCCTTGAAATCCAAAGTTATTTTTATTTCAGTTCATTGAATCATTGCAGTAATATAAACTCAATAGAATATGTTATAGTTGTTAAGCGGAATGGACAACTGATACTGTAAAGAGATATATACGACCACAGATGGTAATCTTTAGCGTTTATAGCACGTGGTTTAAGTTACATTCTGTTCAATAGGGTCACACATATCAATTTTCAGTTATTGATAGAAACATTAGTTCTGTCATAGATATTCAAATTAAAACATGCTATGTTAATACAATCACATGGAGATCTAATTTTCAGTAATTGTCATTTGTTGATGTGGTTCATAAGTGTTTCTCGTTTTTTCTATAGATTACACCGTTGTTTTTCCCGTTTGAATGGTTTTACACTAGTAATTTTTTGGGGCCCTTTATAGCTTGCTGTTCTGTGTGAGCCAAGGCTTCTAATTGATGGTCGTTCTGTGACCTATGATTAATTTCACTTTTATAAATTATGACTTGGATGGATGGTTGTCCCATTGGCACTCATATCACATCTTCTTATAATTTAATTTTGAATGTAATGCGTCTTATGATTGGCTGACATTATTTTGTTATCAGCCCATAGACATAACTTAGTCATGTGACCGTGACGTCATCAACGTCTTTTCATGGTTTTCCACAGTTTAAAATGAAATTTCGAATTAAATTATAAGAAATGACTGTAATATTTTTTCTGTCTATTCGAAATAACACAAAAAAAATGTGGTGCACACTGTTAAATAACCCGCTACGCGCGTTATTCAGTGTACACCACATTTTTAATGTTATTTCTTCATAGATAGAAAAAATATTACAGTCATTCCTTAAAGAACTAGCATATTTCCATTATTCATAGTAGCTTTCAAAGTTTATTATCTTAAAACTGACCATTGAACTCCAGCATATGTGTATACAATTTTGAATATGGAATTCGAAATTATTCAGATTATAAAAATTGTGCGGTTTGAGCAAATATTTGAAGAAGAAGTAAATGCATGTATTTCATGTATAATTAGGAAGACAGAAACGGACAGCAAGTCATAACATTTTCTGGAATAAAAGCCTCCTTAACAATGTTACGGCCAGAAATCGCCTTTAAATTGTAGCCAACAAAAGACACAAATCAATAGTAAAATTTAACAATATTTATTATACAAAAGTTTACAAGAAGTATTACACAAATATTACTGTCAACTTAACTGTCAAAATATGAGTCCAATCTTTTATCTTTATCTGTATCCGGATATCTTTCGGAATCCAATCTGAATATTACGGCCACAATCCAGCACGATGTTGTTTGTAGAATAACAGTGTCAATCCAAATGTTATGAATATAAATGTCTATCGATGTCTAAGTCTAAGTCCAAGAGTGAGTGTTTAACTTTAGTGTCTGTATATATATAGTTGTCATGGAAGATTCTAGAACTTTCTATAATGGAACATCCTAGAAAGTTACAATAGAAATTTCTAGTAAAATGTAGAAGTTTATATAACGCATCTTTTATTATGATCATTCTGGAAAGTTCCAATCATTCTGTAATTGTTCCAGTGATTTCTAAACTGCACAGTTCTAAGATTATTCTGTAAACAACTATCAGGCCACACAACACAAATCAGGTCAACATAAATAAATACAATAATTAAAATATCATAACACCTCCCCTCTTAAAAGAAGTTTTTGTGTAACAAAAACTTATCATGAATAAAATGAACAAAAATACATAGTATATACAAAGTGTTTTAATAAGCTCTAGATAAAGCATCTGCTATTACATTATCTTTACCCTTAATATGTTTTACAATTACATCATATTCCTGTAACAACAAACTCCACCTAGTCAACCGCTGATTCTTGTTTCTCATTTTATGTATGAAGGTGAGAGGATTATGATCAGTACAAACAAGAATAGGATATACAGTGGGATTCAAATATACATCAAAATGTTGAAGTGCTGACAACATTGCAAAACACTCTTTTTCAATAGTTGAATAATTTTTCTGATGTTTATCTAATTTCTTTAAAATTTAAAAAAATATGATATAGGTTTCTCAACATTATCATCTGTCTCTTGATATAAAACAGCTCCAATTCCTACATCGCTTGCATCAACGGCAAGTTTAAATTGTTTTTCAAAGTCTTGAGTAATCAGAACTGGACTATTAATTAAAAGTGATTTGCTATTTTCAAAAGCGTTTTGACAATTTTCACTCCAGATAAATTTAGAATCTTTTCGTAAAAGATGAGTCAATGGTTGAACCACAGTAGCAAAATTTGAACAAAATTTTCTGTAAAATCCAATCATGCCTAAATATCTCATAAGTTGTTTTCTATTTGTAGGAGGAGGAAATTTGGAAATAGCTTCCACTTTAGCCATAATAGGTTTCACTTGACCTTGGCCAACTGTATGCCCTAAATAATCAACAGTGGCCTGACAAAATTCACTTTTACCAAGATTAACAGTCAAATTTGATTGTGACAAAATCTATCAAAAGTATCATACAAATGTGTTAAATGCTGTTCCCAGTTATCACTACATACAATTAGATCATCAATATAAGCATAACAACAGTTCAAATCTTTTATAACATTATTGATCATTCTGTGAAATGTAGCTGATGCACTTTTCATGCCAAATGGCATTACAGTATATTGAAATAAGCCATCTGGTGTAACAAAAGCTGATATTTCACGAGCTCTCTGTGTCAATGGAACTTGACAATAACCTTTCAACAAATCAAATTTGCTCACAAATTTTGCTTGACCAATGTTCTCAATACAATCGTCTATCCATGGAATCGGATAGGAATCAGATTTTGAGACTGAATTTACTTTTCTGAAATCAGTCACGAAGTGAAAGGTTTTATCTGGTTTTGGTACAAGGAGACAAGGAGAGCTCCATTCACTGTTACTCTGCTCAATAATATCATTGTCAAGCATATATTTAATTTCTTTTCTCATAGCTTCAAGTTTGAGTGGATTGAGCCGGTAAGGATGTTGCCTAATTGGAGAAGCATCTCCTATATCAACATCATGACAAATAGCAGTGGTTTTGTTTGGCACATCTGGAAAAGGATTTTTAAAAGAAAATACCAAAGTTTTTATTTCTTCTCTACGATCAAAAGACAGATGTGCAAGTTTTGAGTCTAATTTTGACAAAATTTCTGAATTTTTCAATATAACTGTCTCTTCCATAGTTTTAGAACTAAAAGGTGGTTCAATTACATCTGGTTTGTCATGATTGTTCTCAAATTTAACCATGCCTAAAGTGGTTTACTCTCACATTCATTAGTACGCTCAAAATATGGTTTTAACATATTAATATGACACACTCTGTTTTGTTTACGCCGACCTGGAGTTTTTACAATATAATTCAAATCATTGATTTTACTCTCTATTGTATAAGGACCACAATATTTAGCCTGTAAAGGATGTCCAGGGACTGGCAAAAATACAAGTACCCTATCACCAGGCTCAAAAACTCTGTCCCTGGCATCTTTATCATACCATATTTTCATCTTGTTCTGTACATGTTTTAAGTTTTTCTGAGCAATTTGACAAGCAGTATACAATTTTTCTTTAAATTTAGATACATAGTCTAAAAGATTCAAGTCAGTATGTTCAGTAAGCCACTTTTCCTTAATCAATTTTAACGGTCCCCTTACAGTATGGCCAAATACCAACTCAAAGGGACTGAATCCAAGGGATTCTTGAACAGCCTCTCGGACTGCAAAAAGTAGAAAGTGAACTCCAACATCCCAGTCTCTGTCAAATTGAAGACAACAAGTTCTAATCGTGTTCTTCAATGTTTGATGAAAACGTTCTAAGGCACCTTGAGATTCTGGATGGTACGCACTTGATCTATACTGAGCAATCCCTAACTGGTACACGACTTGCTGAAATAAACCTGACATGAAATTTGATCCCTGGTCGGACTGTATAGACTTAGGAAGTCCTACTAATGTGAAAAATTTGATAAGTGCTTTGACGATAGTAGGTGTCTTGATATTTCTTAGCGGAATAGCCTCAGGAAAGCGAGTGGATGTACACATGATTGTCAATAAATACGCATTTCCAGTTTTGGTCTTTGGTAAAGGTCCAACGCAGTCAATTAGAACTCTGCTGAAAGGTTCGTCAAAGGCTAGAATAGGCAGAAGTGGTGCTGGTGGTATTTTCTGATTAGGCTTACCGACAACCTGGCATATATGACATGATTTTCAGTATTCTGCAACATCATTTCTAAGTCTTGGCCAGTAGAAATGCTGCAAGATCTTAAGGCAAGTCTTCCTTATACCTAAGTGTCCAGCCAAGGGGGTGTCATGGGCAAGACCAATAATTTCTTGCCTATAAACTTTAGGCACCACCACTTGGTATACCACTCTCCATTCCTCCTCTGGGGTAGCATCAGGAGGCCTCCACTTCCTCATTAAAATGCCGTCCTGATGGAAATAGCATTCAGCCACTTTGTCCTCTTCCTCCTGTGATTTGAGCCCTCTTGCAGAGCTAAAGAACCTCAGGGTCTTTATTTTGTTCTTCCAAAAAGTTCTTTCTGTTTAATGAATGGCTGTTTACGTCTGGCCATGGCATAATTATATTCTTGTTAACATAAGTTGGTCTTATTATGGCCTTTTCTGAGCTACCAGGACCTTCAATGTCTGTTAGGAAAGTGTCAGAAAGGTCCATGTAATCAAACTGGTTTTCTTGCAAATCCTCATCGTGTTGTTTTCTAGCCATCGCCCTAGTTACAACACAAGCTGGATACAATTCAGCATCATCTTCAGGTAATTTAACATCCACCACAGGTTCACTGGTAACAATTGGTTCAGCAACCACTTTGTTTCTAGCTAGATTATTTCCTAGCAATAACGTAACACCCTCAATGGGGAGATTAGGACGAACACCCACAATAACTGGTCCAGTTATCAAATCTGACTTCAGATAAATACGATGGAGAGGAACATCTATACAACCTAACTCTACACTTTGTAACAAAACGGACGCACCAACAGAAGTCTTCTCGGACAAAGGCAACACACCTTCTAACAATAAAGACTGAGAAGCTCCAGTGTCCCGTAAAATCATAATAGGCTGAAGAGTGGTAGCATCAACAATAGAAATAAACCCATCAGACATAAAGGGTTTATATTCCTCCATGTAATCACAAAAACTGGACTTAAAAGCCTGACTCGCAGGACATTCCAACGTACTGGTAATATAAGGTGTCATACAAGCACTGGATTTCGGCTTATTATCTCGTTCATTCTTCTTCTGGAGTCTAAAACAATCAGCCATCAGGTGACCATTTTTCTTACAATAATCACAAATCAGTGACTTCTTCTCAAAAGTATCAAATTTTGGACTAGACATATTATAACTGGACTGACTCTTATTCTGTGCAACAGGCTTACTATCAGTACGCTCAGTGCTTTGATTTTTGTAATTTCCACTTGAAGTATTAACATTTTGACCCTTGAAACTTCTTTTATGTGAAAGGGTATAATTATCTGAAATTACAGCTGCATCATGTATTGTCCCAACAGTTTTGTCGTCTAAATGTGTTTTTAAGTCTAAATGAACACATTGTTTGAACTCTTCTAATAACATCAATTGTCTTAGGTTATCAAAATTGTTATCTGTTTTCTTTGACGTAAACCATTTATCAAATAGATCTTCTTTTTCCCGAGCAAATTCCACATAGGTTTGTGAATCAAACTTTTTTTAAGATCTAAATTTCTGTCTATATGCTTCTGGTACTAGCTCATAAGCTTTCAAAACTTCCTGTTTCACCGTGTCATAATCTGAACTTTTTTCTGATGGAAGTGCGGAGTATATTTCAGCGGCCTTACCCTCAAAAACACTTTGTAGCATTGTAGTCCAATATGGCTTTGGCCAATTCAAATTATGAGCAATTTTCTCAAACTGCGGAAAATATTTATCTACTGTTTTTTCACAAAATTTGGGAACCAAACGTATATTTTTTGCTGCATCAAAATATTCTGATTTCAGCTGGACTTTAGTGTTGCTTTCTTCTTTGACCATTTCAATTTTCAGTTTCTCTATCTCTTTCCCTCATTTCAAGTTCTGCTTGTTTTAATTTAAATTCATCTTCTT
Source organism: Mytilus galloprovincialis (assembly GCF_965363235.1). NCBI lineage: Eukaryota > Metazoa > Mollusca > Bivalvia > Mytilida > Mytilidae > Mytilus > Mytilus galloprovincialis. The sequence goes on from NC_134850.1 coordinate 24,044,687, forward strand.
TTTCTTTTTTATCCATTTCCAATCTTTCCTTCATTTCTAGTTCTTTTAATTTAAGTTCATGTTCTAATTCAAGTTGTTTTAATTTAAAGGCGTCAACATTTTCGACCTTAAGTTCAAGAGCCTCTTCACCTAAAATTTCTGCGTCAACTAATTTGTCTATAACCAAATTTTTTATAATTTGTTTTCTCATAGATACTTTAAAATCTAATTTCAGATGTTTAGCAAGCAACACTAATTCCTCTTTCTTTAAATTATCAAACCCCTCCAGGTCTGGCGTTTTCAAAAATTTACCAGCATCAAATGCCATTTTGTAGAATTCTGTTGGCTAGTTATAATAAAAATTACTAAACAAATTTTGAATATGATATTTTCAGGATCCCGGACGAGCCCCCAATTTCTGTTACGACCAGAAATCGCCTTTAAATTGTAGCCAACAAAAGACACAAATCAATAGTAAAATTTAACAATATTTATTATACAAAAGTTTACAAGAAGTATTACACAAATATTACTGTCAACTTAACTGTCAAAATATGAGTCCAATCGTTTATCTTTATCTGTATCCGGATATCTTTCGGAATCCAATCTGAATATTACGGCCACAATCCAGCACAATGTTGTTTGTAGAATAAAAGTGTCAATCCAAATGTTATAAATATAAATGTCTATCGATGTCTAAGTCTAAGTCCAAGAGTGAGTGTTTAACTTTAGTGTCTGTATATATATAGTAGTCATGGAAGATTCTAGAACAGTCTATAATGGAACATCCTAGAAAGTTACAATAGAAGTTTCTAGTAAAATGTAGAAGTTTATATAACGCATCTTTTATTAGGATCATTCTGGAAAGTTCCAATCATTCTGTAATTGTTCCAGTGATTTCTAAACTGCACAGTTCTAAGATTATTCTGTAAACAACTATCAGGCCACACAACATAAATATATACAATAATTACAAGATCATAACAACAATTATTTTACATATATAAAAGAGGCAGTTCTTGAAATAATCACCTTTTAAATTAAATTAACTCATTCTACCGTTTAATGTTTTTTTTTTTTTAAATTCTTTATTTTACAGAATGTAATAATTTTTACTTGATATTTACAATTTTAACAAATTTATTTGAAAATACGCCATTTCATATAGACAGACATATTATGATGTTGGCCACAGACCACAATTAAATTCTCTAGTAGTTCTTTATAACTTTTTGTTTCATCAAAAATTGCACTTAATCTTTTTGTCAATTTTGTTGTGTGTGTAAAGTACAGTTCTAGTCCAAAACTTTATCCAAAATTCAGAAAGATTGCTCCTCTGTATTTTACAAATTCAGTCAATACACATCCATACCCCTATGAACAAGTCAAAAGATGTTCCGAAAACTGGCCTAATCACTCTTTCCATATCAAAATCAGTTAAAATAAAGCATCCAAAAGTTTATTTTAGCTCTCTTCTTTTATGTCCACCCCAGAAAAGAAATATATGGGAAAAGGGGAAAAAATAAAGAAAAAATACACTATAATTAAAGGGAACTATATTCGTGCACAACGAAAAGTGGGATAATTAATTGTGGTCTTGGGCTTGTTATTTTCTAAAACAGTTTTTTTTAATATTAAGATGGAACCTAACACTACAGGGAGATAACTCTGTATAATCAGCTAAACGTTTTAATTACGTTGTGTTGTTAAGGGAATATTAAGATCCTCAATGATCAAAATTAAGGTTTGTCAAACTGCTACATAACCAGTGTAATTTTTCTGATAAATTGGTTGGTTCAAATGTTTTGAATGTTTTATAATTTTGTCAAAGGGTCAAAGTAAATACTTTGTCAACATTTTATGAAATTTAATATACTGTGACTTCCGAGACATTTGAATCAATTTTGCTAATAACCACCACTGAGAACAATTATTCCCCTAATATTTTTTATTTTACCAACGGAGATTGAAAAAAAAAACGCACCGACAATACAGTTAGATAGAGAGAAACTAACAGCATTGAAAACTTTTACTTCATGGCACAACTGTTATGTAATTATGTAATTGATTTTGCAATGTGCACTTGTTATCTTTTTAAAAAAATACAGTAAAATATAAAATTGTTATAAAGTATTAGTTTATGAATATAATTGGCAAATCATAACAAAATAATTTATTTTTACATCATCTATATATGTTTTCTCATTATCTTTAAATGCAGTGTATAATAAAATATGAATAAATTTAGCCAAAACAAAACAACAATAGATGACTATGGAATTATGAACAATCATCTTTAAATTTATGATATTTTTAGGACGCACACACACTTAGGCCACACTTGGCATTTAACAAAAACTGAATTTCTACTATTTACTACTTTTTAAATATTGTTTTAAAATGATACATAGAAATAAATGATTGATGACTGGTTATTTTAGAAGTGAATATTTGGATCACACGTAGCTTGATCATGTTCTGGAATATACGATGTGTTTTACTTGATCGACAAAATGACATGAATTACTATACACCTCACAGGGTAACAGTACTACTTTTCAGTATGTTCGTTTTTTCATCTGTCCCAATTAGGTGATGTTATTAAGTCTTTCCAAAGAATTTTTGCAAATAATTTCGCTCAAACTGGTGTTAGGGGCCTTCCCAAACTTGCCGTGCAGTGAGAGAGTTTTTGCCTCCGTGTTGAAGGCATTACTGTGACTTTGAGATGAAGAACATCAATACAAGCGTTGTTCCGTTGCTTTTTTGTGTGTATTTAGTTGTAGTGCATGTACTGATTTGTAATAATGTTATGGATAGATACCCTATATCAACGTTTTTCTATAATACCCCTCCCCATAAAAAAAACCAAAACATTTTCAATCAAGTATGTTTTATCAAAAGTGATATAGAAAAAAATCCAATCATAAAATTTATTTGTTGTCTGTTATTTTGTATCGATTTTGTTTTATCTTAACATTTTCTTATACTTGTACGATGGGTGAGTGTATATGATACTGCCGATCACAAATCTGCAGTAGCCAAGTTTAATTTAGTGAACACGACTTACAATTGTATATACTAAATCGTATTTGCTGCCTACATTTTAACCTACAAATATTTGCACTTTAAGTTTTCACCCACATCTGTTAACGTTAGTATTTTAAATTTTGTAAAATCTTCCGGCAAAAATGATCTTTACACTTTTGATAAATTAAATAGAAAACATCACGCTTTACAACAAAGAGACCAATGTCTCCTTAAGCTGTTGCTAATCTATGGATATAACCATGGTTTAACGGATTAAGACAAAGACAATCACGTGACTAGTGTTGAAACAGATGCAAGATATCTCTTTTTTTTATTCAAATCTCGACATTGTCAATTGCTCAAATATAGATTTACATTGCACTCAATCCTGTATTAAATGGTAAGATATCAAGTCAGTTTTAATAGATACAAGAAGATCTAGAAGGGATAAAAGTGCAAATGAGACAACTCTCCATCAAAGTCATAATTTGTATGAGTAAACCATTTTATGTCAAAATACGGCCCTCAACACGTACCGAGTCTTGAATCACACCGAACACCAAGCTATAAACACAGATGTCTTCACTGTATCTTTCAGTTCCAACACAAAGTTATTTTTAAATCAAGAATGTTTGTCTACAGGTTACGATGGTCCCATTTCTACATTAAGCAGCTCGTGAAATAGCTAATTAGGGATTGACATTACTATGTTGCATATTATTTAAAAAAGATGTGCATCATAATGAAAATGTGCATAGATAATGTGAACTAATTTAATCCAAAATGTTAACCCGAGAAAGAAATCACGAGAAATTATATGTCGAAAAACTGTATATACCTCACTATTTTCCACAAATCCATACGTTTAAAGAGTATTTAACAAATACATATGATCCATCTGCCATAAATCAGAAAAGTAGAAATCATAATGCTTCATCTTTGACATCTTCGCTAGCCAAGGGTTACGATCCGCTCCCGCTCTCGGAAGTGGATCGTAAGTAACCTTTGGCTAGCGAAGATACATCTTTGACAACTTAATGTATAACTATCAAGCGATATAACTTGATAATTTTCTGTCTTTGGGTGCATGCGTTTTAAATATTATCAATGTAATTATAAATTTTGTAAACGAAATAATTAAATTTATAAATCACAGGATTCACCAGATCTTTCAAAAACAGATTGATATTGTTCACTGGTGAAATAACGCCAAATTCAAAACTGTTAGCTTGGTCGTTGCGGTCAGAAAGTATTGGTGGAGTTGAACCCGGATTGAACAACCAACGACCATAGGAAGGACAACTGGCAATTATATAGTGAATTGGGAATGTATTCGAAAGCACACCCAACGTGCGGGTTAGATATCATAAAAGAGGGACGAAAGATACCAAAGGGACAGTCAAACTCATAAATCTAGAACAAACTGACAACGCCATGGCTAAAAATGAAAAAGACAAACAAACAACAGCATACATAACATTCTTGTTTACAGTCTAGTGACACATTGTTTGACCTACTACTCATGAACCGATGTCTTGGTTTGACCTTAAAACTACCGTTACATTAATTATAGAATCACAACATCCGCGTTGACAGTCTATTAATGCGTTGTTTGACCAACTATTCATGAACAGAGGTCTAAGTATAACGTTAAAATTACCGTTACATTAATTATAAAATCACAACATCCGTGTTGACAGTCTATTAATGTGTTGTTTGACCAACTTTTCATGAACCGCGGTCTTGGTATGACGTTAAAACTACCATTACATAAATTATTATAGTTAGAAATTCTTCATTCAAGTACATTCATGCAAAAAGTCAGTTTGCCCGCAATCATGCCATAATAAATTTGTGAATGGAAATGGGGAATGTGACAACAACCTGACCAAAATAACCATATATCAGCTCAGTATGCCGTTCACACGGCGTTTAAAGGTTCCTATTATAAATGTATTGGATACTTTGTCTACATAAAAACTTCATAATTTGCTTCATAGCGGATTCCATTTCGTGATCTACGACTTGATTCATTGTAATGTTTCTCATTATGAAAACAACACAACATGAACGTTGAACTCAAGCATGTATATACACAATTATGATTATGGAATATTAGTATGAAACTATTCAGATTATAGGAATTATGTCCTTTGAGCGAAGTATTTGGAAGAAGCAGCTATTTCATGCATATTTATAAATAGGAAGACACAAACGCACAGCAAGTCATAAAATTGATAGGACAAACAGTCACCATACATGTACATTATTCTACATTTATTGTACATATACAAGAGACAGTTTTAGAATAAATTCTTAGAATTAACCTATTTATTTAATGCGTTTCCCTCAGTTTTAGTTTGTTACCCCGATTTTGTTTTTTTGTCCATGGATTTATGAGTTTTGAACAGCGGTATACTACTGTTGCCTTTACTTACAGTTCAGAGATTTTTTTATAAAAATAATACTATTCTCTTTCAATGAATATACTATTTGATATTTACAATTTGACAAATTTATTGTCAATGCACCATATCATATTCACAGACATAATTATGAAGTAATTTAAAATACATTTTTAAGCTAAATCAAATTTTAAAAATTATAATTCAATGATAAGTTAAATAAAGATTATGACATACATTACTTTAATCAACATTAGCAGCAATATATCAAACGCGTAGCTTATTTATTATTATTATAACTATTAATATCCCCATCAAAGTTGAAGTATTTAGCACGGTTGCAGAGTTCATACGCCATGATAAATTAACAGGATCCGATATTTCTATTAGCACTACGAAGTCAGCGTAGTACCAAGCAACATGACAGATGGTTTTCGTAACAATTATTCGAGCATAGTGACATTATTACTTTCATTTTATAAGTTTTATTTCTAGTGTTGCAATGTAATCGTCAAAGAAACGTGCAAAAATGTCTTATTCGTTTTGTATTCAAAGTAAAAACTATTGTAAAACTGAGTTTTGACTATTAATCCGCGACTGCAGCTGATACGTGAATGTTTGTATCCATAACTTGTTGACGTGTGACTTTATGTCTTACAATGAAAATATATACATGCGTTGATTGCGTAAGATTGCAAATGGTTTTAGTTTGAATCCAGTTTTAAGATCAAATAGATATAAGAAGATGTGGTATGAGTGCCAATGAAACAACTCTAAATCCAAGTCACAATTTGAAAAAGTAACCATTATAGGTTAAAGAACGGGTTTCAACATGGAGCCTTGACTCACACCGAACAGCAAGCTATAAGTGGACTCAAAAAATGAAGAGTGTAAAACCATCCAAATGGGAAACCTATTGTTTTAATCTATATAAAAGACGAGAAACGAGAAACTCAAACTCCGGTATTACAATTATTCAAATGAAATTTACAAAATGACGACTGTCATTATAAGTTCTAAATACAGACCTTGTTTTTTTTTTAATTAGCAGCAAAGTTAGAATTAGAATTTGAAAATTAACTTACTATTATTATGCCATCATTTTTGACATTTGATATTATTTTTGGTAATAACCACGTGCACGCACCACCTGCAACCATTTGTTACCCTAACACTTTTAAATTTACCAACGGAGATTTCAAGAACGCTGTGTTACTAACTGTGTCAGTACGGAAGCACCGATAATACATTTATTGAGAGAAAATATAACAGCCTGTCAAAATTTCAATTTATTGCACAACTGTTATGTAATTATGTAATTGATTTTGCAATGTGCACTTGTTATCTTTTTTTACAAAATAGGGTATAATATTAAATTGATAAAATTAATGTTTATATTTTGTTTAAAATTAAGTATCAATTTATGAATATAATTGGCAAATCATATAAAAAATGATTATTTTCACACCATCTTTATATGATTTGCCATTATCTTTAAATGCAATGTATAATAAAATATGAATAAATTTAGTCAAAACAAAACAACAATAGATGACTGCATGCATTATGAACAATCATCTATGCAGTTAAGGATATTTTTAGATGACATACACACTTAGGGCGCACTTCTCATTTAATGAAAACTAAAATGATGTACTATTTACTACTTTTGAAATACTGCTTTTAAATGAAAGATGAAAAAGTAGAAATAAATGATGGGTAGTTTTAGAAGTGAATATTTGGAACGATCACACGTCATGATCATGTTCAGGAATATACGATTTGTTTCATCTCATCGACACCATGAAATAAATTTTGACAGGATATGTTCTATATACTTGATATACCAAACCAGACACTTCATATTTGAGAAACAAGCCATATACAGTTACATGTATGCTTAAAAGATCAGCAGTTCTTCACCTTCCTTTTGATACTTTAATATCTTAAATATATGCTACATACATTATAGTTGTAGATTACCACCTGTGCGTAGGGATTATATTGTTATTAAAAAGGTACTTTTAAATGTGCCGTTCGGTGTGAGCCAAAGCTCCGTTTTAAGGCCGTACCTTGACCTTTAATCGTTTACCTTTATAAATTGTTATTTGGATGGAGAGTTGTCTCATTGGCAATCATACCACATCTTCTTACATCAAATCAAAGTGCAGATTTAATAATTAGTCAAATGATGCATTTTAAAATCTCATTAAAAAATAATTGCCATTAACGGTTCTTAAAGTTTTGCATTGAAAAATATATACATACGTATGATTCCGTTAGATTGCACTTGTTTTTTTTTTTAATCCAGTTGTTAAGATCAAATAGATGTACGAAGATGAGGTATGAGTACCAAAGAAACAACTCTCGATCGAAGTCACAATTTGTATAAGAAAACCATTATACATGTAGGTCAAAGTAGGTCTTCAACACAGAGCCTTGACTCACACCGAATAGCAAGTCCCAAAGTAGCCCAACATTCTCTTTAAATACGCTATAATATAAAAGTCTAATAAAGCCAGTTTTGTTAAACGTATATTTTGTTTTTTTACTAAAGAAAAAAAATGATTATTTTCACACCATCTTTATATGTTTTCTCATTATCTTTAAATGCAATGCATAATAAAATATGAGTAAATTTGTCAAAACAGAACAAAAATAGATGACTGTTTAAAGTCTGCACGGAATTATAAACAATTATCTTGACAATTTAAGATATTTTTAGAGGACACGCATGTACTAAGAACAAACCTGGCATTTAACAAAATCTAGATTTCTACTATTTACTACTTTTTAAAATATTGTTTCAAAATGATACATTAAATATAGAAAGAGAAATGACTGGTAATTTTAGAAGTGAATATTTGGAACGATCAAACGTCTTGATCATGTTCGGTAATATTATACGATGTGTTTCACCTGATCGTCACAATGAAATGGGTTCTGGCATGATATGCACCACATTCTTCACAGGGTAACAATACTACTTTCCAGTATGTTCTTGTTTGACTGGTCCCAATTAGGTGGTGTTACATCTTTATAAATATTTACAAAGAATTTCGCTCAAACAAGTGCTAGGGGCCTTCCCAAACATGCAGTACAGTGATATATGTTTTGCCTAAGTGTTGAAAGCTTCACTGTGACTTTGAGATGAATTACAGAAATAAAAGCACTGTTCCGTTGCTTTTTGTGTTCATTTAGTTGTTGTTCATGTATTGATTTGTATTAGTGTCATGGATAGATACCATATATCATCGTTTTTTTTCTATAATATACGAACAAATATATTTTCAAAAAAATACGTTTTATAAAAAAATTACAAAAAACAAATTCCCAATCATAAAACTTGTTGTTCGTTATTTTGTATCGATTTTGTTTTATTTAAACATTTTCTCATACCTTGTAAGATGTGTGAGTAAACTTCATATTGACGATCACAAATCCTCAGTAGCTAAGTTATTCACCAAGTGTACATACGACTGACAATCGTATATAATAAATTGTATTAGATGACTACATTTTAACCTACAAATTTTTGCACCTTTAGTTTTAACACCTCTGTCAAAGTTAGTATTTCAAATTTCCGACAGAAATGGTTTTACAATTTAGATAAATCAATATAACATATGACGCTATACAGACCAATATCTCCTTAAGCTGTTGCTAATCTATGGATGTAACCATGGTTTAACGGATTAAGACAAAGATTATCACATGACTATTGTTGAAATAAATGCACGATATCTCGTTCAACCTTTTCAAATCTCAACATTGTGAATTGCTCATGAAATAGCTAGAAAACATGTGTCACATGTGGAGCAGGATCTGCCTACCCTGCCGGATCACCTGAGATTACCCTTAGTCTTTAGTCTATGTTGTGTCTTGTGTATTATTATTTGTCTGTTTCTTTTTAAGCCTTTGCGTTTTCAATTTATTTTCGATCAATGAGTTTGAATGTCCTTCTGGTATCTGTAGTTATTTTGAATATTATTTAAAAAAAATCCACATCATAATGCAAATATGTACTAATTCTCAAGTTGAATTGGTAAACACTTCTCTGTAAACTAATTTGACCCAGAACGTTAACTTCATGCAGGAACTTCTTAGGAAGAAAGATAAGAAGTTAGCAATATCCTTTAACTCTACTTTTCGCTATATAGATGAAGTTCTTTCACTAAATAATTCAAAATTTGGTGACTATGAGGAACGCATCTATTTGTTATTCTCGTGGGATTTTATCTATGTGTGTTACATTTTAGTGTTATGTCGTTGTTCTCCTCTTATATTTAACGCGTTTCCCTCGGTTTTAGTTTGTTACCCCGATTTTGTTTTTTGTCCATGGATTTATGAGTTTTGAACAGCGGTATACTACTGTTGCCTTTATCTATCCAATCGAGCTAGAGATAAAGGATACTACAGATACAGTTAAGTCGGCCTCATATCTTGACTTACATCTAGAAATTAAATTGACAATGAGGGTCGGTTGAAAACATAACTTTACGACAAAAGAGATGATTTCAGCTTTCCAATTGTGAAATTTCCATTTCTAAGTAGCAACATTCCAGCAGCACCTGCATACGGGGTATATATCTCCCAATTGATACGATATTCCCGTGCTTGCATTTCCTATCATGATTTTCTTGATAGAGGGTTGCTGCTCACAAGGAAGCTATTAAACCAAGAGTTACAAACGGTGAAGTTGAAATCATCCCTTCGTAAATTTTACGGACGCCATCACGAGTTGGTTGACCGTTATGGAATAACCGTTTCACAAATGATATCGGATATGTTCCTTACGTCGGAACTACAATATGACCGGATTTGTTATCACATAAGCAACACGACGGGTGCCGCATGTGGAGCAGAATTTGCTTACCCTTCCGAAGCACCTGAGATCACCCCTAGTTTTTTGGTGGGGTTCGTGTTGTTTATTCTTTAGTTTTCTATGTTGTGTCGTGTGTGCTGTTGTTTGTTTGTCTTTTTCATTTTTAGCCATGGCGTTGTCAGTTTGTTTAAGATTTATGAGTTTGACTGTCCCTTTGGTATCTTTCGTCCCTCTCTTAACATGAGATTGAAATCATATGACATCTTCTCGTTTATATGTTAAACAACTGTATTTCTTACAGATCAATACTTTTAAACGGTAACTTATGACATACAAATGCATACGTCATAAATCAGGAAAGTAAAACTCATAATGCAACATCTTTTACATCGCAATATATGACTATCAACCAATATAACCTTATAATTTTCATTCTTTGGGTGCAGGCGTTTGAGTACTCCATTGTATACATGTAAGAGAATATTATGTAAACGGAAAAATCAAATTTAAATATCACACGATTCGACAGATTTATCAAGAAACAGATGGATGTTTTCGTTGATGTTAACGCCAAATTTAAAACTAATTACTAAATTGTTGCGGTCAGAATTTATATAAGTGGAGGAAGACGAAGTACCCGAAGAGAATCCCCGACCGTTTGCAGGACAACTGACAATAACTTTGAATAAAGATTGTATTCGAACGCACATGCGTGGTGTAGAATTCGAAATCACAACATCCGTGTTGACAGGCTTAATGATGCACTGTTTGACCTACTACTCATGAACTGAGGTCTTCGAATGACGTTCAAACTACCGTTACATGAATTATAAAATTATGAATTCTCCATTCATGCACATACGCTCCACAAAAAGTCACGTTGTCCACAATCATACAATAACAAATTTTTGAATAGAAATGGGGACTATGTCAAAGAGACAACAACCTGACCAAATAACCATATATCAGCTCAGTATGTCTTTCTCATGGCGTATGAAGGTCCCTATTATCGATGTATTGGCTTCTTCATCTACATAAAAACTTCATAATCTCCTTAATAGCGGATTTCATTACATGATCTATGACTTGAGTCATTGTAATGTTTCTCCTTACACAACATGAACTGATCATTAAACAATCCTATAGCTTGCTGTTCGGTGTGAGCCAGGGCTCTGTGATGTAAACCGTACTTTGACCTATGATTGTTTACTTTTATAATTGATGACTTGGATAAAGAGTTGTCTCATTGGCAATCGTACCATATCTTATATCAATATTAAGTACAGACGTAATAATTGAAGTATTTAGCAAAATGATGTATCTTAAAAACTCATTAAAATAAATAACTGCCATTAACCGTTCTTTTAGGTTTGCAAACCGACAATAGGAAAAACAAAGTAAGGTTAATGAGAACAAAAAGTGAGATTGAATGTTTAGAACGAAAATGTTCTGCAGTTGTTTTTTCATTTCGTAAGCAGGCAAGACTTTTCAAATCTATAAAATACAATTGAAACTAATATTATTGCACAAAAATGTTCCAATTTAATCAAAGTGCCAGTCGAGAGAGATATGGTTACAGCTGCAGCCAAACGTTAAATTGTTAATGATTTTTTTTATGAAAATATCATAAATTTTAATTCTGAACTATCATAAAGGTAACAGTTAGTATTATTAAAATATTGCAATGCATACATTTTAAATGTGTAACCAAATTAATAAAATGACTCTTTTAAATGAATGAATTAACAAAAAATATGTTTTTCTGTACTTCAAAGAAAATAGGAAATGTGAATATTTCGTGCAGCTACTTTTCTTCTACTATTTAACCTTTTTTTGTCTAACATCAGAAGTCAGTATAACAAAATAATTTGTACACAGATGTAGTTCGTGCATCAATTGAGATATAAGTATAGCGTCTATGATTGATTAAGCTTTAAAATAAATTTACAACATAGAAGCTGTAATTAAATGTTCATTTGAAAAATTGACAGTTTTATCCATACTATTCATTTTTCTTCTTCAAATACAATTTAGTTTTTGCCAAATTAGATGCAGATAAATTAACAAACATGCAATTTCAAAGAACGATGTAATTGAAATTACAAGTAGTTGTACGGCTGAATTATTTTAAGGATATCGACCTATATTACATGCATGTAGGTTAATTTCAAATGCACTTTGCAAGTAGATTGCAATTGGCATGAAAATGTTAAAATAGAAGTTAAAATATATAAGTAACTACTATCTGAATCAGGTACAGAAAGAATCGGATACGTATTGCATTATTTAAAATGAAGATGTGTTTGTAAAATTGGAATTGAGAATGGAAACGGGGAATATGCCAAGATAAAAACCCAACCAAAAAACACTCGATTGGAAAGCCACCAATGGGATTTCAACGCACCGCGAAAATCTGGCACCAGGAGGTGGTCATCAGCTGGTCCCTAAATGAAGTTGTGTACTAGTTCAGTGGAAAATGAACGTCACACTAAACTCAAAAATATTTAAATGAAATAAAGTTAAAAAGACTAACAAAGACCAGAGGTTGCTGACTTCGGACAGGCGCAAATATGCGGCTGGTTTAAACAGGTTTTGAGATATCGCATCCCTCCCCATATACCTCTAGCAAGTTTAGAATAAAGAAACACATAGCAATACGCCCAATAAAACTCAGTTTAAAAGAAGTCCGAGTCCGATTTCAGAATAGGTAACAAAAAAAGTAGCACAAATTACAATGGTACATACATTAACAAAGGACTTATATCAGCTAATGTCATGCCAGCTCCAGACCTCAATCAAACTGATTGAAAGATTATGTCTTCATCATATAAAAACCCAGTACTATCCCTCCCGTCGGCGATTGAGTATCATACCATCTTGAAATAAATTAGTAGAAATGAAAATAACCCGTATCATGCCACAACTGATTTATAATAAATATGTTTATTTCCTATGCAAAGACCCTTTGAGTGAATCAATATTTATACAAACATATGCAATCCTTAATGACCTGACAACAGAATCGTAACTATATCCTTTCTGAATAAGTCTGTTTAAAGGTTTGGTTAGCTTTTTTAGGTGAGTACCGATATTTTGTGCTTTGTATAATATCACCATAAAATATTGGATGTAAAATACCTGAACGTATAAGATGTCTGCATATTGATTTATATTTATCTATGTTGATAAATTATATAAAACCACTAATGCATAGCCCCATTGCTTTCTATGTTAAATACTGCAATTGGATTCGAGCGTCACTGATGAGTCTTTTGTAGACGAAACGCGCGTCTGACGTATAAACTAAATTTAATCCTGGTATCTATGATGAGTTTATTTCCAACATAAATGGGTATGTTGTCTTAAGTTCAAATAAAATGGCCGTTATTTAATGCACTTAACTATATCAAGACTTGTGCTCAATAATGTAGCATACTTTTAATTGAATATTAGAGCGTACTGTTCCCGGAAGTTTGATAGTACAAAAACAGGAACTTCTGATCTCAAAAACAGGGGAAATGTGCTCTCCTATTAAGATGTTATATACTTCTTTGTTATTCAACAGAAACTTTCAACAAGTGTTCTAGAGTCATCACAAGTCCCCAAGCTTGCATTTGATACCAAATTTAAACTACCCAAATATTCCTTTGTTAATTTTGTATGTTTTTGTTTTTATTTTAGTTCATTTATATGTTTTGTAGTTTAGTGTGTCGTCCATTTTCACTTAACAAGTACACATTGTTGTTTAGGAGCCAGCTGAAGCACGCATCCGAATGTGGGAAATTCTTGCAGTGTAAGCAACATATTGGTGGACTTCGGGTGTTTTCTGCTTTTTTCTTGTTGTTGTCTCTTGGACACATTCCTGCTTTCTATTTAGTGATAATATAATGAACAAAAAAGAAACGGAAGATCCCAAACTCATTAGTTGAAAAGAAACCGACAACGCCATGACAAAAAAAGGAACCCCAACAGACTTAGAAACACACACCCCTAGACAGATACTGCTCCACTAGACAAATGAAGAAATGAAAGAGTTAATAGAATAACGATTTTTGTTTTTAATTTGAAATAATGCCCTTTTTAATGAAAAAGTCACATATTTATAAAACAAAACACCTGGCCTTGCGGTCATAAAACTTTCGAGTCAGTTCTTTGTACTCGTACTCGAAAATCAACCAATCAAAATGCTGGATTTCATGTTTCGAGCATGATTTTTGTGCTCCGAGCACTAAGCAAAGTTTTATGCCTTCAAGGCCTGATTATAGGCATTGATTTTGGTTACAACAAATCGGTAGTACTACATTGAAAAGAGAAGAGTATACAATGTAGGTGTTCTTACATGAATCACATAATTATTTTATGCATTTGAAAATAAGTTGACTTTTTTTTTTAAACTTTTTTGGATTTGAGCGTCACTGATGAGTCTTTTGTAGACGAAACGCGCGTCTGGCGTATATATAACATTATTGATAAACAGAGCTGAGTACAAAAGAAAACAGTCGTCATTAAAAAGAGAAGCTGTCATCGTGACTTCGTGTTCCAATTAGAAAATAGAACGTTTAAAGAAAGTATGTTAAATTCATTAGCAACATACCATTGTAAATGAATAGCTAGAAGGGAAAAAACAAAAAGCAAATATATAAAATCAAGCTAATTATCTAAGTAAGTTATAATTTCAAAGATTTGCAATAATTATAAAGGAAACACTAACTGAAGGTGGTTCGATTCTTTCCTACACTGAGTAAGCAACTCTTGTTAGAACCAATATAATTCAGGACAGGTCACTAGTCTTGATTTTACACAAACAAGGTTTGTCCGGCTTACTCATCATACAAATGACACTTTAATAACTTTAATAGTATACAGGTTATGACACATTGATAATCAAACAGGATATTGATTTTCATTCAATATTCACCCAATAGCATAATCTTTAACCTTATTTGACGGATGCATCAAATGTGTCTTATTGACACAATCCTTTCAATGTGTACTTAAAAAAAATCGATTATTGAAGCAATACATGCACGAATGCAGTGGTGGCATTATCTTTGTCTAAATTGGTTTAATTAAATTGATATGTAAATAATTATATAGAAGATATTTTCAACAGTTACCAAGTTATACACATACGGAAAGCAAAAGTTAACGTAAATCCCTGAAATAAAATAAAATAAATTCATACTGACTGCAAGGGAACATATTGGGAACAAAACGTGTTGTTATCATTTTGGTTACACATGTTTGACCATTAGAGTTATCACTACGTACTTAATAGGTTCATTTCGAAAATTTCGAAATACTTAGAATAAAAGTGTTTTAAAATCAATTAACGTAATACAATCAACAGAAAGATCAATAATCAACATAAAATGAAAGCAAACTAATAATGATTTCTTTGAAAAAATGTTTAAATGCAAGAAATGTATTTTTCAAATACTGGTAGCAGTACTGTCCTCCCTGATGGACTGCGTTGATTCACATTATGACGGTGTAGAAACAATATTGCCCTAGCCTACTACTATATTTATAGTGCATGTACCTTTGGGTTTGAAGTAGCCCAGATGAATTTGTTTTGGAAAGGTAAATGTTCTTTATTTCCTTCTTTCTGTTTCTTTCTCTCAACCCTATGCTGTTTCATTTTTTCTTACATTCTTACGATTACTTGCTCTATTTCTCTGTCTGGTTTGTTTTCTATCTCTCTTTCTTTCATTTTTTTTTATCTTTCTTTAATTTTTTCACTCTCTTCTAAAAGAGAGAGCAGTGAGGGTAGAGCATAGCGAGTGGGAGACAGTAGTGAGTGGAGGTGAATTTGGCAAAATAGTGAGTGGAAGAGTATTAGTGGGATGGAGAGTAGTGAGTGGGAGAGAGAAAGTAGAGCGAGAGTAGTGAGTAGAACGAGAGTAGTGAGTAGGGAGAGAGAGTAGAGTGAGTAATATGAGTGGGTGAGAGAGAGAGAGAACAGTGAGTGGAAGATTAGTGAGTGGGTGAGAGAGACGTGGGAATGGGCGGATAGTACGTGGTAGTGATAGCGCAGTGAGTAGGGGACAGACCGCGGGACAGAACGCTCTGATTGGGAGAGATAGCAGTGATAGGTTAGTGTACGTGAATGAGAGGTAATAATAATAATAATAATAATAATAATAATAAAATCTTTATTTAGAGAGAGTAACTCATTTGGATTACACCAATTTTAAATAAGGCTCTCTTAATACAATAATAATTACATTACAAATAAACAATGCATCAATAATAATGGTAAATAAAGATTATGTACAATTTAAAATACAATAAACAATTATGATATGGCATTACAGTAAAAATATGATGGTAATGTTAAAAGTACATAGATTTGTATTTATGTTTAAATTCGGATACTGTATTTGATTTTTTTTTATTGAATTAGGAAGAGCATTCCACACTTTTGGTCCATTGTACGAGAAACTAGACTTATACAACTCTGTATTTGGTTTTGGAATAATAGAATTATCTGAGGATGAAAATCTCGTATTATATTTTTGGTTTGCAGAAGCTGATACAATAAGACTGGACATATATTCTGGAGCTAAGCCATGTTTTGCCTTATACATTAGTAATGATTTGTGATAAAGTATTCTTTGTGTGATTGGCACAATGTTACATTCGTGAAATAATTCTCTTGAAGGTTTGGTGTAATCATGTTCGTCTAAAATTATTCTTGCTGCCCTTTTTTGCAGTTTTAATAAACTATCTAATAGAAAGTTATTACAGTTTCCCCATATTGAACAACAATAATCTAAGTGAGGTAAAACGTAAGCGTTATAGTACATTTGTCTAGCTTTATGATTTAAATATTTCTTTATCCTTTTTAGTAAAGCTAAAGAAGAGTTAACTTTTTTGATTATATAATCGATATGAGAAGACCAAGATAGAGATGCATCAATAAAAACACCTAGAACTTTTTCACATGTACTTTCTATAATTTGTTGTCCATTTAAAGCAAGATTAATGTTTTCATTTGATGTAACGGAAAGCTTTTGTTTAGATCCAATGCATATAGCTTTCGTTTTAGATACATTTACAGCCATTTTATTGTCATCACACCAGCGAAAAATATCTTGTAAAACCGTATTAAGTTTTTGACTGATGCAAAGGTAGAGAGAGAATAGTAGGTGGTAGTAAGAGCACAGTGAGTAGGGGACAGAACGCGGGACAGAACGCTCTGATTGGGAGAGATAACAGTGATAGGTTAGTGTGCGTGAATGAAAGGGAGAGAGAGAATAGTACGTAGTAGTAAGAGCGCAGTGAGTAGGGGACAGAACGCTCTCAGTGACAGAAAAAGCAGTGAATGGGAGCGATAGATATAGGTTAGTAATTGCATTCTATCCGTTTTAGAACACACTGATTTACTGATCAGTTATCGTTTTTTTTTTTTCATTCTAGACCAAGACTTTATTTCAACATTTCCTAAAATCACGAATTTCTTTTTTTTAAATGTTGGTAAATTACTATAGTTTCTGGAATTCCTCATCTACTTCGTTATCCGTTTTGGACTGTATTTGTTTGTCGGTTACCGTGTACTGATGTGTGCTGTTAAAGTACGATAAATCATATTTAAACAGTTCTATTTCTATCTAAAACTTATCCAGTACTTTAGTTTTGCTTAAATAAATATAAAATCTTCCGAAATTAAGATTTAGTTAAAGTAAAACATAATTGTTGAGTTCTGTCGAATTCACCCATAACTAAAAAAGGAATCATATCGGAAAATTAAACATTTTCCGAGTCATGTCGAATTTCATAGTCCAGTTAAAATTAATCCTTCCTTTGCTAAAAAGCAAAAACTATCCATTGATTGGCACAGTCTGTCAAATTTTTATTACAAACAAGCAATGCAGTTCAACATTTAAAGGAAGATCAAGTTTTATCGTCGCATTGGAAATTTTTAAAACCAAAAGATGAAGTTTACAGAAGACTGGTCGATGAGTATGAAAAAATTGAAAAAAAAAAACATTTGAAAGAACAAAATATCACAAGAGTTGCTATAAATCTTTCACTAATAAACACAACTTATCGTCTTCTTTTTTGTCTGGACAAAGTCTTTGTACTACAAGTACTAATTCCACTGAGCCATTCTATATCCATATATCAACGAGGGCAAATAGATCTACAACTGATTGGTCTGTGTGTATATGTTGTAAATGTAAAGCCTTTAAGACAACTTCATAGGGTACCATGTGAGGATAGAACACAAGCTGTATTGAGTGTTGCTACACATATCTCTGACAATGATATGATTTACAAAATAACTCACGAGAATTTTCCTGATCAAGCTGTATACCTTCGAGCTTGCAGTACTAAGTATTTGCCAAAAAATTTGAAATTAAAAAGTACAGAGCAATTTAATTCTGCACATTAAACAGCGTTCATAACATTTGTTCCGACAATTAAAGATGACTTAACTGTACACCAGAATTAATATTCCTGTTAACAACTTTGCTTGAGAAATTTACTTAATGTCTGCCCGATGATTACCGAGACACTACCTAACCTTAACACATAATTTGGTCTGTCGATAGTCATACAACCTCAACAAGGCCAAGGTATGTCCAAAATTGTAGCTCTATAACGTTGTCTTATGCCGTAAAGACGACTAACCGTTTAAAATGTGACATACAGTCTGTCAAATTGAAAGATCTTAGCAGTGAAACGGTTTGCAATAAAGAGCAAATACTTCATGCAGCTGCTAGTATTTTACGGAAGCAGATTAGTATTTCAAACTATTTTAATGAACTGTTGCATTATATTTATAGTTTTGATTAGCCTTTATCAGTCCTTCTTCCTTAGAAGTTTGAATGTCCAATTAGTAGCTTCCGTCGCGGTGTTACACTGGTGCTGATACAGTGGAGGAAATAAAATAAAACAACAATAATTCAACATAGGCCAATGATAATTAAGATATTTCTTAGTGGTCACTGATGATATATGCATTTCCGCAGTGGTGCCAGTTTGAAGTATTTGTTTTGCAAGAAGTGCGAGTCAAGTTCTGTCTTTGTGTGAAGCTCTGAGAGCCGTAGCCGTAGCCGCCGCCGCCGCCGGATCACTATCCCTATGTCGAGCTTTCTGCAACAAAAGTTGCAGGCTCGACAAAAACCACTGAAATATGAAAGACAAGTCGACGTCTTTTTCTTAGACGACATATCCATGTCAGAAAGTATACCATCTACTGTCTTACCATAAGACCGTTTAACCCTTTTAATGTGCTATGTAATGTTTTGTTGTTTAGGATCCACCAACATATGACTGTGGTTGTGGTTACAAAGTTATAACATGCCACTCTCTTGATGGACATACAAGAAAAGAACGTCATTCTTGAAATCAGCTGTCACCAAAATATCCACCGTTATTTATTTTTCAGAAACGGGAACGGGAGAAGGGTTCAGTTTTATTATACATGAATTTTAATATATATATTTCCTTCTTGAAAATAACAACCACTGATCAATGTAATAACAATTCTATTATAGTAACCGTTGGTTTCGAAAACTACATTTCCTTACAAAAAATAAAGAATCCTTTTGTGGATGATCATACTATTTGTATCACAACACTAAAAAGAAATTGATATAATACTATAGAAAAAAAAAACAATAACAAAACTTTAAAATCTATACTGATACTGATATGTTCATTATCATAAATTAACTGTTAACAAAACTTTGAATTTGAAATACCAAGGCTTTTCTATCTGAGGAGTAGATAACCTTGACTGTATTTGGTTAACAATTTAGAAATGTTTGGTCCTCAATGCTCTTCAACTTCAAACTTTATTTGGCCTTTGTAGCATTTTTTTTATTCGGACGTCACTGGTTAATCTTTTGTAGGCGAAATGCTTTTATTTAAGTTGGCTTTAATTTCAAATTTCAATCCTGGTATCTATGATGAGTTTATTTGTCATGGAAAATAGAAACACTTATACTACAACTCTGCTATTTGCTCAGTCAAACTGCATTGACACATTGCATTCCCCTGTTACATGAAATGGTACCAATCTCCCAGGATAGTTCAAAACGGAAAGTCCTTTACCAATTCATTTGCGATAAACAGTCATTGCTTAAGTTTATTAAAATGTACCTTGCTTAGGACATTAATAAATAGAGACGGTTTCTAAAGCTATCTTACATTCCACAAACCATAAAGTAACCATTATAAATGAATGCTTATATTATTCGTATTGGAAATACTACTTGACATAAAACGATGAAAATCAAGAAAGTATAAATAATATTCAAATTTAGTGTGGTACACATATCCTGCGCAAAAGGTTTTACCTGGTTGCTCTAAATTGGCTTCTAATTTGTTTTGCTCAATGATCTGACGTACTTTTTTTTTTATATTAAACTGATCAAGGTTAAATTGAGAAATTTGATCTCATAACACTTGTTTAGTCGAGTTTCATGTTGATATGTCGTTTTCTAGACAGATACATCATTAGTGGATGTCTTTTTTATATATCTCAATGCCTCTTTTTGTTCTTTTGTAGAACTTTGCGTTGATGAGCTATTATTGTAGTTTCTTTCTAGACTGTTTCCGGTACACTCAGGGATTAAGTTATATATTTTTACAGCATATCATTTACGGCTCTATGTTGACCCTTATTACACATGTTACATGAAATAGCTGTTTATATTCGAGTCTATCATTAACATTTTTTCTCTCGATAAAATTTCACCAAGAACGCTTAAACTAAACAAATTAAGAGCCATCCTTGTACACCCATGTCATATAAGCAAAATATTAGCTAATATAACCAGCATATACAAGTACGCAAAAAAAAAAATAACCACATCATATAAAGTCAACTTTGCCTGAGTTTGAACTTAAGTTTCAATAAGATAATTGTAAAAAAACTATAATGTGGTTTATTGATAAAGTCAAAGTTATCAGGGATTAGCAAAAGTCACAATTTAATATAATTATTAATAGACCTAGGTAAAGATTAACAATGATTTCATACATATATATATATATATAAACCAACAACATTCGCTTCAATTTAAGCGGTGACTGTAGAAAAAGATTCAACACTTAATACATAGGATTAATTTATCACCATTGTTTAACGGACTTGCTTTAATTACTTTTTTTGTACATTTTTTTAAATTATGTTAACGGCCACTTCAAGTCAAATGAATAAACTACTATGAAGATTGTGCTGAAAGTAATATCACTGATTTCCCTGATTGTAATATGCAAAAGTCATGTCAACGTCTGTGCCCTTATGGATATTGTCTAAAAAATGTCTTTAATGTGAAGATGTCGATAATCCAAAGACGCGTCATACTTCGATGTAAGTTTGAATTATTTACCTGTTTCTTGTGAATAATCTTACTCATTATTATATTGCACACAACGCTGG
Organism: Mytilus galloprovincialis; assembly: GCF_965363235.1. Taxonomy (NCBI): domain Eukaryota; kingdom Metazoa; phylum Mollusca; class Bivalvia; order Mytilida; family Mytilidae; genus Mytilus; species Mytilus galloprovincialis. The sequence goes on from NC_134850.1 coordinate 24,066,321, forward strand.
TCTACAATAAGATTTTTTTCCAATATTGTTTTACAATGAAATATCAAGGTAACACCAGAAGTTAATGCGTGCACATCGGAAAGCAATAGTATTATCACTGAAGTGATCAAAATGCAGAATTTACATGAAAACGATAATAGTAGCTTTTTGAAATGCAAATGGTATAACGTGGAATGTTAAACTTGATTAAATTTAGCAATCATTTTCGTCAGTATTTATTGACAGCAAATTACAAGGAAAACTTGCTTTCATTCAATATTTTGTTTACTACTAAGCTTTATTCTATGAATTTGAATAACATAACATTACGTTTATATTTATGAAAATATCTCTACAAAAACACCGACTGTATTTTTTTTTACCTTTAATAACCAATCAAAATTATTGAAGATATGGCAATTTTGACTCTCACGATTTAATGCCTGCATGAAGACGAAACACGAAACACATGTAGTCTTTTGTGACAGTCTATTAAATTTCCGAATCAAAGTAATAAACAATGACTCCCCCTTAAAGAAAGCGCACACGTTAGTAAATTATCTCCCTCGTATTATCCTACCAAAATTGACATTTTGACGCGAAATATAAAGTTAAACATGTCACCCATTTGCTGAAGACAGCGAAATATACAGCAAAGAACCATTCAAACTCACAAGTCATTGAAAAAATACAAGAATGCCATGGTTACGCAACAAAAAAAAAAAACAAACAAACAAACAAACAAACAATCAAATGTATTCGTTCATTTTGTGTTAATTTGCGTTTTTTAATTGAGTTAAACCTTCCAATTGATGTTTTATAGTTTGTCTTTCTATGTTGTGATGTTATACTATTGTTTCAGAAAATGGGGAAGGTTTGGTAATATTCAAACGTTAAATCCCGTTGCAAATGTTTGCACCTGTCCTACGTCTGGAATATGATGTATAGTAGCTGTTGTCGGTTTATGTAGTTCATACGTGTTTCTCGTTTTTATATAGATTATACCGTTGGTTTTACCATTTGAATGGTTTTAAACTAGTTATTTTGGGGCCCTTTTTAGCTTGCTGCTCGATGTGAGCTTATGCTAAGTGTTGAAGGCCATAACTTGACATATAATGGTAAACCTTTATAAATTGTTACTTGGATGGAGAGTTGTATCATTTGCACTCATACCACATCTTCCTATATTTACAAACAATAGTACACAAAACACAACATAGACAATTCTAGACAGAGCAACACGAACCTAATCAAAACTGGGGATGATTTCAGGTACCTAAAATCCAAATCTTATCGGGTCATATTTGAGAAAGTATTTGTTACTTCAAAGATAAGAATATTGTTATACTTTATCTATAAAATTTTCAACGTTCTAAGGGGTTTCAAATGAAGGTTATATGCCATATTCCTACTTGCAAATATACTAATTATCCTTACAACATAGCAGTTTTTAGTGTTAATACATTGGCTTTGTTTTCTTTCGGGAATGATGGTAGACATGAGTTTATTTCTCTAAGAATAATCCATATGCACTGATGAAGCTTTCAATCAAATCGAAATAAAGAGTATAGAGTGTTTGTTCTATCAGACTGAATTGAAAGTGTTATGTAAAATGCGTATTTTCTAATAGGACGACCTATTATCGTCAACCAATATAATCACAGTATATCTACTTTCAATGCAAGCGCATGCATACACAAAACTAACTGTTCTGCGTTACGTCCAAATTTATTATACTACCAGATATTCTCAGTTTTAGAATCGAAATAAATCATGGCAGCCGTAGACTGTTCTCATTTAGCCATGGGTTGGGCGTTTATATTCGATTGTTTTTACAGTGAGCGTTATATAAACGCCCGACAATGGTTATATGAATACAAATCTACGTCTGCAATGAATTAATTAAAGATTTCCTGAATTTTAAAAGAGGAGAAATTTGAAATGGATATATCGAGTATGAAATAAGTAGATGACAAATAATAGAAATAAAAATTGTACATAGCTGATCTATCTTTATCCTAATACATTTGGCTCTTATATGGTAGGTCCTCATTAGTTATACAAAATATTTCCTTTCCGGCTTTAAATTTGTTTTCATACATCCTTAGTTTAAGTGTTCTTGATAAAGATGAATCTAGAAGAGCGTGTCAAATGCATACCCTTCATAACATGTTATTTCAATTGTTGACAAAAGCGAATGTTTGAGTTTTGGTATATCTTTTTTGTTTTATATTTAAAACAGAATATTGTTGTTTTTCTAAATAAATTGATCATAAACATTTTAGAATAGTACTGAAACAATCCACAAGTATTTAATTTATACGACTAAACTAACTGAAAAAAATAAGCCATCTTTTTAAACATGTCCTTTTTAAAAGGTTGTTAAAGAGAACATATGTTTAGATATCTCACGGAAACAAGTTTGAATCAAAGCATTCCTATAATCTATAAATGTTGCTGTAAGCTTAGTAAACTTATCTTTAAAAAAGCTTATACCTATTCTGTAATCCATTTTAATTATTTTGCAGAATGGAGAAAAGCATCTGTTCAACCACATGAAAAAGGTGAAACTATTATCAAATATCCAATATTTCTTCACGAGACAAACAGCAATTATGGTAAATATTATTTTTTTTTTTTTATAAACGAAACGATATTCTGGTTACTCTTAATGTGTTCTCAACTAAAATTTCAAATTCTCATGTACAGTTTTTTCATACATTCCGTGAAATAACATATGTCAATGAAAAGATGCTAATTTTGAATAATTTGTCAAAGTATTTCTCAGTTTTTTAATTGCTTTCATATTTTGTATAAGGTAGCATCTTTTTATAGTACATATGCTGTCTGTTTGATTTTATATGCTTCTAGCATTAACATTTGATGTAGATGCTGTTGTTAAAATAATAATGTACTGCAGCATCTTACTATTACTGGGATGCTAGTTTTGCATATATTTTTTTTAAAATATTTTTTTATTTTTTGGGGATGCTGGATTTCCTATAGATTGAAATGCTGGCATCCAGTCATATTGGGATGCTGGCATCCCGATTTATTGAGATGCTGGCATCCCATTTCATTGGGATGCTGGCATCCAGTCATATTGGGATGCTGGCATCCCGTTTTATTGGGATGCTGGCATCCCGTTATATTGAGATGCTGGCATCCCGTTTTATTGGGATGCTTGAATCCAGTCATATTGGGATGCTGGCATCCCGTTTTATTGGGATGTTGGCATCCCGTTATATTGGGATGCTGGCATCCCGAAAAAGCTGGATGCTGGCATCCAAAACTAGGAGTTTAGACATCGCAAAATATCCGAATGCAGTAATCCTACAAGTTCTGTTTGATATATTGTTGGTCAAATTTCTATAGATGTACTCCAATGCATAATTTTGTGTAATGCAAAAAATAAACAACAACAAAAAATCCGTTTGTTGTTTTCCTCCCAACACCTTATCTAATCACGTCAGGAATATTATGACGTAAGAGGTGTTTTACCATCATGCGTAGAGATTCAAACAGAGACTGTAAACATAATTAGAAATCAATTCTCAAGAATCACTTATACCAATATAACTATTTTTTGAAAATTAATTAAAACAGATAACCCTTTTAATATTCTCTTATTTATTAGTTTTTCTTATGTTTAATACTGAAAGCGCTTGCACTATTTTTCTACGCTAATTGCGGCAAATCCCACCCGCATGACGTCATGTAAAAAGATTGTTTTAAAATCGGCGAAGTGGACATGGTTGCAAGGGGAAGGATGAAAAACACTTCTTTGGCCAGTATGCCGCAATTTATTATCATTTTGATATAACAGAACCATAAACGCAATAGAACGCTATTCATACAGGTATGTAGATTTGCTTATATTTTACATGCACTTCGTAGTCCGAGATTTCTCAGATTTAGCCATTCATAAGGAATATCCTACTCAACTCGACAACTGTATGTCTGTAATGTTTTCATATCTATATTATCAAATGTCGAATTTTTCTATAGGAGACGATTTGACTTGTGCCCGTCCGAGATTACTCTGACGTCCTACACTCATGGGCCTAGCTTGTCTTGCAAAACAGCTGTTTGTAGTCCGAGTAATCTCATTTCAGTGACCTGATACGCAAGCCGGATAATATAATTCTGATTACTTCCAGAGGGAAAATTACAGGCTTAAATGGTTAGGCAACGATGATTAATGTCAGTCGCCAGATTCTCCCATGTCGGGGAGGGATGCACTTCGATCCGTCTGTGGTAACCAGAACTTTCTATAAATGGGATGGGGGGGGGGGGGGGGGGGCACTGACTGCCATAACAGAGGGACCCGCTTAGGTAATCTTTTAGTGTTTACCTGTATAATAAATCGAATTTTTTCACACGAAAAAGGAGGGGGGCTGGATCCGCCTATGGTAGCAATGAGCCTCCAAGACAGACATACTTTAATATGACTATGAGAGTTCTTACCATTTTTTTTTTACATTGAGTCTATGAGAGAGAAATTATGACTGTAACAGTGCTTAGTGCCAAATTACCAAAAAACTTGAAGGAAGACAATTTCTATAATAGGGTAGGTATGGAAATAGGAAATACACATATATATTCTTTTTATTTTGCCTTATGGAAATATGTACTTTTTCATGAAGTTATGAACAGTTTTGACAAAAATATGATCGACATAAACCCCACCGAGACGATTAACCACCATCAATATGGCCATGGCCAGTAAAAACATTGGGTCCGGAAAATTAATTTGTTTACCCCTAAACCTATAGGAAAACCATTAAAATGCATCACTGGTAAGAGTCCTTTGAGTTCAAGAAAAATAAAGTATGAAAAACTTAATTTCAGATTGACTAGAAAATTGAATGTGTTGTTTGCCTCTTTTTTGCAAGGGTCTAAAACCAGTTAACTTGTGCCCGTCCGAGATTACTCTGAGTCTTGACTTCCTACGCTCATGGGCCTAGCTTGTCTTGCAAAACAGCCGTTTGAAGTCCGAGTAATATCTCAGTAATGGTCTGATTGCTAATGAGACAACTCTCCACCGGACTGAGACCAAATAATATAGCACTAACATGACTAAGCAGTTTACAATTAAATGTCAGCATATGGCCTCCAACAATGAACAAAACTCATACCGCATAGTCATATATGAATTGTGATATGAATAAGAGTGAATGTAAAATTTGAAATACTATGTTTTAAAAGAAAGAAACGCTTATCATACATAACAGATTTACCGATTTCAAAATAAATTTACTCTAATATATATACATTTTGTACTTAGTTTACTAGCAGGAATTAATAATAATAGGTTACATAGTTTTATGAGTCAAGCTAGTCTTACAAATATGCCTCGGAGTCATCTTTTCATAAATGATTTTAAACTGAAATTTTTTCGTGATTTATTTCTTTTTTTTTTAAACGAAGCTCGGTTCGGTGGAAGCTTGATAATAAAAGCAATACATAGCAAATTTGCAAAATGAATGAAAAGAAAATACAACACACACATTAAGGTGTTAACCGAATACACCCTTAGATGGGAATTAAATTTCACGAAAGTCACTAAATATATGTAGGATGTATTTCTAAAAAAAAAACTTTGATAAAATTGAACACTTTTCTCCCTTTCATAATGTACAGTATAGACCTGGATGTTGTTCCATAAAAATTCAATTGAACTAGTGGTTCATATGTGTTTTGAATAGTTTTTAACGACTACACAGAAACAACAGGCAAATATTGGTGTGGAAAACTTAATTTAAAAGAAGTTTAAATGAAGGTTTTCTTCGAATAATAATGCGTTTTCTCGTAGGGCAGGGGATGTGCAAGTATTTTATTTTAAATATCAACTACGAGTGAGAAAGCAATCTTTAAATTTAATTCTACAGCATTATGACATCATACATGAATATTCACTTTCTGTTCCCTATTGTTGTGATGTTACAACGAAAAAGTATTGTTGATAATCTTTCATATAATTATTATTTCTCTTTTCAGCATTTGTAAAGAAGTGACTTCACCTTTCTGGTTACTATTCATGTGTTGTGTATTAATGTATCGCAACACTTTATAGTTATTGGACAGTTAAAATCAGACGACGAATCATCCAAACAGCACCAGATCATTTCTGATTCCACCTGATTTCAGATTACTAGCAATACATGATAATAGAAAGTTTGAAAGTTCCAGTTCGTGTAACTGATTTGATTAAATGATTAACAAGTATTGAAATATTAAAATGCAGAAAAAAAAATACAAGTTTAATAATGATTGTAATAAAGAAAATGTAAGTTTTGTAATGAAATGAAAGGCTCAAGTACTAGAAGATCCTGACATGATGTACTGACTCATTGGGAGATGTATACAGCAAGTCCAGAGATACTGACAATATCCAGTACGTACAGATCATAGACACTGTGCACCAGTATCGATAATAGATTTTTTTTAAATATTGCATTGTGGTACATGTTTTATTGTATACAGGCAATTGCGGGAAACACATCTCCTTAATTTATACATTGAATGCCAATTGGGTGTCTCATAGACACAAAACAAAATTATTATGCAGGTTTACATATAACGCACCTCATATTTAGCATTTTAATAAAGGTACAGTCACCAATCCGTTTTGTAGAGTGTTTGTCCTGGATAACTTAGTTAATCAGACATTCCCAAGGTTGATGGTCATTTGGGCAAATTTATTTGATTGATAATATGCAATACAAAATGAGCAGCATTTTTTTTAAATTTTGTCCAAATCATATGTGTGATTGTCCTGTAAAAAAAGAATCTAGTCCAGTAAAAACGAATGTCCAGTTGAAAAGCCTTGGGAACTACTAAACTTGATATGATTTCGGCCGGCAATTGCATTTAGCTTATTTTCAAAAAAAATATTCTGTGAACATTCGAACCATAAGCATATCAGATTTGAAAATTGTAGTCCTGATGTCATCATATATAAATGTATTGTCTCGAGACCACAATAGTCAATAAAATGTATACATCATGTCTTACATAATGGTAATCAAAGTCAGAAAAATAACATTAAAATTGGCTAATTATTGGAAACTTTCCGGTAGTACATTGACATAGTTTTATAAATATCAAATTGTTATCATCAGCATTCACATGGTAAACTAGAACTTTACAATTCAGACTCAGTTTGTTGGTCAAGTATACATTTCACACTCTGACCTATGATGTCACATTCTCATTATGCATTAAACTGGCCACTGGACATGAACAAAGACAAAAAATGTAGCTTTTTTTTTTATGTTTACTTGATTGTTTTCATATGCATTCAACACACATCAAAACCTTAGGAAATGTACTGGGTGTTATATTGGCGGCTTAATACTAAAATCCAGTTGATTAGGAAGCAGCATTTTGGGATGCCAGCATCCGGATATTTTGGGATGCCAGCATCCAGATATATTGGGATGCCAGCATCTAGATATTTTGGGATGCCAGCATCTGGATATTTTGGGATGCCAGCATCCGGATATTTTGGGATGTCAGCATCCAGATATATTGGGATGCAAGCATCCGGATATTTTGGGATGCCAGCATCCGGATATTATGGGATGCCAGCATCCAGATATGTTGGGATGCCAGCATCCAGATATTTTGGGATGCCAGCATCCAGATATGTTGGGATGCCAGAATCTATAAATAATTGGAAGCCAGCATCCAAACGTTGAGGTATTCAATATGAAATTAAAAGAATTACATCAGCATCTATCAAAGGTGGAGATGCAGTTTTAATCTTTTTCTTCATTATCCGCAGACACTTTTTTTAAATATGCTATGTACAGAAATAAGAAGTGCTTTTTATACAAAACAATTTCACAACTACAAAAGTTATTAAATGTAATCGAAAGAGCATCCATAATCTTTAAGACCCAATAAAATCCATTATGTAGCATCTACTATTCATAGAAATAAATGAATCTGTATGATTTTTGGTAAAATGAGCATATGTTGATACTTATACAAATGCAATATAGAAGAAATATTCCGAATATGGAACATGGCCGTAACATTTTCTCTGGACATTGAAAAATTTAGTAGAATACAACATAATTTTACCTTAAAAATTCAAAAAATTGTCAAAAAATTCTCTTTTAGCATATGAGAATTACAAATTTTAGTTGAGAACTCATTTCTTTAAGCGGAACAGCAAACAAGCATTTTGGGTTCAAAATATGGTCTTCAACAATTGACAATGGTCTTTGAACTCTATAAGCTCTATTTCCACCTTCATCTGGAAATGCTGCGAATGAATATTACAAAACTATCAAATATACGTCATTAACTGCAAAATAATAAGACAACAACCGACTAGGGTCTTGACCAGCAACATGAACATACACATCCACTTGATGCAGACTTCAACTAAACAATAGTGCAAAATCAGAATATAAACACGTTTTAGGTACACTTTATATGCATAGAAAAATATAACAGAGAGCATATCCAATTGGTTTTGGAAGTTATTGTGACTCAAAAATACAAAATATGTGTTAATGATACAGGTATAGATAACATATTAACAGATATTCCTTCTTTATTGGATTTTGACGACACGGTACATACTACTGACAGCGGCTCCACGATATAGTTGAATAAAATTTTCATATTCCGATAAAAAAAAAAATTGCATCGATATTTTTAGATACTGTTACATGTTTGGTATTTTCATTATCGTTTCCCGTTCAATGTATTTTTGCTGGAGAAAACAAAAAAGGCCCTGTTTGGAAATGCATAATATGTTGTATGGTATGATTATCATATGCAATATATTGTTTTTCTGTCATTGTATTAGTTACAAGGTACACAGATCCTACATGTGGAGCAGGATCTGCATACCCTACGGTTCCCTGCTCAATATATTTTTGCCGGAGAAAACAAAATACGTCCTGTTTGAAAATGCAATAATTGTGTACATGTTGTATGGGTGTTATTAATCGTTAATTCAATATGCATTTGATAAATAATCTTACCATGGTTGTGGCTGGTCGTCAAAAATTATGATTCACATTTGTTTCATACGCAATATATTGTTTTTCGGACATTGTATTTATCACATATATTCGACGTTATCTGAGAAGGTTCACGGACGCCACATGTGGAGCCAGATCTGCTTACCTTTCCGGGGCACTAGAGATCGCCCCAGATTTTGGTGGGATTTGTGAATCTAAGTCTTTAATTTTCTATGTTGTGTCTTGTGTACTATTATTTGTCTAATTGTCTAATCTTAAACAGATTTATACTTTTGAAACAATTTTGGATGTTGTAGATCTCATCCTAAAATATGATTGACATCGACCGATTTCCATGCATCAGTAGGTACGTATACACAATATTGGTTGACAGACAATACATCCGGAGGGAACATACCTGAACCAGAATTTCATGGTCACTTAGTGAAAGGTTAAAATGGCAACATTCATTATAGTTACACTTGGTTATAATGTTTGTTATTGGATGATATATTTTGAACCATAAGTGCAAATGTCATCAGCATAAGCTTGAAAACGCCACGTTGAGATAGAATTTGATTTTTTTGGCGGGGTGGGGGGGGGGGTGTTGGCCAACGGGTAGTGTTATAGTTCTACGAGTAGAATTATATTTTTTTATGGAATTTCGTTTTATAATATGAAAATAACATGACATGTATGTTTCATTATAATACGTTATTTTGATTGACTTACAGCAATCTCGCGTCATTCTAAAATTAACCTTCTTTTAAAAATGAAATGCTATATTCATGATGACACGACTTTCCACAATAAAGTTCACAAAAGTTAGGTAAATAAAAGAAAAAACTTGGTAAAATTCAAATTGTGGTTTCCTGATCTTCGCCAAAAAAAGTAGTATTGGACATTTTAGTAATTTTATACGGTTGTATACGCGTTGGCCGTCTGCATGGTGTGCACGTTTTGAGAATAAAGACCGATTTATATTATGTATATCGGTCAACGCTTTTACACTACAATACATTTACAAAAAGAAGCATCAATTTTTTTATAGTCTGACCCATCAATTCAATATTTACCGTTGATATTTGGGTGAATAATGTACGTAATTATTTAAATGAACAAAACTATTGTTGAGGAAACTGGACATATACCAATGACCCAACCACAAATTTAAAATGGAACTTGGACCAATATTTGATATCTTTTAAAAATACACCAAAATTAGTACAAAACTAAAGTTTTTCTATGTAACTTTGTTCTGGGTAATATCTTTGGTGCAAGACATTGACCTTTAAGCAAACTTTTATATAGATAATGCATTTTGAGAAGAGAATGAAATCAATTGAAATTATGTGCAATACATCGACGGTCACATCTGTGTATAAAGTGACTAAAAAAATATATTTTAGAGACATGCTTGTTTGTGGATATCATATGTCCCTAATCCCTTATGTTAGATATAACTATCTAATTACACAATTCGTAACATACGTTAAAGATTTCATCACCAAAAGAATAAAAGAGCAAACTCCGATGCACCTATCCAAAACTAAGACTGCTTTTTCCACTAAAATTTCACAAAGATTGAAACTCTGCACATTATCAAAAAATGTTTTTTTTTAATTTTAATTTAATAACTATTATTTTCATACACCAGCTTTTCACAATAAAATTTCAAGGTTAAAGCAGATGTAAATGGGTGCACAACTGACATAAGAACCAATGCATGCATTTTCCTTTCGTTTGTCAAGATAAATACAAAGGGTTAAACATGTTTGTACAGAAGGGTACCCAAGATTATATGAAGTTGTTGTTTGGAACCTTGATTATAGAAATACATTATCTTATGGCAGTATTTTCATGAACCCGCACTTAAAGGATCAGTTTCTTTTGTTTACTAAAGGTTTTTATTCCGTATAGGCATTCTGTCAAAAGTTATTACTTCCTAAGACTATTTATAATTACCACAAATCCTATTGCGGGATATTTAAGAAGTTAAGTTCAAATTTCAAAGTAAGAATATGATTATATTTTATCTTGAAGATATTCAAAAGTCAAAGGGATTTCTAATAAGAGTCAGATGCCATACTCCTATTTGCAAATATCATATTCCCATTAGCAACATAACATTACAGCTTTTTGTATTCCTAAATTGTTGTTGGTTTCTTTAAGGAAAGATGGTAGACAATAATTTTTTTTCTCTAGATGATCTTCCATCTAGTATGACGCAGCTTTCGATAATTTCGGAACACAGAATTTTTTTTTTTTTCAGAATGGTTTTATAGTGTCATTAGGAATGCTTTATTTTTTAGTTTTTTTTTAGAGAAATCCCGAATTTTTACAGAGGAGGAGATTTAGAAAATGTACGTATATCAAGTTTGAAAAAAAGTAAATGAGAAATAATAGAAATAAAGAATATATTATAGCTGATTTATCATTTATATTTATAGATTTGGCCATTAATTGGTAGGTTCTTTTGGGTTTTACAATATGGCTCCTCACATGTTTTTACTTTTATACACCCTTGACATGACCGTTCCTGGTGAAGATAGATAAAACAGAGCGCTTCAAACACATGCACTGTTTACTTACGAAGAGAAACGGAATTTGTTTTTTTATTCAATCCACACCAATTATTTTGCAAAACGAGGAAAACATCTATACAAAGGTTAATAAATTATAAATAGACCAATACTTTTTCAAGAGACAAACAGCATTATTGTTTTTATATAGAAATAAAAGGATATCTCGGTCACTTTTTGAACAGCGGTATACTACTGTTGCCTTTGTTAACACGCATATTGAATTCAACAAACGGTTTCCAACGATGAACAATCGTCTTTAAACTATGTAACCAATCTAAATTAATCTACATCTGGAAATGCTGTGAATAAATATAACAGACACCATGAAACATCTGTCATTAACACATGAATATTAAGACAAAAGCTGACTAGGGTATTGACCTGTAACATAAAAATGTACATCCACATGATGCAGATTTCAAATAAACATTAATTTAAAAATAGAATTTTAAAAGTATATATAATAATATGTATAGCACAATCTAACACGGCATATCTAATTAATTTTGGCAGTTTTTTGTGTCACTCAAAATGTCAAATCTAAATTAAGATTATAGATTTAGATAAAAATAAAACCATATTTTACTTCTTAATTGGATTTTGGACGACCCGAATTATACTACTTACAGCTGCTGCACGATACTGTTGAAAAAAAAATCATGGCTAAAAAAAATATATTGATTTTTTTAAATTTTCCAGACGCTATTATGTGGTTGATATTCAATTTGTCGTTTCCCGTTCTATGTATTTTCGGGAACAATACGACCCTGCTTGGTAATGCAATGATACTGTATTAGTGACATCTAATGTTAATTCAATCATCTGCATTTAACTATATCATCTTACTTCGATCGTGCCTAGTTGGCAAAAAGAATGTTTTCATTTCATTTCATATGCATGCATATTGTTTATCGCTTTACCATTGCAGCATTATTTACAAATATTGGTACAAATCTTAGGGATCATAACTTTAAAAGAAAAAAAAAACTACATTTGGAAACGCTGTGAATAAATATAGCAGACACCATAAAACACCTGTCATTAACACATGCATAATAAAAAAAACAGCTGACTAGGGTCTTGACCTGTAACATTAACATATACATCCACATGATACAGACTTTACATAAACATTTATTCAAAATCAGAATATGAAACAAAAATAAGGTATTCTTTATATTCATAGCAGAATCTAACAAAGAGCATATCCAATTAATTTTAGAAGTTATTGTATCACTTAAAATGCCAAATCCGAGTTGATATTATAGATGTAGATGACTGAAATCCAGATTTTCCTTCTTAATTGGATTTGGACGACCCAGATTATACGAATGACAGCTGCCGAACGACATTAATGTAAACAATTTAATATTTCGATAAAAAAGGCATCCTTATTTTCCAGACACTTTTATGTGGTTGATGTTCAAATTATCGTTTCCCGTACTATGTATTTTTGTGAGAGTAAAACATACAACTCTGTTTGGTAATGCAATAATATTGTTTAGATGACATGAACCGTTAATTCAATTGGATTTTATCAAATATACCATCTTACTTTGATCGTGCCTTGTTGGCAGTAAGAATGTTAGCATTTACATTTCATATGCAAGCATATTATTGTTCGGTGATTGTGTTGAGTTCAGAAAATCTCACAGTTCTGACTGATTGTATAACATTCATTTTACATGTACAAGCATGGTTATATATATAACGTATATATAATATACCACTTCTAATTTCGAAATAATCAATCTCAGACATCTATTTTCTGTTTTTCTTTCAATAATATCACGAATCGTGGACTTATGTGTCGCTAGTTTAGAGTCTCAAAATGCGACTACACACATCGAAAGACAGCTGAACAACCATTTTAATTCAATATTGATAGAACCAGATTCTTTGTGTTATCATTTTTCTAATTAAGAGTGACAACTGCAGAGAATACAAGTCTGCGGATTAAAAAGAAAATTAAAAGTTCCCACATATGGCACTAAGTAATTTGATTAAAACATGGCCTAAAACCTCCCACGAAATATGCATATATTCTATGGTTCTTAATAAAAATGCAAAAAAATGAGAGTGACAACAAAGTTGAATTCAAATAACTTAGAATATTAATTTACTAAATAAGGAAATATTAACAAAGAAAGAGACAGGCATTCTTTAACTTATTGTTACACATTTGAATAAACGTGGTATGGAAAAAAGATGGCGACAAACCTACAAACACATATACAAAACTGTGTTATTCTTTTCAATTATGATTGAATTGTGATCCAACATTGATACAGAATATAATACCGAGAATTAAGTTTATTAGAAGTTCAAACTGTTCATAAATAAAATGAAGAAAAGTAGCAGTAAGATCGGTGTTAGCAGGTTTATCTTACAATGATTTTCAAAATATTGTCGAGATTATCGAGGGAAAACACCGTTCTGTAGTGTAGTTTGTACGACGTCGGTGACTTTTGTGACATCGTTGTCTTATCTCATTCAGTTCATTCAATAGTATTTAAGAAAACACATAGTTGCTTAATCAGTAGTGAGAAGGATATTACCTGACAATTACATTATCGCAACGCTTTAACTAGATGCTGGTTTCCTTTAATGCAATAAAACGCCACAGCCGATTTACAAAAGATAAATTCCAGTGCGACAAGTTTAACCAAATTATACGGAATCTAAGTATATTTTTCTACATGTACGTCCAGGTTGTTTTCTAAAATACATGTTAGTACTAAGACAAATCCAATGATCTCGGATATATAAATGGATATTTCACTGCATGCCATTGCTAAACACACAATACAGATTGTTATGAACATGATGAAACAATCAGTTTTGAAATTAAAATTGTTACGAACAATCTAAATCTAAAGAGCACACGAATTGCATATCATTGTTTAAAACTATTAGGTACTCATTAAAAAAAGCGATTTCACTTATGTTAGGGGTATATGTCCCGAGCGGAAAGTCGTATTACACGTCTTACAGAGTTTACTTTTACAAAGACATTGACCAGGGGGAAACGACTTCAATTTTATACCAATATGAACAGGAATACTTTTCTTGAGGGCTCAGTTTACCCAGGTTTGATGGTATATTGCTTTATGATTAATACAATACCATTCACCATACATATTTTTATTTTGCTGAACTGATGGTTTATAATCACTTAAGCAAAGTAGGCAAAGGAACATATTTAACACAAACTATGTTTGACGCATAGCCTTTACGTTTTCAATATGTAAAATATACGTGTTTTTGAGGTATCGCATAAATGATAAAAGACATGTGATCACCGTATATTGCATGTTAAACAAAAATGTTGATTTGAAGTAAAAGAATGTATGAACTTGTTAAGGAAGGCCATAAATTACCTGTTTCGTAGATCAGAAGTACTCAACCATTCAGGAACCAATTCGCTCTTTAGAAATCAATTAGAGATACAAAATGAGGTATTGAAATAATTTAAGAAATCATATGTAGGAAATGCAGAACCATACAGAACAGAATGATTCAAACATAACGAAATCATTGCATATGTCGTAAGATTCTTAGGTGCATGAGATGTCAACTAATGTCAACTCCAGTTTTGAAAATCAAGGAACCTTTTGACGTACAATACATAAGAATGGAAAACGGAATGTTTTATTTTTACAGGTTAATTACTTTGAGCTTGTCTGAAATAGGTTCGATAATGCTTTCATACGATTTATTTTGTACTTACTTGTTGTACCCTTACCGTTATTTTTATTACCTAGCACTATAATTATATCAGAGTTAAGGACTATTTATCTAACGATTTTTAATGGAAGTTCTTTTATGTTTTTTTTATAATATTTCATTGATTATTAACGTAAAAATATGAGAATAATTGCTGCAACTACTTGCTTAAACACGCCACAAGTTCATGTGATCATAATTAAATGCAAAGCAGAAACACAGACTTCGAAACGTGAATCACGTAATGAATTCGTGAAGTCCGCAGGAATTTGCTATAGTTACCTGTATACCTCGAGAACGCTAACTCTAATTTTCTTTTTGCAATGGCATTGCTTTTCTTAAAGTAACTCGGGCGTCCGCCAACTAGATACGTTGGAGTTTAAATTATATAATACTTTTTATAGTCTTAGAAAACATTTCAAATTACTATCTGCAATTGATCTTGGAAATAGTTACATGTAACTGGCTGTCAGTTTGATCTTTTGTTGCTTCTTTCATTTTGTTAACTGTATTTTGGTTCGATACAAACCGAATGATTCAAACCATTGTCAACATACTTTACAGTTGGTGTTATGTTGCACCATTATCAAGGTTAAGGGTAGGAATCATCTCTTACACAAACATGTAATGTTGCCACACTGTGCCAGTATAATTCCTATCACAAGCGAAAAGCCTGTTATCATGTGATAGTTATCTGTTTATGAGTTCCATTGTTGGTTCTTATTTATATTTTCTTTCAACATCAGAAATTTTCTCACACATTTACTTGCATTCCGGTTCTTTTGAATAATTCTTATTACATACGTTATGCATTCATACTAATTCTAAGGTTAATCATGAATGACTGTTACACACTGTTAATAGAGCGACAATAGTCTCGAGTCAGGAGCTTCTGGCCTTTTTAGTCTTGTATGTTTTATAATTTTAGTTCATTTATATGTTTTGGAATTTAGTGTGACATTCATTTTCACTGAACTAGTACACCATTTTATATAGGGGCGAGTCGTCGGCTGTTGTCTGCTCTTTGATATGGTTGTTTTCGCTTTGACATATTCTCCATTTCCATTATCAATTCCATTTCAATCTAATACAATTATATTCTTATTCATTTGTAAAGTTTAATATGAATTATCATGTTTTTTTGTTTTTTTTCCAACTAAACAATATTATTTTATTTTATTTTATGGTACACGAACGAGAGTGAACGGCCGTACGGTGACCTATGGTTGTGTTAATTTCTTTGTCATTTGGTGTCTTGTGAATAGTTGTTTAATTGGCAATCATACCACATCTTCTTTTTTTATATATCTGATTCCCTAGAAGGGTAAGCAATCTCTTATGAGAAGTGCACGTGGCACACACAATCATGACAAATAGTTATATAACAATGATAAATCTTGTGTAGACGATGTGCCTTAGGCGAACACAACATTAACTTAGTAAATTTTATGAGTCTTTGTTAAAACTACCTGGTTGATGGCAATACTGGCGGAAACTACCCTGATTGTATCACCCCTCCAGTAGTGAGCACTTCTGTCATTGTCTATTATGACATGACTTATGGTAGTGATATCACAAGCCCAGTAGTCAGCACTTTTTGGGTTGACATGAATTGTCATTGATATGGTTATATTTCTAAATTGACTGTTTACAAATTTTTGAATTTTTTGAAATACTAAGGCTTTTCTACCTCAGGCATAGATTACCTTAGCTGTATTTGGCAAAACTTTTAGGAATTTTGGTTCTCTATGCTCTTCAACGTACTTTATTTGGCCTTTTTTACCTTTTTGGATTCGAGTAACACTGATGAGTCTTTTGTAGACGAAACGCGCGTCTGGCGTATATACTAAATTAAGTCCTGGTATCTATGATGAGTTAATTTACCAGTTCATAAAAAGTTATAATGAACATAACTACAAGAATTTTATAAACTATAAATATAAAACTTAAGCTGCAGTTACTGGCGCAGTAAGTCAAACCTCTCTGAAATGTGGGTCCTCATTGACCTTCAACCTCGTGCTTGATTTTGCCGTTAAAATATTTGAATCGAGAGTCGCTGATCTGTACACCAAACACGTTTTAGAAGTGACAAGCCTTGTATCGTTTATAAGTTTGTTATACTTGAATAATTAAACTGGTAGGAAGAAAGTTGTTCGAGTTAAAGTTTCCTTCATTTTTCACTTATAAAAGCTAAATTTTTTGACCTATTTTTTTGTATTTTTGCCATCTCTTAAGGAAACATCTGTCAGATTCAGATGCTGCCGTGGTAATGTATGACGTAATCAGATTACTCTATTGCTATATATATATGTTAAATTTGCATTGAACTGACAAAAGCGTCTGAGTGGGAATCATTTTACTGCAAATTACAAATAAATATCGCGATACTTTATAACAAATACGAGAAAATGGTGTAATAATGCACTGATTTGAAACAAATTGAACTCATTGAGCGATGTGTATATTACATTTCTGCATTAACGCCAAAAAACCGGCATTTCACTAGAACGATAAAACCGTTATTAATGTCGGTATGGAAGTAGATTGAAACATTGTTTAACCCAAGGTTAACATGGATTGTTTTTATTCATATCGAATTGACAGCATAATTCGGTGATTACCATTGGTTATTGCTGTTTAATAATCGGTGATGACGATATCACTTTTTAATACAATACAAATCTATGGCTGGCTTCTTGGTACAGATTGTCGTCTGGTAAACACTACAGGCTGAACTTATTTTTTTGCAAAGAACAAAACATAATAGTTGCTGTATTATAAGCAAATAAAACAATATCGGAGAACTCGTGAAAACATTTATATCTCCAAACTGGAATGTTGTTGATTCAATCCACGACTAGGACAAAACAAATACTTACAAACTGGAATATCCTGCTTCTCTGCCAAAAATTAAAAAAAATATAAAAATACCTAACTCCGACGAACAACAAGCCGTGGGGAAATGGCAAAATCGAAAACGCAAACACATCAAGCGTATGGACAACAACTGTCAAATTCTTGAATTACATACGGACATTAGGAGACATATAAAGACCGGTCCACTTGAAGTCCGAGTTATGTACCGATATGTTATTACATTTCTTCTAGTGGAATGTTACCTTTGGGAACTAGCTCGCAGAATTTACAGCAATGTACTAGTTGCCCATTGTGAATTTAGTTGATGAGTTTAAATATAAACAAACTAAACAAGTGGTTGATCAACCGTCGATTAACATGAACAGATCATTGCCACTGTAAAATTACATTTGAATATTGTATATGATGAACTACAAAAGTTTGATAACCAGATTATTTGGTGGTAATAATCCTACCAACAAAGGGGATGGGGTGGGGGTTCGTTCGGCAGAGCCTCGCATTTTTCCCGTTTCTAGACCTCATTCATATTAGTTGATATGTCAAGTCAACATGGCCAATGAACTATTATTGTCTTTATATGTATACAATAAAATTGAGAATGGAAATGGGGAATGTGCCAAAGAGACAACAACTCGACCATAGAAAAAAAAAACAACAGCAGAAGGTCACCAACAGGTCTTAAATGTAGCGAGAAATTCCCGCACCAGGAGGCGTCCTTCAGCTGACCCCTAAACAAATATATACTAGTTCAGTGATAATGAACGCCATACTAATTTCCAAATTGTACACAAGAAACTAAAATTAAAATAATACAACCATTTACTTTTGCAGAGGATTGTAGTGTTTTGAATTCTTTACTATGTTTTCTTCTTTGATAGACTTCTGGTCGTTGATTCTTCGATATCATAAATCAAAGCAAAATTGATAGTTATAAAAGCCGTCTATGGTCTAGTATATTGACTCTAAAATGCTGAAATAAATCTTCGATAAACGGTAGTCAATTCTTATCAAAATAGCCCGTCTCTGCCATTAAACGACCTTGGTCTTTATAAATAATTGTCTCTTTGACACAAATACTACATCACTTTATTTTTTTATTGCTGGAAAATGAAATTTTGGTTGTTTGAACAACTGATTTAACAGTTTTGCATCCTCGATACAGAAAATGAAGCCAGTAATATTTACTAATATCAAAGATGAATCAAATTATGAGAAACACATTTATATTTTAATTTCGATTTACACAAGAGCACATACAGAACTGTCGCAGTAAAATGACAGTTACAAAGATATTTTTGTGACCAGAGGTTAAGCAATTGATATGTTTCATGTCAAAATCAATCTGACTATAACTGTTTGATAACGAATCAATATATGAAGTTACTTCTTAACTATCTCCATTAAATGACCAGAAAATTCCTCTTCAAATATGAAAAGTCATACACATAGTGCTATTTTATCGCAGATGTTCGTTATCTTTTTGTGTTACAGAAAAAGTTAATAATTTCGTTTGCTCCTGTTTTCCTTTGTACACGAACGTATTTAGAGAAGTTTAAACTTGAAAATTTAGAATTGATGTGATTGGTGTTGCAACTGTTATTTGTCTTTCAATTTATTTTATTTCCTTGTTGTTTTATCTGGATCCTGACTCTCATGGAGGAATTATTATCCGTAGGAATCGGTTCCAATTTTTTACTACTCATTCAATCGGTACAATATTTTCAATTGCCCCTCATAATTCGGATCTCTCCGCGGATTTCAGATCGACATATCCTGTGTGTTGAACATATACGATATATTCATTCTACAAACACTATAAATAAGAGTAAATAGTCACAGGACAACTGATGTGTGCTTGTGTTTATTGTTACATGAGAAAGTCGTCATTGGGATACCAACTAGTCCCTTATTTCAATTAATGCATGACGAAAAAAAAAATAGTGATGAATTCATGGTAAAAATTTTAATTAAAAAAAAACCCAGGTTATTGGGGAAGATTGTTTAATTTAAAAAGAAAAATATTTTCGAACCGAATGATAATTCGCTCCAATTTTGTATTGGCCAGTTGTTATAATTAGATAACTTTGTTGTCTCATTTAATAACTCTACAGTTAAGATCCTTGTTTCTTTGTTCAAACAAATTTGTAATGTTTTCTAAAAAGTTCATTGCACAAAATGTGTAAATTTGAAGTACCTTATTTATTTTATATGCAAAGAAAAATACATGACAAGGGAAATGTATTATATACTAGTTTTTATTCAATTCAGAAAGTTGAGCATTTCGTTTGGTTTCTAAATAAACTATCAATGTCATTCCACCGTTGTATTTATTTAACCCAAATTTTACCTTTATAAAAATCGCTTTTTGAAAAAAAATTTATATACATAAGCTTTGATAAAAGAAATGATTACTAGCCGTAATACTGCTTATTACACGATTTCATATATAATGTTACCTACATATCTTTTAAAATTTCTTCCCTTAGTTTACAAAGACGAAAGGTCGGTTAAACAATTTTGTACGTGTTCAGTGACAAAGAAAGCAAGTAAGATAAGAAAAGAATGTTAAATAATAGCAAAGGCCGAGCGTTAAACATAAGCAGATATGAAAGACAAATCTTAACCTATACTACACACGTAGATTAAGAGGGAAATAGAGCGAAAGAACAGTAAATCAACCGCGGTATCATTTAATTTTTATTACAATACATAGATTGATTCCCTTTCTACCTGTCTGTGAGTCTCATGGGTATAGTTTGCCTGATATTACATTGAACAGATACTATTGCTAATGAGACACAACTATTCATTAAAATGCTTTATGACAAAGGTTTACAAACTGCAGGTCGATGTAAGGCCATTGCTAATTAGCAAAAGATTGCAGTGCTCTAGCACTTCCATGGCACACATTTATTAAAACATATTTCAATATGACAAGGCATATCAACCAATAACATTAACTGTAAACAATTTTACAGCACCAATAAGTATTAGATACATGTCTTTTAAAAAGTAAAATAACAAAATTTACAAACATCCGGGAAAATTCCTTAAACGAAAAGTGTGTCAAATTAATCAAAATTAGATAAAAGTAAATCAAAGAACAAAAAGTACCGGATCAATAATATTTTATTCGAATACAACAGTTTTATTGGCTGGTGAAGTCTTGGTAACAGAATGTCCACCAGTATTGAATGTCATAACTCACCGACGATACTATATGACTTTTGTACAATTTGGTACACCCGGTAGCTATCTAAATATAAATGAATCGTCATTGACGCTGGAATCAAAACTTGAGGACATGCAGACATATAGTGTTTTTACATATAGATTTATCTCAAGGGCAGAGAAATACCTCAAAATTATCTTGATATCGATAAAGACACTTAGACAGGAAATTCTATTGTGTGTCGAAAGAACTGTACATTTTTAAAAAATGACCCTTTAACTTATACTGTAGGTGATCTCAGCATCGACTGGTGGACTTGCGACACCCTTGGGAACGAATCTTCCATCTGCTGTGTCATCGAAATAAACAAAAAATTGTTTGTTTTTTTTAAATTCTGGATCACATTAATATTTTTGAAATATATATATATCTTTTAATGTGTATCATTCTTAAATATAATAGTTCTTACGTTGTTTTCGCGGATGTTTTTTGAAGTTGTTTGTTTTGCAGACAATTTCATGAAACTTCATGATAATAATGGTTTAATAGTCAAGTTTGTTAACCGATAGACAGAAAAATGAACCATATTAATTTTGTAATATAATCTACAAATGATCACTTATCATAATATAATTTACCCTAAGATATCAGTATATTGCATACAAGTTAATAGAAATCACGATTTATTTATTGTTATTCTAAAGAAGTTATTATAAGACATATGCATGTAATAAATAATACATACTATTATAACTGCTTATTGGAAAGAACATAATAAGGACTGTCTGAACACATAAAACACCAATAAATGGCCATTAGTAAAACTATTTTTCAATATAAAGGTAATTTTACGTACATAATAATTTAATATACAGTTTTCCCTGATAGTTTACATGTAATACAGTTTTAAGTTATAGATTGAAGTATTTAATCATTTTAATTATTAACCAAATAACTGGATAATACTGAGTTAACGGCATATGATACAGTTACATGAGAGGTAATTGCATTATTAACGTAAATTATTATTGCTGTACTTTTCCCTGCTGTCTGATATAATTGTATTCAATTTTTTACTATTGCCAATACAAATTGATATTTTTTGAGACGTAAAACTATGACATTATAGAAAAAGATGCATTTTTGTAATTGCTTTTAATCAGTTATCAAAAGTACTAGGCTTATAATTTAATACGCGTTTCGTTTACATAAGACTCATTGACTAGCTTTAAAATGTGTTTTCATCATATATATCATCGTGAGATCAAAACAGTATCGTATGACCTTGTACACTTAGTGAAGCAAATCCTTTTCATGTCATCAATTTGTATTATTAAGTAATTGGAAACGAATACCATGGTTATTCTTCCATACGAAAAAAAACAGGCTTGTTATTTAAAGATTGCTTTAATTAAAGTGCCGTCAAGTTCTTCTTACGTACAAACTAAAATTTATTTCGTCAATATCAATTTTCATTTTTCTACCGAAGAGAGGAAAGTATTCAAATTACCGTTCAAAGAAACAAGTGAGACGAACAAAGTAACCTACAACCAAAAGCATAGCTCATCATTCGGAGTTTCTCTTATATTTTCTGGATCGTTTTTAAAAATGGAGTAAATCGTTGCCACATTCCGGACAACCGCTTTTGTCTCAGGTCAATAAATCCCATTCCCAGAAAAAAAAATAAACATTAAGGATATCCTTTAAAAGACAATGTTTAAGTATTGCAAAATTGAGGCAATGGTAGTATACCGCTGGTCAAAATCATAAATCGATTAAGAGAAAACGAATCCAGGTTAGAAACTATAAGCGAAGGAAACACATCAACTGTAAGAGGAAAACAACGAAACAATAGAACACTGAAGTGCAAAACACCTACAATACCACAATAATATCATAATAGAATAGTCGATCTTGAGGTTCACGTCATCCAGTCATTGTGGAAATGTGGAATTTGTTGTTTCCTTAGAATACGACAGTTTTTAAAAAGCAAACCAATCACTTTTGAAGTTGACATCAAAAATAAATAATACTACTAATAATAATAATGAAAATTTATAAAGCGTCCTATATAAAAAAAATAAAAATTACTCTAATCCACATAGTAATTAAAACAAATCAATGACAAAAACATAAAACATAAAACATACATCGTGCAAGATTCAAATACTGAAATAAAAAATGCCTACCATAAAATAAAAGTTCAATACGAAATACACGTTTTTAAAAAACAAAGAATTAAAAATTAACATTATAGGCTAAAACATGCAAAACAAGCAAACACTCTAAAACGAAATACAAAAGTAAAAAAAAGCCCGTAAAAGAGATAAGAATTCAATCTAATTAAAAACAATGCGATAAAAATGAGTTTTTAGCTGAGATTTAAAACACTCTAGGGACTTGCATTGTCTTAAACTGTTCGGGAGATTGTTCAATAAAGATGCCGCTGTCCAATCTAATTGTCTTCACCGTACGTCTTCGTCCTCACTTTTGGAACGGTGAGAAGTTTTGTGGAGCTTGAACGCAAAGATCGGTTTGGCACGTGCAGATTGACTAGATCCTGAATGTAAGCAGGGCCAATGTCATTTAAAGCACAGTATACATAAGTCAGTATTTTGTATTGTAGTCTATATTGGATGGGTAACCAATGTACATTAGCAAGTATCGGCGTAAAATGATCATGTTTTCTTGTCCTGGTGAGACAACGAGCTGCTGTATTTTGTACTTTTTGTAATCTGTTCAATGTAGTCTTGTTGATACCGTTCAGCAGACTATTCCCATAATCAAGTCTGGATGTTATTAGACTGTTCAATAGTGTCTTGCAAGCAGTTGTTGTTATGAAACTGCAAATGCGTACATTATTACTGATGTGAAAATGACAGGATTTTACTATGGCAGAAACTTGCCGTGCCATCGTAAGATGTTGATCAAAATATAAAAAAATGGAAGTAAAAGCTGTCAAAACAAAAATTTGAAGAGAGCTTACATACAATTTTTTGTTGGAACCATGTAGTATTGTTTAAATCTTATTTTCTGAAGATTAATTTCTATCTTTCTTACTGTCCAATAGGATTGATTTGGTTGAGATTCAACAGATGTTCTTTTATTTTTATTTTTATTTTAATTGACAGATCTGTTCAACATGAACTTGATGTGCCGATAACATTGCCTTTATGAAGGAAAGCTCCCATTTACCTTCATAACAACACAAAACTTTGATTTGATAAACATATTTTACATGATATTGAAAATATGTTATAACAAAAAACCAGATCTTAACATACTCAAAATTGACACTTCAGGCTTACACAATTGTGTATTTAAATAATCATCATGTCACATTTTGACAAGTTATAATTTCACCATTTGGAAAAACTACTTCATACCCTAAAGTGTCAATGCTGAGGACTAAGGTACAATTATCCTTTATCCATCAATTGAAAAAATAACTATCAATTCCATTTA
Source organism: Mytilus galloprovincialis (assembly GCF_965363235.1). Classification (NCBI taxonomy): domain Eukaryota; kingdom Metazoa; phylum Mollusca; class Bivalvia; order Mytilida; family Mytilidae; genus Mytilus; species Mytilus galloprovincialis. The sequence goes on from NC_134850.1 coordinate 24,091,109, forward strand.
GATTCTGTCAAAGGTTATGTCAAAAATGAAAACATAATTGAAAAGACCAACAACATATTAACAAATGGGTTAACGCTGTCCAATTGATTATGAGTTAATAAAATCATTCAACGAACTAATCAAACAATTTCTTAAGAAACTGTTATCGAAATCGCCTAAAATAGTACCAGCCACCTGCCGTGCTATGAATAGTATATTGTTTAAAACTATATTTAAAAAATCAGAAGACAATACAAGAGATAATTCAAAATGCTTGACCTTTCTAAAAAAATTCAACCATTAAAGTTTTTGACTTAATTTCTAATTTCTTAATATAATTTAAACATACGGCTGTATAATAAAACTTATTGTCAAAGTACTTCAGTACTCCTATATTTTTCTCCAAAGAACTTACTTTATTCCTGATGAAGGTCGATTCGGACGCATGATAATTGTAACGTGTTGTTTTGATATCAGTCCCCATGGATAGGTACAGCTCAGTAGTCAGTACTTCGATATTGACATAATTTATGTTTTTTTGTCCATTCCGGCGCGGCTTAGCTTCTTAAACATCCTTGATTTCATATATTCAGCTTTGAGCGTTTCTGGTGAAATTAAATTGAGAAAAGCGCTTTGGACTCAAGCGATTTTAACCTGTTTATATGTTTTTTTTTCAATTATTATAAATCTTCTTAAACTGAATATTGGAATACTTGAAGATCAATCTTCTATGCAGGTATCTGTAACACAAGTTTAAAATTTATTTTTTAATCAGATTCTTATGTTTTGATTTGTTTTTACTTATCATTATCGTTCTAGTATCCGTTGTATTATCAGATTTATTTTCTTGTTTTAAAATCTGTTTACAAATGTGATGTTAGTTTTTTGACGCGTTTTTGTTTTTCTGTAATAGTGCAAATTGCTAGCACTCCAATACCGGAACGAATTCAAAGGGTAATTTATATAAACAATGTTCCTCCTTGAAGGAAATCAATGTATAACAGCTAAGACAATGTTGACCTCAGATGGTATGTACTCTTTTGGTAAGGTCCATTAATTTTTTTTGCATTCCGGACGTTTTATCTGCTTGACCGGCTGTCAGAAAACATACATTAACCTGTGTCTACAGCTGTCTTCACACCAAACGCCATGTACACTAAACATCTTCACAATTAAATTAATGTACTGTACACTGGTTTCACATTAAATTTGTTCAAATTCAAACACCTGGTTTAGTTTCCTGTGCATAAGTATTGTTCACACTTATATATGTCATTTAAATGTTCCTTACATAGAATCGAAATAAAATTTCTTGAACAACTTTTTTAGCAGTGATGAAAGCCATTTTGATGATTTGCAACTATTATAAAGATACTAAAGATGTCTCAATTACCAGAGGCGGATAAAGGCATTTTTAAAATGATATGGGTTCCACACATTGATCGTCTGAAAAAGTAATGCATTTATTTAAGACCAGTAGCAAATATGTCTGTGTACGTCTAGTCATTTCTGGAAGACATTTTCAAATGAATAATGTGTTTGGTTATGATGATGCTTTGAGTCTGAAATAGAGGTAAGGGCATGACCGTTCATCTAAAAAAAAGGGGGTTGTTTTTTTAACATAAAAAATATTCTGATTCTAAAATTGATGAAAAAATATTCTGTTCAATGAGGGGAAAAATATTTCTAAATCTAGATTTTCTCCATACCTTATAGTGTTAAATTTTGAACAAAATTATTTGATTGATCGCTTTGAAAAAACTAAATAAAATTGTTCGTGCTATGTGTGAAAAAAATATGCTATGTCGAACATAAAAACCATAACCCCCCTTCCCGCATGTAGTTAAATGGTTGCTTCCTTTTTTATATAACAAACCAATTATTATATCGAGTTTAGACAAATAATTCGTTAAAAAAACTGCATAAATAATTGCTGTGAATACCAATTTTATTAAAAAAGTTTCTTCTTTTAATATACCTGGTAAAATGCATGTTCTAAATACCTTGTTTTGTGTAAACTGAATAACGCAAGTTCTACATTGACAGTAGACAAAAGATGATTTGAACTACATGTAAACATTGAATATTATTAATGGGAAGGTAATTGTGTTTAGTTTACGTGCGAATTGAACTCAGAACACAACACCGAGTTTAGGTCAATGAGAACACGGCCTAATTTTGCAAATCAGTTAATATTAGTCAATTTATAGCATAAAAACAAAATGAAAGAGGACGAGACCGAATGTGTTTCATGAAATAAACAACACAACGTCTCATTGAAATACAGGTTTTGTATTTGTAATATGGCAGTGTTCATCAAATAGTTTTTGTCGCACGTAAGTGTTACTTATGTTTCTTTTGTTTTCCTCTTAGAGTTGATGTTTTACCCTGGGTTTGAGTTTGTATCCCAAATTTCTTGTCCTCTCTATAAACTTATTGCTTTTGAAAACCAGTAATGTACTGTTGCCTTTATTTGTATCACACAGTTAAAAATGAAAAAATAAAGCACTCCGTGCAGAAGTAGTTTTCTGCTATATATACAATAACTGTGTTTGGTATTTTCCAACATAGTTTCTTTTTCTTAATTTTATTGTTATCTTTATTATTTTTCAGATAAAATCTGACGATGCTTAGTACTATGAATCAATTACAACAAATTTTCTGCGCCACACTGGGCACAAATCATATTACTTCTGCAACTATGGACGCCCACATTTGACGATTACGGTGCAAATGCTTCAGTTTTAATTATTGCAATAGAGTATTAAAATTTGATGCATTATCAAAGTCGAAAACTCAATAACAACTTAAGTGCTGTCTTGACCGTAGGCATCGAAACGAGACTACTGAATTTTTTTGGTGATAAGTACTATCACTAAAACAACGCATTCAAAATTTAAAAAAACAATCAGACCCTTTTAGCAACATAATAGCATGTTGAACGCGTATAAGGTTCTTTGCATTTATTTACATTTTAGTAGTTTTACAACTGAAAACCAGAGTAAAAGGTAAATTAAAATAACAGGTACTAAAACGTAAATTAACAAAAACATTAACCTCCAAGAAATACTTAAAACGAAAAGTTACATTATCAATTTCTCTCATCAAAAACTCAACGACCTGACACAATGGAAAAAAAAACAATGGTTATTATCTTATATTTAAATTGATCAATTGCATATACATCTATTTTCATCTATCTTCCTTCTATACATTGCATATACATCCATTTTCATCTATCTTCCTTCTATACATTGATAGGAATATCATTTGCTAAAAATGTTTACAGCGACTTTTGAGACTCAGCATGTTTTATTTAGTGTAATTATGCGTAATTTATTCTAATGTAATGATGTTAAACAACACTGCGTGAAGGAAAAAAATTTAAATTTGTTCGCCCGGGGAAACGATGTAGGCATAGGTGTTGAATGATTGAAATAAATGCAGAAAACATCATAAAAGCTAACGCGTTACTGGTGTTGACTTTTGTTGTTGTATAGACCGATTGAAGTAGGTTCTTAATATTAAAAAAAACTTTTATCACTTTGATAAGTCACTAACCTAATTGCCTCGTGATAAGAAACTCAATAATATTAATCTGCCACACAGTGTGTTTGTGACCAAATACTAAATACATGGCTCAGTACACCCATTCCATATGGGGTTCGAACTAAGCCATCAACACGAAATCATATGGAATTTACTGAGCCATATATTTCGTATTTAGTCACTAACACACTGCGTGGCAGATTAGTCTTTTCGTATAATGTAAATTGTGTGTGTTTAACACTAAACGCCACTGGGAAAACTGAATATTAAGTAGATCTAGAAAAAAAAAATCTCGAAAATACTGAACTCTGAAGAAAATTCAAAACGGAAAGTTCCCAAACAAATATGGCAAAATCAAATGACAAAACACATCAAACAAATCATATTCTAGACTTAGTACAGGCATTTTCAAATGTAGAAAATGGTGAATTGAACCTGGTTTTATAGCGCTAAACCTCTCTCTTGTACGCCAGTTGCATCAATTGCCATTATCTTGACCATGATTCGTGAACAAATTTGTCACAAATAGGGGTACAAAAATAACACAGACCCCATCAAAACTAAGGTGATAACATACCGAAATTCATGAGTAACAAGAGATGCTCAAGAATGACTGTCACTGTTCCTGCACTATTGGCATCCGTCGTAATGTTTATTTCAAAATGTAACACAGTAGATACTGGCAGCAATGTCATGATAAGGGGAAAGTGAACGGTAATACAGATAATTTATATTTGCAGATATTCCATTACTATCAAACTTAAAATACGATTCTATCCACAAAACTTTTGAGTAATTCATATATACATTTGTGCTTAGCAACTAGACGAAATCGAATTGATAAAAATCATGTACTTCCTAGCAGTAACAGTGCATTATTATGAACACTGCCATGTTTTCAAAGTTTATCTGACCATGACATGTAAATCTTAATGATGCAAAATGGTGACTCAGTATGCATTTTGACCAAAATGCGATTTAATTAAAAGCATGATCGGGAAATATTGCAAATCCTTTTTTTTTACACTTTTAATTCTAAAGATAATTATTTTTTCTAGAAATTGTACTGACGTCACTTAAAAAAAAAACTTAATTGTTATCAGAAAGCATTACACTGCGAGAGAGATGTAGTGCCAGCCAGACAAGCAATGCAATACCTAACTTAAACATGTTAAACAAGCATGTGTCCATAGTACACGGATGCCCCACTCCCATTATCATTTTCTATGTTCAGTGGACCGTGAAATAGGGATGAAAAATACAATTTTGCAATTAAATTAGAAAGATCATATCACAGGGAACGTGTGTACTAAGTTTGAAGTTGATTGGACTTCAACTTCATCAAAAACTACCATGACCAAAAACTTTAACCTGAAACTCCCACTTTCATTTTCTATGTTCAGTGGACCATGAAATTGGGGTCAAAAGTGTAATTGGGCTTTAAAATTAGAAAGATCATATCATAAGCAACAATTGTACTAAGTTTCAATTTGATTGGACTTTAACTTCATCAAAAACTACCTTGACCAAAAACTTTAACATGAAGTCGGACGAACGAACGAACGGACGGACGGATGGACGAACGAACGAACGAACGAACGGAGCCACAGACCAGGTGGGGCATAAAAACAGGTAATTCTTTCTGTGTAGATTTTCACATATCTTGGAAGATATTTGACCATAAACCATATATAGATTATCTTGCAACTATAAACATGATAAAGTTTTTAACATAATTATATTATTTATAAAAAGTCCTCTTTAATTATCTTGATTCATTTCCAAGAAATCTATCCTTGAAATCGGAATATGACATTTAAAGTTTCATATTAACCATTATACTATATTTAAATTCATTTTCACAGTTGTGTTTCGTAGAATTTGCATGTTCTCAAATGTTACATCACAGCATCATTACTTGGAATGAGGGCGTATTTAGTTGATATTACAAATACGTTAATTCATTTTCTATTAAAGATTAAATTGAATTTTTGAATGAGGACAATGTTGAATCGTTGAATATTACCACGCATTATGCACCAACAATGCCATTTTTATCTAGATCGACTTTAATTGTCGAAATATGTTGGCATTATGTCATAAGCAGACTTTTAATTTTGAACACTATTGCGTTTTGGTAAAAATTTCCCTGCACGAATCAACATAACAGGAATAAGTCAAATTGTATTGTCAACATCACTTGTTCAACATGTCAGAGCCTCAACTCACAATTAAAATTATTCGCTGATGTTGATCTTGAAGTAAAAGAATATGTATGAAATCTTTAGAGTTGCAAAATTTGAATCATTCAGTTTTGCATGTTTTGTGACGTACTGTACATGTCGTATTCTAAATTCGCACGCAGAATGCTGGATATAAAGCAGAAGTGACTTGTTCCAGACATAAACATTATGTGCTTTAGGAACACTTATACTTAAAAAACATTCTCAAAATATAAAAAAAAAAAACAAACAAGAAAAAAAGCCATATTGACACTTTTCGAATTTTGAAAGGTAACAAGATTTTCAACCGAATATATTGCAATTTTTTTATCATCTTAAACGATACAAATTCAACGCAAATCACGTCTTGTCATAGCACTTTGTTATTGCTAGGTGTTTGGTGTTACTCAGTTGGAAATGTTGATATCGAGTGCTACAACACAGTTATATAAACAGTGAAAATTGAAGTACAAAATTCTTAGGACAATTTAAAAAAAAAATTGATAAGACCAATTTTAAATATGCTATTGTGATTGTTGAAAACTGTAGGAAAAATTATGGTATTGGTTTTAAGGTTTACAAGGTGGCTTTCATACAACATCACCTTATTTTATTTTACAACTTTAGACTGCTTGTTTATTCATTGGTACGCTTGGATTTACACAAACTAATAGCTTGTTGTACAAAGTTCAGATGGAATATTAAGCAGACGAAAATTACAATGGTTTTTAAAATGGTCAATGTAAACATGCTATGATTTATCTGTTAAATTTTTGTCCGACATTGTCCATGTATCCTTGGAGAGATACCAGTGATACATTCATTCCTTTACGTTTATCATCAATTTCAAAAACGCATTAAAACGTTGATGAGATCATATTATTTAATAACAATGTTAAAACTATGAAATAATACTCTCCAATCATGCCAATTAATCATATAAAAATGTAAATAATCAACTTTTAGATGGAGTAATGAAACCGAATACTATGCTTACTTTGCTTGTCGTCCTTCCTAAAGCATGACTTTATCAGATATAATAGTATGTCCATAATGTATGTGTCAATACACCATTGAAATTTTACATCGCTTGATATTTGTTTGCTATTTATATACAAAGCATAGAATAATATAATATAAGAATCTTAGGTTGTGAGATGACTTAATATTGAATTTCATGTGACTAGCTTCTATATTTACAAACCTGTTTTATGAACAAAAACGTTTAGATATTCCAACATGGATTGTGTTGTTAAAATAGTCTTTATGATATCGTGTCATTTAACAATGGATAATACATTTAAATCATCATAACCAATTTACCCCAATAATGTTTGTATCTAGACATAGTCATGTACATAGAAAGTATGGCATATTTTGGCTGATCTTATTAATATTGTATTTTTCAATACTGTAGTTTGAAGTAGGCTTTTTGAGTATTATTAACCTGTGTCAAATATATTTATTATAAGAAAATTACATGAATTATTATTTTTGAAATGTTTAGTGCACATGTTTGTATTTTCAAAGTTAGATTATCAACTTTTTTACGTTTGCCTTAGGATTAAGACTTGATATGGCTTGCTCTCGAACATCACTAAGGAGCCATTCCGTGTTGGTATGCACATTTTGCACATCAAATAAGTGCAGATTATATGTTAACGTAAGGTAGCACAATACAAAGATGTTTTCACATCCAATCAGACAACTTTAAACTGATGTAATTCATTTTCATCCTTCTTTAAATTTTATAAATGAGGTACCAAAAGAAAAAAAAGGAAAGACGAATCTTTCAAATTGGGATAATTTCATACTGACTTAATTATTACATAATTAATTGTTATGTAATCAGTTGATATATTGTAATGAATTTAGCTTCTTTGTTATTCATAGCATCCAAAAATATTTCATAGATTCTTAAGCTTGTACAACACAGCTTGACCTCCAAAACTGTGTCTCAAGTTTCCAAAAACATCAATAGAACAAATTTTATACCCAATTAAATTTAGTGATCTCTTGTAAATTGATGTTGCAAACTTCATTTGAGGTTTATGAGAGATTGAAATACAATAGGAAAAATCTGAGACACAGTTTTGGAGGTCAAACTGTGTTGTACAAGAATTTATAAAATATTTTGAGATGCTATGAATAACAACGAAGATAAATTCATTCAAGTGTGGACATCATAATATATTAACTAGTTACGTAACAATTAATTATGTAATAATTATGTTATGATGAAATCTTTCCTCTTTCTGTTGGTACCTTATTTATAAAATTTAAAGAAAGATAAAATAAATTATATCAGTTTAAAGTTGTCTGATTGGAAGTGAAAAAATCTTTATATTGTGCTTCCTTAAATATGTTAAAGTATACAATAGTTTGAAATATATATAAGATAAAAAGCTTATATTAATTTTAAAACGATCCAGTTGTACTTTACCAAAATATCAATAATGGCATGAATAAACAACAAAACAACGATGAGAAAAATGGAAAAGCTATATATGTAAGATGTTTATTTCAAAGGTAAAACAATAACAAATACCACGCGACTAAATAATGTGTTTAATTCTAAACGTGGTATATAATTAAGTGTTTGAGTAGTAAAATATGTATTTAAGGAGTAATTAACTATACTGGAGTTGACAATGCAATATATATTTTAATGCAATAACAAAAGACTTCAAAGGAATTCATTAGATCAAAACATCTTTTTCAATTTCGGTTCCTGATTTAATTATGGACTTCATCTAAAATTACTTCTTAGAATTTGTGTTTACCTGTTTTTAACTATCTAATGACTTACTTTTCGAACATATTTTTATATTTGCTATTTATCAAAGTATATAGTATTTTTAATAAGATTGATGGATGACAAAGGAAAACATCAAAACAAATTAACCATGATTTCTTCACGACTGGAATTCAGTATATAAAGCATAATGACGCAAGTACATTCGAAACTGTTATTGTGAATGCCAGTAAAACCTAACACAAAATCGGTGCATATTCACATGAATACGAACATACATGAAAAATGTTACCATACTCATTACACTATAAATCTTAAAGAAAGTTTTGAGAAACATAAACATTATAACAAACCATAACGTCATGCAAATGAAACGTTCAAACCTAAGTTTTTTTATTACTTTTCTGAATCAGATTTTCAATTGAAACGGCGATTTTCATGTGAGTAATGTTTTATTGTCTTTTTTTTTCATTGATCGAACATTTTTGAATTCCAGCATTTCAAACTGTCACTACAAGACATGTCAACTGTGGATATGACGGTTATTTCAACCAATAAAACGGTAGCTTCAAAGAAATTGAATAAGAATCAAGTATGTTAGAAGGTTTGAGCACATTAATTATAATTATCTCAAACATAATGAAACCATCAACAAATTTAGAATCATCGTTTTAGCTACATTCATCCTTCTATTCATTAAGTTGATTGATTGATTGATTGATTTTTAATTTACGCCAAATGAGCGCAAAAAGGCTATATCGCGACGTTCTATTCATTTAAAGTATCGTAGCTTAATTCAAAAATAATAAACAATAAATCACACAACTGCATTAAACATGTTAAAGACCTTTTTGTTTTAAATTTTGTTGTTAACTGTATATTGTATACAAAATTCATAAAGTTTGTTAATAGGTATAAGAAGAAACAAAAATTGCAACAAATTGAGTAAATTAGAATTGATATGTATTATATTATTTTAAATTGAAAACCCGAAAATTGAGAAGTGCAGTTTGAATGCATTTACATTTAAACAAAACAGTAAAGTCACATAAAAAGACTGAATTCCGAGGAAAATTCAAAACGGAAGGTTCCTAATCAAATGACAAAATCAAAAGTTAATATTTCTGACTTGGTAAAGTCATAGTTTAATATAGAAATGGTGGATTAAACCTGGTTTTATAGCTAGCTAATCCTCTCACTTGTATGACAGTTACATTAAATTTAATTATATCAACAACGTTGTTTGAACAAAACAAACAGACATACTAGGTAAAAATGTTACAATCTCAATAAAACTAAACTAATATGTAACAAAAAAGAATTTAAAGGCATATAGTCAAAGCACATTAACAAAAATGAAAGACATGAATACACAAATGATCCAAGAACACAAATATGTGGATTAATTGTCTTTTTGTCTTTTAGTCAAACGGTTCATTTGATCCAAACAACGACAACGACAATTCTAATTTGTACGGTATTGTGTCAAAGTTCATATATTATCAAAGTGGACAACACAGACGTATAAATGACACAATAACTGTATAAACATGCAATTGTTGGTCGATATTCAGATATTTAACATACATATGCATCCAAGGTTAATAATATTAAGTATTATTCTTAAGATTGAATTCTTTTGTTGTTTTGTCTGTTTAATCCTTAATAACTCTACACCTCAAAGTATGCTGCTAAATGCAAAACCGAAAACAACTGTACCAGTTGAATTGATAAAACACATCAGATTAATGATCTAAGAAGTATTTGACTATAATTAATCCAGCCAAACGAGTGTAAACATACATCACATATATACATTTGTACAACACTACTGACTACAACATTAAAACACAAAAACTAATAAATCTAACAAAGACACCAACGAAAACAAGATCGTAACTAGATTTTATGGAGCACAACAAAAAGGGCACTGTAGTTGATAGTGAATTGACAAAGGTACTCAAATTTTGTGTAATTGATAGAACATACAATGTCTAATACACACTCCCTCGATTAAGTACATAAGAAGCAAATATTAAAGTCAGTGTCATATCATTCTATAGTATAGTTTACTCATTTCAGTAATTAGATATAGGAAGATGAGGTATGAGTGCCAATGATACAACTCTCCATCCAACATTCATTTCAGTAAGTTCATTCAAAATGTCTTATATGAAAGTCATCTACGAGCGAATCTAAAGACGGCCAGTTCTTATCAATTGTAATAAAATAAATAGTTTATTCAATGGAAATGATATCGTTTTGATCAAAGTTATATATGTCTAGAAACACAACAAGAAGATACCAAGGGGCAACTAAATAATTGAACACGAAAATAATAGATACCTTAAGACAAAACCATAGGATTAATAAAAACCACCATCATAAAGTAGATTTTTTTCATGAAACTTAATTACTTTGCTACATAAACCGTATCATCCCCGCTACAATTTGATTTTAAATTAGGTTTTCATGTAGGAATCGCAGCTCCTTCTACAATGATGACATTTTGCACCTTTGTCACGATAATTAAAAGTTATCATTTGATCATGTTATAAACTAACAAACAAAACAAGGATGTAGAACACAATCAATATCCTTCAAGCTGATAATCTTTGACTTAAGGTGGTACCTAACACTACAGGGAGATAACTCTGTAAAATCAGCTAAACAATTTAATTACGTTGTGTTGTTAAGGGAATATTAAGCTTCTCAATGATCAAAATTAGTGTTTGTCAAACTGCTATATAACCAGTGTAATTTTTCTGATAAATTGGTTGGCTCAAATATTTTGAAATTTTTATATTTTTGTCAAAGGGTCAAAGTAAATAGTTTTTCAAAATTTTATGAAAATTAAACGAGCCAAATTAATTTTAGTGCAGGTGTTGGGTACCACCTTAAGATCTCGATGTTTCATGTTTTCCTGTTTATTTGTCTCACATAGCTATCTGTGTCCAATCATCAATCACATAATATTTCAAATATAAAAATAAAAAAAGACTGAATTTTCATGAGGCATACATGCTGATCATTGAGTCAGATAAGCACACATTAAAGACTTAATCAAATATAACACCCAATTTTAAGTAAATCGATTTCAATCAAGTTAACTGCTACAATATAGTTCTTTCTAACAGGAGCCATATCAATTTTAAAATAACTCGGGAACATTTTATATCAGTATACAAATGGTTTGCATAGATAGAATAAAATAGTTGATATAACACAGGCCAAACACAGCTATACAGTGTAGTTGTTACAATTGTTAAACGTAGGCTTTTTAATTAAATATTTACCAATAAATTCGGGAATATGTACGTCACACGTCTTGTCTGGCTTGGATAACCTGACAAGATTTTCTGTTTGGGGATGTTTAATTTCAAACACCTACATTACTTTGTTTTTTATGCGCATAATTAAAACACTGTTAATCTTTTGACAAGAAATACATTATTTGAAGGTCATTTTACAAAATGTTCTTTAATTGTGATATAGTGAAATGTTTTCCCTGTTTACAGTCTATGATATAAGATATTCTGAACTTTGACATGTTTGAGAATATAGTGCATTTTGATGATTTATTTGTCTATAAAGAAGTTGGTTTCCTTCCTTCCTAACAATAATTAATTATAAAATAAATGTAGGATTGGATATTAATTACATATGTTTCATGGTAACTTTAATTAATCTGAAAAAAATCTAAATATAGGCTGACAGCGCAATTGGTTTCAGCGTGATATGATACAAGTGAATCTTTGAATATTGAAATTATTGGTTCATGTTACTTATATCCATCTGTAACAAGTTACGAGATGAATGTGGAATATATGCCACTGAAGGCTAAGCGACAAACAATTGATATGGTTATATTTATAAATTAACTGTCTACAAAATTTAGAATTTTTAAAATACTAAGGCTTTTCTACCTCAGGCATAGATTACCTTAGCTGGATTTGGCAAAACTTTAAGAAATTGTGGTCCTCAATGCTCTTCAACTTCGTACTTTATTTGGCCTTTTTTACTTTTTTTGGATTCGAGCGTCACTGATGAGTCTTTTGTAGACGAAACGCACGTCTGGCGTATATACAAAATTTAATCCTGATATCTATGATGAGTGTATTTACAATGCTTGAAAAGTTATATACTAAATTATTTCTAATATATATATATATACACAGGTTCTTTTGTATCGAAAGCGTGGAACTAGCCACTTATAGAAAATAGAACATGACTTATAGGGTTATGTGCAGTGTAAGTTAAGCTTTTTAAATCCAAATGTATCAAATAATAAATATATCTTTGCATAATGATTGTAATTTTCAAATATTTTACCAATTTGAAACACTTGTGATATTTATAAGAAACACGACGGGTGCCACATGTGGAGCAGGATCTGCTTACCCTTCCGGAGCACCTGAGATCACTCCTAGTTTTTTTAGTGGGGTTCGTGTTGTTTATTCTTTAGTTTTCTGTGTTGTGTCATGTGTTCTTTTGTTTGTTTTTTTTTTCATTTTTAGCCATGGCATTGTCAGTTTGTTTTAGATTTATGAGTTTGGCTGTCCCTTTGGTATCTTCCGTCCCTCTTTTATAGTATTTTTTTTCATTTTAAATTGATTGGGACTAGTATTAATAACTTTCAACTTATCGTGTTTTGCATGTTTTACGAGACATTTTGTCCCGTTCAAGACCAATCTACAATAGCCAACGGGAACAAGTTGTGTCGTAGTTCTCTTATACGTTTTCCTCAATTTTAGTTTGTAAAACGGATTTGTTTTTTCTCTACCGATTTATGAATTTTGAACAGCGGTATGCTACTGTTGCCTTTATTGCTCAGCGTTGAAGGCCGTAAGGTGACTAAAGCTGTTAACGTATTTGTCATTTGGTCTCCTGTGAAGAGTTTTCTCATCGGCAATAATAACTAATCTTTTATTTATATAGAGTTGATAGTGTATGATAACAGAATCGAATTGGCAATTGGCAAATACGTGTCAGAACACGAATTCACCCACTGTAATGTTAAACAAATGTTAAAGCAGCCTTTCTCTGATAAAAAAATAATGTCTTTGTTTACCTAAACAGATTTGCAAAAACAAATTAATTTGTGAAAGAGAAAATTATTTAGACCATTGCGAGCCACAATGTACGTGTCAAGGAGTTTGCATTTAAACTTGATTATTAATAGACTCCATATAAAAAAGAAGATGTAGAGTGACTGCCAATGAAAAACTGTTCCCAAGAGACCAAATGACACTCAACTTAACAACTATAGGTCATCGTGTGGACGTCAACAATAGTATACTTGACTATTATTTTAAGAAAACAAAGGGTAATTTTTAGTAGTAGGTAACTTCCGAACGTTTGTATTTCTCTTCCTGACTTTAAACATCGTTTGGAAATTGGCATGTACAAGGTGATATATGTACAATTCAGAAAATTCATGTTTTTTAGGTAAAATATAAAATATTACTATAGCAGTGAAAAACTAAACATTTGGTTTAAATGATAGGGATATTCAATTAGTGATACGACACCAAATAGTATAATGAAAATAAAACACAAAATAAGTATACATTCATAGTCGGGCTTGGTTAATTTTGCGGATTCCTGATGCTGTGAACAGCAACTTTCCAACTATATTTCTACTGCTCATTTAGGCGTCTTAAGAGTAAAATTAAATGTAGTTAAGTTCCCAAAACAAATTTTATGTTCATATAAGTTTTATATTTTGTCTAAATGTTTTAGTATTATTAGAACATTGTTGTTTTTGGTGGATTTCCTGTAGATGAATCTTCAGTTTGATTTTTTTGTGTTTTGTAGACTGTCGGTTTTCTGTTCATCATTGTCCTTTGTTTTTTTATTAAAATTGTCAGTTTTCTTCGCCCTCACATTGAATACAGTGTAACCTGGCTTATCTGACACCTGAGTATTCAAACATCCTGATTTAACTGACACGTTTTCATGGTCCCAAAATATGGTTATCCATGCAGAAAAAACGTAAATATTCTTACACCGTGCTCAATCCGACATTTATTTTCTTGTAACAAAGTGTGTCAGCAAAAAAGGTTTCACTGTATATATTTAGTATCTTCAGCCTCGTTTTGGATTGTAAATCATCAACCTCGTGTCAAATTAGATAACTGTACGATATCCCAGATAATATTAACGTTTCAAAAAGCTATTCTGCACTAATTTAAACTGATACACAAACAAATTCTTGTTCATTAATATACTATGCAGATACTGTGCATATTAAATTCATCATGAATTATTCTCAATTTGAGAAAACATGCTCCCCAATTGTAAACACTCTTAATATATATTAATATAAATTGATTATGACGAAGAGCTAGTACAGTTGGAATCAGTGAGGTATTAATTTTATTGCTAGAAATAACACAGGGCTTAAATCATATAATGACGATAGGTTGACATTTTCTACGCTATTGATAATATGATTGAAATACGTAACGTATAATGCATGTACTTTAAAAAAAATATACAGGAAAGTACTAAGTTACATAGTTGAATCGCGTATCAAACACATTTAGAAATTTTCGTCAAGAAGCATACAGTTTTGAGCATTTTAACATCACAAACAAAATCATAATTTTATATTCTCTCATATACTTAGACTGAAATTACCTAGCGCAGTGGCTAACAGTTTGAAAAAAGTTACAAGACATACGGAAACAAACCTTGTGATATTAGACCTATTACAGATAAAAAAATTATATCTTTACTCGATATATTTATCTTCCACAAAGTGAACTGCTACTCTTTATAAACAGGTTGAAATATTGAGATGAATATCGTTCTCTTGTGGAGAGTTGTCCCATTTGTAATCATGCCACATCTTCTTTTGTATATAGGTTGACATTTAGTTAATTATGAATACTGTTCTGCACGATAGGCATATATTTAATCTAGCGTACACTTAATCAAGACTCCTTTTTTCATTATGATATTTGTTTTTATTAATCCATATGATGTTAGTCCATTCTGAAGTTAAATTGATACTGCTTTGAAACAATATGAGTACTTAAAGTTTAGAATTGTTATGATATTTGTTGTTCGTCATCATATCAATTTTTTTTTTTAACTAAGGTATAAACATTAAGTTATCGTGTGATCATCTTCCGACCTGCACTAAAACCATGGACAACGTGGAGTATTCGTTTGATTATACAGCACGTATCAATTCGCAGCCCCGTCTAAATTGTGAGAATTGATCAATGCCTGTCGCAGAGAGAGTGTCACATTCTCTGCCTGTTATTAAAGCGATAGTCAGGTGACGTAAATTTCCAAATATACCCTTTTTTCTAGTGACAATCTAAACTTCTCTCTTTTTATCTTGTTGTATCCCCTGTTGCAACCCCTACCTATTGTACTTATTGATAGTTTGTTCCCGTCTACATGTTTTAATTATGAATGAAACATTTGTACGTTAGGGAAACAATAATCAATCCATCAATCCAAAGAACATGTATCAAGTGTAATAGAATACCGCTAGTATCTCTTAAAAATATTTTAAAAATTATACAATCTTAAATGAAAACGAATCAATTGTCTGAATAGCATTAATCCTATAACAACGTTATAAAATGACTACATAATAACTTTTTTTAGAGTCTTTAAGAGCCAATATCGAATTTTGAGTTAATTCAATAATAACGAGAAGCTTGAAAAGTTAAATTCTTAATACAAAATCGTCTTGCTAAAAGCAATTGCATCTTATAAGGGCTTCTTCATTTAAATTAAGAAAAAGTTATGTAGAATATCTCATTAAAGTTATTGGTTTTGTTAATTATGAAGACAATATATAAATACAATGACATACATACCTAGTAAACTTTATCAAATCTGTATGCAAACCACTTTTGGAATATGTTCTATAAAACAGACACTTCAGATTGTCGATTATATAAAATTGCTTTGCCTAATACATGCACATATGTTATTATGTTTCTTGTGAACATGCAAGATTCCGATTGGTTCATACGAGAGAAATAGTTTAGTCTGTCCGATGGCAAAGACTATCTTTCATGTACCCTTCACGGATACGCATGATCAACTGTGCGCTTTACTGGGTGGTTGTTATGAACAAGACGTCATAGTTTATTACTTTGAAATGTAATAGACAGTAAAAACTGAACAACCAGTATAATATATATTATTATAACTCAGAGCTGAGAGTGTGATAGAGCAAATTATTGCCTATCGAAAAGACATTGTCAACTTTGGAATCGCCGAAGTTGACCATGTTTTCTTTGGGTAACAATCTGCTCTATCACCCTCTCAGCTATGTTTTATTTATATATAGTCATGTGAAAGACATGTTATTCAGGCATTAATTTGAATGACCCGACAACGAAATACCTGACCAGATCGATATTAGAGGCAACAGAAAATTATCAATAACTGTTGCTGTTTCAGGTAACAACAACACATATGTTATGTCATGCATCTTTACAATTGATTGAAGAAATTTATCTCCATTGTCTACAAAATATTTTGTTGGCATTGAAACAGTAAGTCACACTAGAACAAAATGTAGAAATGGTTAAAACGTTTTTTGTGTTAGTGTGATAATTTACCAGATATTGAGAGTTTCCTATTTGTATAAAGAGTTTTTTACATTATTTCACATTTCACTAGTATACATGTAAATTATGCAGTTTTCTGTCTACAAGAATAATATTCATAATTTGTATTGAAAAGAAGAACGATCTGGACACGAGACACCACAACACCTAAACCTAATTCAACATAAGAAAAAGAATCACAATTCTTCAAAACAAAGAAAATTAAAAACGTTAATATATAATTTTAAAACATTAGCTGCAGATGTTAAGTTATTTTCGATTGTACTATTTGGATTAGCCCTAAAAAACAATAACAATTAGTGACTAATGAAAGTTTCAAAAGATTAAAATAATATTGGATTATGACCACTACAACTGCTTTCTGGTCAACAAATATAACTTTAATGGAACAGCGGAAAATAAGTCACCACGGAGTCTATCAAATTATCAGTAGCATACAAAAAGGAGATCTTATTACAAACAAATTCAATATATGATTTTGTGGTAAAGTTTTTGTATTTTCATTTTTTGTTTTCTGCATGGTAGATAGTTGTTTGCTGACTGTGTCTTATGGTGAAGGTTTCTGACGTTTTGTTTTTTGATGAACACGTTGATAGCCTCTCCATTGAAAAAAAAAACAACATTGGTTTTGATAAACGACACCTGTTGTTTTTATCTATTAACTTTTAAAGAAGATGTTTATGTTCTATACTTATTTGCCCTTACTACGCCCAGTACCAGTTCACATTACAGATTGCTAATATAATGTATATTCATATATCATATTAAACCAGGTTCAACCCACTATTGTTTCTTAAAATGTCCTGTACCAAGTAAGTAATATGGCAGTTAATCAATTCCAAATAGTTCATTTTTATGTTTGTTTTTGTTGAACTTTCTATGCAAGAGATGACGTGCATTAAATTTATGTACCATTACAAAGACATGATCGAATTGAATTATACACATTCATCAGATATGATAAAACAGAGGTAATGGTATGACTTATATACCGTCCCAAATCAAGTTTGGATACACCCAAAGGATTCAGTGGCCAAATAGAACATAAGCAGTGTTGGTTATATTTAAACACAGAGTTAAGACAGGTTTGAGAAAACTAACTGTATTACCATATGTACTATGTATGCAATGTAATTATTTCAATTATACAATAATTGAACATAATGCTAAATGAATTAAGGCAAATACAAAATGTAAGTTATGCATGAATACGAAAGATACATAATGTGTAATAAACACTGTGGTTCTCTTAAATAGAAATCCAAGCCTGTATTACCATATCTGCTAAACCGGAATTATACCATGTCAATATTTAATATTAATAAATAGACACATTTCTTTAATAACTCGGGCAACTTTATTGTCCGTATGCAATTTCCCTGTCAGTCCAACATCAAACACTGAAATGACGATGAAAATGAATCAAGTTCATCAATTAAATCAAACCGGTTATAAATTGAACATGCATACCATTTTTTTTAAATGTTGTTGAACATATAAAGAAGTTGGCTACACTCTTCAGTCTCTTCCGATAAATACAAATTAAACAATTATGATTTAAATGCATAAAAACCGCAATGGGTTTTTATTCATTTAAACAATCGATAAAAATAAAAATTCTTGATTTTTCTACAATATGTGACGTATTCAAATATGACATTGGTGATATTATAGTTAATATATATTCTTTAGTCCTTTATTTTTTTTTTAATCAGTCTATAAATCATTCAATTCTGTCTGTTTAAAATTTAGCTTCGTATACAGCTAGACGTAGCGGTGTTTATGACATAGTTATGACATTAGATTTGCATAGTTATTTGAGAATGTGGAAAAAATTGCAGTTTGAAAATTTTAATTTAACCTGTTATCTGCAGTTACTAGTATATGTCTACACACATTAACAAATAAAATACTGTTCAAAGAATCTAACAGATATGTTGCCATATACATCTTACGAAATATACTTTGCCTGTTTTGGATCATGAATAAAATTGAGAATAAAAATGGAGAATGTCTCAAAGAGACAACAACCCTATGAATATATATTCTTGGGTAGAGCAATGGAACAAATATGACAAAGCTTATAAAGAGCAAGGGACTGAACTTTGTTCAATCTATCATATTCATGTATACGGCGACAGTTTGTATTTGATATAATTGTTCTTTTTGATATACAGTACAGTACAGTAACTGCAAGTCTAAATAAAAAAAGGAGAAGACTTTTGAATTACCTGCAATACACCAGTTTAGAGATACATTAGTAAGTTGAATCTGTCATTTGACTTCTGTCACCACGTGCCACATTGAACACATGTTGAGTGAGAGGGTGAAATAGACTGATGCAGTACTGTTTATTAAAATCGAGAAATTGAAATCTAATTAGATGGTAACCTTAAGTGGTACGGGAATTGACTTTAAAAGTGCATGAATACAGGTGCGGTCTTATCGATGTCATAATGGCGTGTTAATTGACGATTTTGGAAATAATAAATGCTGACTTTATAGTATATACTTAATGAGAGTGAATATTCTCCCCAACAATAATATACAAAGCGCAAAACAAACCTGATAAAGGACAAAAAAAAGATAAATAACATAAAAATAGGACATGTGGTAATATTGTCTATAAGAAAAAAAATACCTATTTCTTCACAGGTTAAGACTTCGTCAGTCTCTTGGCAGAAACAGTGGTTTAACATTGTAATTCTAATCACAGTTAGCTGGAAAGAAATTTTAACCTTCATGCATCAGATAATTATACATTGACAGGGAAATGCGTTAGATATTTCCGTCATTTTAACGTAGTAAAAAGGAATATGTCTTGTTTAAAGACCTTCAAGTCATTCAAACATGACTCCATTAGTCATTTAGATTATTTCATTTGACAACAGAATGGAAATTGTGTCAGGAAAACCATTGAGTGCAAGAGGAAATGAATCTATAATGACGAGTTTTTTTTTAAGAAAAACCGACAGGCAACATGTTTCATACAAGATATCCGTGAAATTGGAGATTCATTGCACTAAAACACATTTTCTAACACCATTTGCTTCTAAAATTATATTCCGTTTAAAATATATAACATTATAAGATAAGTTTTCTGGAAATAAGATCAAAAATTTTGAAAAGGGTATTGTATGAAAAGTGATAAACCTCAGTAGAAGTAAAAAAGAGTACTCAAAGAACATGATTTGCCGATTAAAACAGATTCACCTAAAAATATAATAATGATTAGCAAATCAACGTCATATTTCCAGGAACAGAACAGCTGAACAGCAATATTCCAACTATATTTCTACTGCTCATTTGGGCGTCTAAAGAGTAAAATTAAATGTAAAATGTAGTTAAGTCCCCAAAACAAATTTAATGTTCATATAGGTTTTATATTTTTTTCTAAATGTTTTTCTATTGATTGAGAACATTGTTGTTTTTGGTGGATTTACTGTAGATAAATCTTTAGTTTTTTTTTTTGTTTTTTTTGGTTTTTTTTTTGTGTTTTGTAGACTGCCGGTTTTCTGTTCATCATTGTCCTTTGTTTTTGAATAACATTGTCAGATTTCGTCGCCTTCAAATTGAATACAGTGTAACCTGGCTTATCTGACACCTGAGTATTCAAACATCCTGATTTAACTGACACGTTTTCATGGTCCCAAAATATGGCTATCCTTGCAGAAAAAACGTGAATATTCCGACACCCTGATCAATCCGACATTTATTTTTTTGTCCCCAAGTGTGTCAGCAAACACAGGTTTTACTGTATATATTTAGTATCTTCAGCCTCGTTTTGGATTGTAAATCTTCAACCTCGTGTCAGGCTAGATAACGGTTCGATATCCAAGATAATATTAACGTTACAAGAAGCTATTCTGCACTTGTTTAAACTGATACAGAAACAAATTCTTGTTCATTAATATACTGTGCAGATACTGTGCATATTAAATTCATCATGAATTATTCCCAATTTCAGAAAACATGCTCCCCGATTGAAAACACTCTAAATTCAATAACGCTTTACATAAATTGATTATGACGAAAAGCTAGTACAGTTGGAATCAGTGAGGTATTAATTTTATTGCTAGAAATAACACACGGCTTAAATCATGTAATGACGATAGATTGACATTTTCTACGCTATTGATAATATGATTCATTTACGTTAGGTATAATGCATGCACTTTTAAAAATAAATAAATTATAGGAAAAGTACTAACTAAGTTGAATCGGATATTATATAAACAAAGTAACACAGTGATCTTCTGTAATCATATTTTGACTATTTTACCGATTATGTCTGTTTTGTTCACGCATCGTTGTAAAAATAACGTAATTAGATGCAACTGTCATACAAGTGAGAGATTTATTTTTATAAAACCAGGTTCAATCCACCATTTTTTCTACTTTTGAAAATGTCTGTACCAAGTCAGAAATATGACAGTTGTTGTCTATTCGTTTGATGTGTTTTGTCGTTTGATTTTGCCATTTCATTAGGGACTTTCCGCTTTGAATTTTCATTTTAACACCACAAACAAAAACATATTTTGACATGTTTAACTTACTAAGCATACCTTACAGATGTACCTATATACTCTCATATACTTAGACTTCAGATTAACCAGCGCAATCGCAAACAGTTTGAAAACTTCTACAGTACATACCGAAACAAACCTTATGATATGAGACCTATAACAGATACCAGAAACAGATTGTAACTCCATATATGTATCTTCCACAAAGTGAACTGCTACTAACTGTTCATAGATATTTTGAAAATCTTATCATCACTATCGGTCTCTTGTGAAGAGTTGTCTCATTGACAATCATGCCATATATTTTATATAAATGATATTTTCCCTCGAGTTTATATGATCCGTTCATCCTATATTGACTCTTAAAATTCAAGAGTCTATCTAAACATGAGGGTACATTTTATATGGCCTTCCAAATATCTTTTCGATCCCTAACATCACCGAAGAGACATTTATTGTCAAAATCCTGATCTGGTGTACAAAAAATATTTTAAAACACCTTATCTTTGTGGCATAACATCGTGGCCAAGAGTTAATTGTTTTTTGTTTAGTATTAAATTTATATTAAGATCCATTTTGTTACATCTTGTGATCATTTTTATTGGCAATCGCCAATGGCAGTCAGCAGGTTTATAGACCTGTTAGTCAAATGCGTTTTGTTTAAATATACTTCTTCACTTTTTTGATCTTTTGGAAAATGTTGTTTGTGCTGTATTTAAACCCTTCTACAACGAAATTTGTTTTACATGCACACGTATAAAAATTGCGGTATTTATTTAACGCAATCATAGGTTTGAACGTAGTTTTCAATTTAGACTCGTTTATATATATAAATATATATGGGGCATTTAGTAAATTATGATTATTGTTCTGCATAATATGCGTATTCAATCTAGCTTACACTTAACCACAACTACGTTTTTTAATATAGTATTTGTTTTTATTTATCAATAATATGTTAGTCCAGTTTGAACTGAAATTGATCTGGTATGACACATAACGAGTATTCAAAGTTTAGATTGGTAAGGATATTTTTAATTTCTTTTTTTTTTGACTAAGGTATAAACATTTAGTCATCGTTTGATCATCTTCCGTCCGGCACTAAAACCCATTACAACGTAGAGTATCTGTTTGATTGTACAGCATGTATCAATTCGCAGCAACGTTTGTCTTAATTGTGGACTGATCAATGCCTACCGCCGAGAAAGTGGCACACTCTCTGCATGTTATTTAAGTGTTACCGGTACCTAAGTTACGTACATTTCTGATCCTACCAAATATACCCTCATTTCCAAGTGGCCTTCTCAACTTCTCTCCTGTTATCCTGGTTTACCTCCTGTTGCAAGACTTATCTATTGTATTCATTGTTAATTTGAACTTGTTCTAATTATGTATCAAACATTTACCGTAATACGTTAGGGAAACAACAATCAATAAGTCAATCCAACGTATCAAATGTTATAGATTACTCTCGGTTTTATTGAACGAGGAATAATGATTTCTCAAAAGTTGCTAAGACAGGGCTATGAATCAATCAAATAAAAGTCGTCACTCAAGAAAGTCATCACTCGGTCGCCATCATCAGCTGATTGGCTATTATGACAAAAGTGTGTCAGAAATCATATAATTATAACATTCTTCCTCAGTCATAATAACCTTCTTCCATCATTTTCGAACTGAACAAAGAAATAACACGATGGGTGCCGTATACGGTGCAGGAAATGCTTACCCTTCCGGAGCACCTGCTTTCACTCCCGGTTTTTAGTGAAGTTTGTGTTGTTTCTTAATCATTTTTATAACAGTTGATGTGAATGTCCTTTGGTTTTGTGAGACTTTGTTTACTCCCTGGTTTTTTGGTTGTTACTGTCTTACTGCTTGTAACTCTTAAATATACTTAAAACAATATACAATCTTAAATGAAAACAAACCAAATGTATCAATGATATAAACCCTACAATACTGAAAACGGTATAGACTGCCTTCATAATAACTTTTTTATTTTAGAACGCATTCATCAGTCGTTAAGATCCAATAACGAATTTCAAATGGATTCAATAATAACAAGAAGCTTCAGAAGTTCCAGTTTCAATATGAAAATTTCTTGCAAATTACAATTGCATCATATAAGGGCTTCTTCATTTAATTTAAGAAAACGTCGTATGGAATACCTGATTAAAGTTAGTGGTTTTATTAATTAAGAAGACAATTTATATAAATACAATGACATACATACCTAGTAAATTTTATAACATCTGTATGCGAACTACTTTTGAAACATGTTCCATAAAACAGACATTTCAGATTGTCGATTATATAAAAACGCTTTACCTAATTCATAAATATATTGTATGTTATATTTCATATGAAGAAGCAAGATTTCGAGATATAGTTTATTTTGTCCCAATGCAAAGACTACATTACATGTACCCTTCACGGATACGCATGATCAATTGTACGCTTTACTGGTTGGTTGTTACGTAGAAGACGTCATGGTGTATTACTTTGAAATGTTATAGACAGTAATAACTGAACAACCAGTACAATACAGTATTATAACACATACATGTAGCTAAGAGTTTGATAGAGCAAATTCTAACCCCTCAAAAAGATATTGTTAACCTTGGATTCGCCGCAGTTGACAATGCTTTCTTTGGGTGACAATCTGTTCTATCACCCTCTCAGCTATGTTTAATTCATATATAATCCTGTGAAAGACATGTTATTCAGGCATTAATTTAAATAAACCGACAACGAAATACCAGATCAGATCGTTATCAGAGGCAACAGAAACCTATCGTTAACTGTTAATGTTTCGGGTAACAACAACACATCTGTTATGTCATGCATCTTCACAATTCATTGAAGAAAAAAATCTCCGTTATCTATAGAATATATTTTTTTGAACTGATACAGTAAGCCACACCAGAAATGGTTAAAATGCTTATTGGTTTAAGTGTGATAATTTACCAGATATTAAGAGTTTCCTATTTGTATAAAGAGTTTTTCGTTATTTCAAATTTCACTAGTATACATGTTAATAAAGCAGTTTTCTTTTTTCAAGAACAATGTTCATAATTTGTATCTAAAAAAAAGGAATTGGATAAAGGATAAAGGCAACAGTAGTATACCGCTGTTCAAAACTCATAAATCCATGGACAAAAAACAAAATCGGGGTAACAAACCAAAACCGAGCGAAACGCATTAAATATAAGAGGAGAACAACGACACAACACCGAAACGCAACACACACAGAAACAGACCAATCATCAGACAAAACACCACGAGAATAACAAATGTAACATGAAAACCAAATACATGAATTTGGGATAGACAAGTACCGTGTCACGTCTTATCTCAATATCTCAAAAATAAGAGAAAACACAAACGACTCAACGTTAAAATGCAACACAAAGAGAAACGAACAATATTATAACAATGACCATCTTCCTGACTTGGTACAGGACACTTTTAAAGGGGAATAAAAGTGGTGGGTTGAACCTGGTTTTAAGGCATGCCAAACCTCGCACTTTAATGGCAAAGTTAAATACAACACCGAAACGACAACACAACACCACAGGACCACAACACAAACAAACAGGAGAACATATTAGACACAGAAAAACATGATTAATAGATAACAAAAAGCATCAGGTCCAACGAGGCACCTCAACACGTTATCAAAATTCAACATTTCAAAAAAAAAAAGTCACAATGCGTAAAACACAGAAAATTAAAAACGTTAATATAAAATATTAAAAGCATTGGCTGCAGATGTTAAGTTATTGTTGATTAAGCTTTTGGGTTAGCCCTAACAAACAATACACACTTATTGATTAATGAAAGTTTGCAAAAATGAAAATAATATTGGATTATGACCACTACAACTGCTTTCTGGTGAACAAACATAACTTTAACGGAAAGCGGAAAAAAAGTCACCACAGAGTCTATCAAATTCTCAGTAGCATACAGAAAGGAGATCTATTATAAGCAAGTTCAATATATGATTATGTGGTAAAGTTTTTGTATTTCCACTTTTCGTTTTCTGCATGGTAAACAGTTGTTTGCTGCCTGTGTCTTATGGTGAAGGTTTCTGACGTTTTGTTTTTCGATGAACACATTAATAGCCTCTCCATTGAAAAAAAACCAAACAATGGTTTTGATAACCGACACCTGTTGTTTTTATCTATCAACTTAAAAAGGAGATGGTTATGTTCTATACTAATTTGAATTTACTAAGCCCATTACCAGTTCAAATTACTGATTGCTAATATAATATATATTCACATAATCCTATTAAACTAGGTTCAAACCACTATTATTTCTTGAAATGTTCTGTACCAAGTTAGTAAAATGAAAGTTGTAATCAAACTGTTCGTTTTTATGTATGTTTTCGTTGCACCTCTTATGCAAGAGATGACTTGTAATTTATGTAGTACTATCAGAAAGACATGTCGAATTGAAGTATACATATTCATAAAATATGATTAAACAGAGGTAATGTAAACAAAATCCTTTTGACTCACAATACATAATCTTCAATTACCAATGTACTAAACAGGAATTATACCATAGCAATATTTGTCTAGGTTTATATCGCTGTTGCAGTCGCATTGATTATATGTCACGAAGTAAATAATAATTCAATTACATTTCGTCTATAGGAAATTGGATTCTTTTAAGATGATATTTGGTAAATAGACACATTTCTTTAATTACTCGGGCAAATTTATTGTCCGTATGCAATTTCCCTGTCAGTCCGACATGAAACACTTGAGTGACGATGAAAATGAATTAAGTTCATCAATTAAATCAAACCGATTAAAAATTGTAAATGCATATCATTTATATATATCTTAAATAAACAATTTGGCTAGACTCTTTTGATAAATAAAAATTAAACAGTTATCATTTAAATGCATAAGAACCGCAATGGTGTTAAATCCTTTCAAAATTCGATAAAAAGCACAAATTCTTGTGTTTTTTTTTTCTAAAAGATGTGACGTCTTAAGATATTATATTCGTGATATAATAGTTGATATTTATCTTTATTCCTTTTTTAAATCAGTCTATGACTCATTTGTAAAGTCTGTCTGTTCAAAATTTAGCTTAGTATATCTAGTTAGACGTAAAGGTGTATATGACATACAGTGGAGATCACTTCTATCCTCTCATTTAATCTGTCAGAATCTGTTAGGAGAACTGTTATAGGACAGTACGTAGAACTGTCAGCCTGACACCTTTAAGTCAGTTCTAGCTAAAACAGTTCTAATCTACAACTGATTTGGTCAGTTCTACCTAGAACTGATTTGGACTGTCTACCTAGAACTGATCCTGACAGTTCTACCCTAGAACAGTTTTAAACAGTTCTACTTCTAGAACAGTTCTACGGTTGGAATTGATTACAAATTCTAGGGCTAGAACTGATTTATAAATTCTACGGCTAAAATTGATTTTATAAATTCTACGGCTAGAGTTGATTAATAAGTTTTAAGAACTCTTTGTCTAAATATAAAGGCTTCGGAAAAATAGCGATTAATATTATATAGAGTTTTGCTATTTTGCCGGTTTTATTTCAGATTTTTAATCGGCAAGAGAACATGTTTAACCCTGCCATATTCTGCATGTGTGTGCCTGTTCCAAGTTAGGAGCCTGTAATTTAGTAATTTTCTTTTGTTGATGTGTTACATGTGCATAAATTATTTGTTTTTCTTTCATTCTTTGTACATAAATTAGGCCGTTAGTATTATGGAAGGGGGCATTATTATTTAAATTGTTTTACATTTGTCATTCCGGGAGTCAGGATGACTCGTTTCACATAACAAAATTATCTGACCTCATTAACCAAAAGTAATAACTTGTTTCCCAATCCACTATTATAAATTTTATTTGCACTCAATTTACCGTACTATCATGTCCTCTTTTTATTCAAAATATTGAATCGTAAACAAATCTGATATCTGTTTACGAGTAGTTTTCATACCTCGGACGGACATGTTTAACAAAAATCTTTTGACCGCATCAATCTACACTGACATTATTTGCTCTTTTTTTCTGCAAATCTATATAGCTGCATGTCCTCTTTTTATTAAAAAAAATCGTAAACAAATAACAGTAGTTTTTATACTTCAGACTGAGTCGTGTAATAAAATCTTTTGACCGTATCAACCAAATCTTACCATATTTGCTTTTTTATGCAAATCTATATAGCTGCAAAGTAATTCAGTTAAAATCTAGGTCAAGAGGGACTGTAGTATATAAATAACTGCAATATTGGAATCAATGACATCACATCGAATGAGAGTGCCAGCATTTCCTATTTTTATTTAAACATGTTAAAATATCGCATCAAAAACAAATATCAGTAGTTTTCTTACATCAGACTGAATCATGTAACAAAATTATTTGTCCGCATCAACCAAAACTGACCATATTTGACAGCATCAACCAAAACTGACCATATGTGACAGCATCAACCAAAACTGACCATATTTAAACTTTCTAATGTAAATCTTAATATATATAAAGCCGCATAGTAAATCACTTACAGTTACATATTACGATGGATTTTATTATTCAAATGTCCTATTTTTATTCAAAATATTGAATCGTAAACATATTTCAATGTTTCAATATATCAGACTTAGTCGTTTCAACAAAATTATTTGACCGTATCAACCGAAACTGAACATATATACAGTCACTTTATCATGTAAATATATATGGCGTCATTGTAAACCAATATTTCTATGTCTGGACGGATCAAATGATAAAGATGACACCAACTTTTGAATACAATGAATACCATATCTAAAAAAATTGTCAACATCAATTTAGCGCGCCATTATTTCCTCTCTGTATCCATAATATTATTATAAAATAATGAACCGCCACTAAAGTGATTTTTTAAGTCAGTAGACTGTGATGTTTTTTTTTTATTTAAACAAAACTATTTAACGGCATCATCCAACACTCACATGACTCATTCATATACTTTATTTTAAAATGAAAAGTACATGTATGAGTAATTCTCTCCTTGGAATAGTATACTGTTAATATAATGTGAAGAAGGAAAATTATTGATTTTGTTTGTAGCCTAACGTCCAGTGGCAAATGCTGCATTCATGTTCAGATCGAGTATGTTTTTCTGACGTTCCAGACTCCCAGAAATCATTTATAATCGTTATGGATAAGTCTGACGAGATGGTGCAAATGAACATATTTTATTAACGTTATACAAAACTTTTTTCATTAATATCTCATAATTCATTCTTTGTACAATTTTCGTTTGAACATTTGTCAAAACATAATCTTAAATCATGAATGTAAATCCAAGACAAACAAGGTAATTTACGATTAAAATTCCATAAATTATTGCAGAGTTTATTTAGGAAGAGACTGTTAAAAACGGGGAACGAAGAAACGTAAACAATGATGTTTCATATGGATATGCAATCTTATAAAAGTATTTCTTTGATGAGTTGGATAACCTTCTATCCACTTCGAAATGTGTACATGTAACGGTTTGATCAGTAAAAAATATAGAAACTCTACTATTATATAGTAAAGTAATTGGAACTGATTTTTTTCTGCTAAATTCTAAAGTGCCCTTACTGCAGTGACGTCATTTAGAACTGTTCTACAGTCCTGACTGATTTAGTCAGTTCTGCTGACAGTTCTACGGTTAGAACTGATTTGGACAGTTCTTCCTCGAACAGTTTTAGACAGTTCTACCCTACAACTGATCCTGACAGTTCTACCTATAACTGATTTAGTCAGTTCTAAATCAGTTCTACCTAGAACTGATTCTGACAGTTCTACTTAGAACAGTTCTAATTTAGAACTGTTCTATGTAGCACTGTTCTATGACAGGTTAGAACAGTTCTATGACAGGTTAGGACAGTTCTATGACAGGTTAGAACAGTTCTATGACAGGTTAGAACAGTTCTATGACAGATTACTCTGACAATTGTAATGAGAGGTTAGAAGTGATCTCCACTGTAGTTATGAAATTTGATTTGCATAATTATTTGAGAATGTGGTAAAATATGCAGTTTGAAAACTTCCATTCAACCTGTTATCTTCAGTTACTAGTACTAGTATATGTCTACACACATAAACAAATAGAAAACTGTTAAAAAAAACATAGATATGTTGCCATATACATCTTACGAAATATATTTTGTCTGTATTGGATCTTGAATATATATTCTGGGGTAGAGTAATGGAAAGAATATGACAAAGCTTGTAAAAAAACAAGGGACTTTGAACTTTTTTTAATCTAAATCATATTTATTTAAACGGCGAAAGTTTGTAATTGATGTAATTATTTTTGATATAAAGTGCAGTACAATAACTGTAATTTTAAATAAAACTTAATGTGTCAAAGCGACACGAATTGCCCCATCTCCAAAGATTGAACAATCTGCAATTTCAATAACACTAACATGATAGAAGTCTCACATATCAAAAATTCAGCTCAATATCTGGAGGCGTATAGAAATAAAATCTGTATAACTGGGATTTTCAACAATTTTCAAAGTTGTACACTCTTAATTTTTGCAAAAATCAGCGGAGTGGAACTAAACTTACACTTGATCTGTTACTCATCGTGGTTAACTCACATACCAAAAAATCAGTCCAATATCTAAAGGCGTTTAGAAAAAAAAATCTGTATAACAGTGATTTTCAACAATTTATCAAAGTCCAAAGACTGTAATTACAGCAAAACATAGCTGAGTGGAACGTTATTTTATCTTGATCTGTAACTTATGGATAACTCACATACACAAAATCAACTCAATATCTGAAGGCGTTTAGAAAAAAAAGTCTGTATAGCTGTGATTTTCAACAATTTATCAAAGTCCACAGCCCGTTATTTCGGCAAAAAGAAGCGGAGAGGTACGAAACTTAAACTTGATCTGGAACTCATCATAGTTAACTTACACACCAACAATCAGCCCAATATCTGAAGGCGTTTAGAAAAAACTCCGTATAATGATCTGTTGTGGAATGACGAAATTACGGAGTATCGGACAAGGGTAAAACTATATGGCACCGACAACTTCGTTGCGGGGTCATACAAAGGAGAAGACTTTTGATTTATTGATTTACAATGTCTCATCGTGGCCTTTTATAGTTGACTATGCAGTATGGGCTTTGCTCAATTTTGAAGGCCGTACGGTGACCTATAGTTGTTAATGTCTGTTTCATTTTGGTCTTTTGTTGATAGTTGTCTCATTGGCAATCATACCACATCTTCTTTTTTTTATATTTTGAATTACCTGCAATACGCAAGTTCAGAGATACAATAGTTGAATCTGTAATGTGACATCCGTCACCACGTGACATAAATGTAGACGTTGTCACATTGAACACATGTTGAGTGAAAGGGTGAAATAGACTGTTGCAATACTACACAATAAAATCGGGAATTGAAATCTAATTAGATGGTCACCCTCCCGTAGGTGGGGGGTACAGGAATTGAGATTACGCACTTATAGAACATAAGAGCTGCGTCGGATAGACATCAACTTTATGTAAATGAATACCAATACATCTGTTTACTTATTTCAAGTCGAAAACACATATTATCAAAAGTATGTTATTGCTTCAAAATTGAGGCGATACACATGATATAAGAACTTTATACAAAACATACCACCAATCAGACTTTTCTTCGTATTTGAATTTTTTAAAATAAATCAAAGCCTTATCAATGTAAATGTAAACATACATAACATGAAAATATGAGATATGGTAATTTTCTCAATGAGGGAAAAAAATGCTTATTTCTTCACCTGTAGGTTAAACCTTCGTCAGTCTCTTTGTAGAAAAGTGACTAAACTATGTAATTTTAATCAGTGTTATTTGAACAGAAATTTAAACCTTCATGCATCAAATCATTATACATTGACAGGGAAATGCGTCAGATAATTTCATCATTTTAACGTAGTAAAAAGGAATATGTCTTGTTTAAAGACTTTCAAGTCGTTCAAACATGACTCCATTAGTCATTTAAATGTATTTTATTTGACAACAGAATGGAAATTGTGTCAGGAAAACCATTGAGTGCAAAAGGAAATGAATGTACGATAACGCGTCTTTTAAGAACAACCGACAGGCAACGTGTTTCAAACAACATAGCCGTGAAATTGGAGTTTCATTGCACTAAAACACATTTTTAACACCATTTCCTTCTAAAATTATCTTCCGTTTAGTATATATAACATTATGACATGAGTTTTCTGGAAATTCGAGGAAACACGTTTGAAAAAGATAGTGTTAAACCTCAGTAACCAAAAATACCCAAAGAACATGATTTGCCGATTAAAACAGATTCGCCTACAATATAATTAAGATAAGCAAACCAATGGCGTATTTCCAGTGTTAAAATTGAAAGAATGACGAAAAAGAGGTTTATTAAGAGACAATACTTGCCAATGACGTTGCCAAAAATTCCAAAAAAGAAGGACAGAACAAAAACATACGATCCATGCTATACAGGAAATACAAACGGGAATGTCAATTTAAGTTAGGGCCCAGGTGAGGCCCCACTCTGGGTACAGGATTTTATCACTGTTTTTGAAGACCAATTGGTGGCCTTTGGCTGTTATTCGAACTTTGGTCGGGTTGTTGTCTATTTGACATGTTCCCAATTTCTATTCTCAATTTTTAATCAATTTCTAACAGAATTTGTATTCTGCATGTTACAGTGTTATTTGAATCGAAGGGTGTTTTATTATATGTTTTACGTTGAAACAAATTTGATAGTCTCTTATGCATGTTATGGTTAACCACACAATATAGATATTATTATAAAGGTCTATATGAATCATATAATAAACCATAATTACCTCGCCTTTGAACTTTGATATTGAAGCAAAACAATGCGTTTTAATCATTACAACTATATTAAATAATTATGGTATTACGGAATACTCATTAAACATGGTTTCAATTTGAAATAGATGCAAACTGCTTGCTATGTAATAAGCTGTCTGATGTTATTAGAACTTTTAATGTCACATAAAAGCAAATTTTTCAGTGATTATTATAATTACTACTTTGACCTTTCCCCACGACAAATTGATATGCTCAAATTACTAAATAAAGAAAATAACTTGCATGCGGTCATGCATCGGTTTTACCGGATATTAAAGTTGTTTTAAGCATGTTCGTTTGTCATAATTAGGAATTTTTTCAGATTGTCAGAATCCTCTGGTTTCATCCTTTCGAATGCCTTGAATTTGTTTGCTCATTGACCCCAATTTGTCTTTTTAAAAATATTTTACATGTACAATTATAAGCCATCTGTTAAAGACTTATAAAATCTTTTATATTTTTTAATAGTTTTTGAGAGCTTTAACTTTTCATTGATAAAGCTATGAAAAGTCAAAAGAAAACTTGTTCCAGCCAAAATTTCAATGGTTTTAAATATCTTTATAACAAGCTTGGCTCTTTTTGGTTCTTTATTAATCCCCTATCAATATAAACTAGTGTTCTGAAAAGCTTGTTCTTTTGAAACTGAATAGCGAACTTTCTGAATAAAACAAATAGAACATTTCTCTTCCTTAACCAAGATATATAGATATAGGAAGATGTGGTGAGTGTCAATGAGACAACTCTCCATCCAAATAACAATTTATAAAAGTAAACGATTATAGGTCAATGTACGGCCTTCAACACGAAGCCGTGGCTCACACCGCATAACAAGCTATAGAGGGTCCAACAATTACTAGTGAAAAACAAAATTCATACGGGAAAACCAACGGTCTAATCTATATTAAAAACGAGAAACCAGAAACACGTATGAATAACATAAACAAACGACAACTACTGTACATCAGATTCCTGACTTAGGACAGGTGCAAACATTTACAGCGAGATTAAACGTTTTAATGGAACCAAACCTTCTCCCTTTTTCTGAAACAATAGTATACATCACAACATACAAAAACACACGATGAAATATCAATTGGAAGACTGAACTCAATCAAAAAACGTACATTAATACACTATAAACGAATAAATTTGATCTGCGATACCTGAATTCAAATACATAGTTAATAAAATATTAGGGACAAACATTCAAGGCCAAAAAGCAAACAAACAAGTCCAAACAAAGCCATGGCAAGACACCACCGCGAAATATTTAACAACCCTTAATAGAAAATAATAACTTTTGAAGAAAAAAAAAACATGCACATAATTCGGTCTATCTATTTTATGAACACAATAATTGTACTAACTAATGATATCAGGTTGACACCATATAACGGACAAATTTTTATTCATTTACTTTTAAGATGAGGAGTTTTATGTGCACACCATTTTGTTTTCTGGTGTCTTGTTTCCTTAACAAAAATGTTCTTTCAATCATGGTGTTATCTGATTATCTTTAACTTATGATTTAAATGCTCCTTTGGTACCGATAGCTATTTTTAATAAAAATTTAAAGGTAGCAAACCAAACAAGGTACGTCTTTTCATCATGTTCATGGATCTTAGAAAAAAATGTTTATTAAGACTATCTATCTATCATTAGGTTTGAGGTACTGTAAACGAACTGTTAGGGTGATTGAATTAGTTCAGTCTGTCAATTTAATAGTTAGCATTATTAGATGGAATAACATTTGTCCTTAGAGATGACCACTCGTAATCTTCAACATCGAAGTCGTCTACCACAAAAAGAACATATTTCCTTGGTTTAATTACCTGAAGTTCCTGTCCAGTACTTTAAGTAAAATTGATTCAGGTTTTATATGAGTGATTTAGAACGTTAAGAGTGAAGAAATAATTAACTCAATCAACTTGATCGATTTAATTACTAACATCTTCATAAATCCTTTTTATTTTATTGTTAAATAGATGGCCGAAATAGCCACAACATCACCAGTAAAACCAGACAATTGTGCATTGCAGGAAATGAACATTTCTATAACAAGATGATATAAATGTCGATCTGTCTGGCAAGTTAATATCCAGGATTATTACAAACAAATATTTGTGAAAGCATTCTTTAATCATCATATGAGGTCATTTTAGAACAGACAGGAAGAAGCCGTTTTGGACTTTGCAGCTTAAATGACAAACCCTCCAAATGTCATTTAAATCATAAATAAGTAAATCACAATAAATTGATAATTTCGTTTATACCTATTTTCAGCTGCAAGCTACAGTTTTCAATTGGGTTTGCTAATATTTCATAACATTTCAATACTTTGAAGATAGGAGTTTGATGATAGAGACAAACTTATATACGATTTGTTCAATAGGTTTCAATGTTTTTTTTTTATAAGTTAGAACTCAGCATTCAGAAATAATTAATTAAAAGAATGTTTACGCAATAATACATATTTTTTAATACACATGTATATTATATATTATACCTGTTTGTGTTGACGCGTACGGTCAATGTTACATACTTCAAATATTCAACTGTCAACTATTCAGTTGTACTAAATACTTATAACTGAATCAAAAGAAAAAAAATAAATTGGCTCTATATATCGCAATACAGTGTCGGAAAAATTATAATTGGATTATAAATAAATGAATTTTTACATTTGAATGTCAAAGCTTTAATAAAAAAACAATCAATGAGTTTTAATTGTTTTGGTGTTAATTTACAAAACGTATCCCATACAAAATTACACCGACCCATTAGATATATATATATATATTATGTTTAACCAGATGCGAGGTTTACAAATGTATTCTGTAAAACTATAGTTAGTAGTACTTAGTAAGCACATATTTTGCAAGTATAACACTCAAACAGAATATCTTTGCTTGATATTTTTTTATTGCCGGTTACTATCGTATTGACATCACAAGACGAAGTAACCTTGGATATTATTGTAATTATTATTCATATTCATCAGTTGCTTTCCGTTCGTTTGATGTGTTCTAGCCTTTGTTTTTTTTTTCTTGGAGTTTGGTAGTTTGTTTATTTTACTTTATACAAATCTGTTGTTACGTCTTAATGTCGCATTGTTAGCGGTTGTGTGCTTAGCAGTAAGCATTGATTACGAGAATATCGACAAAAGAGGTTTTGTTTCGTGTATTTGTATGACTGGACCGAAGGTATGACTGAATATGTGTTAAATGCTGTAAATATTCCACCAATAATACAATGACTTTTTTTATCTAAATATACATGATATAATGTTACTAATGACTATGTGCATATACACGCCTGTCCAAATTCAGTAGCATGTAATGGAATGGCTGTTGTTATTGGATGTGTTTCATATTTGTTTTTTTTTTTTCATTTATTGTTTTGTAGAAAAAGGGACGAACGATACCAGAGGGACATTCAAACTCGAAATCGAAAATAAACTGACAACGCCTGGCTAAAAATGAAAGAAGATAAACAGACAATAGAAGACAAGACACAACATCGAAAACTAAAGAATAAGCAACACGAACCCCACCAAAAAATCAGGGATGATCTTAGGTGCTCCGGAAGGGTAAGCAGATTATGCTCCACATGTGGCACCCGTCGTGTTGCTTATGTTATAAGAAATCCGGTAAATAGTCTAATTCGGTAGGTTCATATTTGGTAAAGTTATACCAAGCCCCCCTGTAAGTTAGCGGAAGGATTTTCCACAGGTATTCTAGTAATATCCCTGCGCACTCATGTATTTGGCTTTAAAATTCGTGTTTATTTTAGGTGTTTTACCTCGTACATATTTAGCTAACTTAATCATAACTGATTTTTACATTTTTTTCTTTTTTTGAACTGTTATATCACTGCCCGTATTAAAGCAAGGTAGCGCCATCATAAACATGTTCAATCCTGCCACTGTTAGGATCTTGATATGTTTGGATTTGTCTTTTGCAACACACATTAGACTCCTTCAAATGATTTTATTTTTTCGATCTATATACAAATATATTCTACATCAACTTACATAGAAAATAACTGTTTAGAGTCTTTAGATATCAGCTGTAGATGTACGAGGCTAGGAAACAAGTTGTATGCGAGCTTGTATTGAGCTACTACACCTGTTTTGAGTCGAATACAAACACAGCTGATATTTAAAGACAATAAACAGTTATTGCCTTTATCCTGCAATTAATTCTGTATATTATTTGTGTTTCGAAAAACACAAAAACACATGTTTAGCATTTATTTTGGATGTGAAATCCATTAAGGTCTGTGTAGTAATACGACACAGTAATCATACATTCAGCTGAAGACGGGTTCGCAAACAAAAAGAATCTCGAATGGTCAACAATAATTCATCGCTCAAGGTGAATAATTATCTATTTTAACATAACAACTAATTGCAACAATAAAAACAAATAACAAAACATTCTCCAATTTGAAACAGGAGTGTACGAGTTGTCCTACGCTTCAGACTCGACATTCACTAAACATGCATGCTAAAATTGACATGGTTGTTTTTGTTGCACAATCATACACATTCAAGTTTTAAAATCGATAGTTGTCATCGTAGAAAAGACTGCTGTTCATGTGTGTATGTTATCAGAAAATTGGCGTGATTCCTATTGCTCTAACGAAATATTTGAAAACAAGCAGAACGTATAAAAGAAATCGTTAACTCGCAATTGATTCGTCATTGGAATGCGACGGCAATACACATTATGAGGTTAAGCAGGTTCTTACAATACTCAGTCCGGCAGTGGGGGCAGCTTTGAAGCTATATCTGTATAGTATACAGATACAGCATAGAGATATATGTAGGGCTGTATCTGTATAGTAGAGCACCCAATTGCAGGATAAATTTCCATATCTTACTGGTTAATTCAAATAGAAATATTTGAAACACGCATGGTGTTGTTTTTTTAGGAAAAAAGTATGTCAATTTAATCATCCTGAAATGTTATAATTGATTACAGTCGCAGATGCTGTTGCAATAGAACAACAAATTTTAATGAACTGATAAAATGTTTTAATATCCGGTTACATAACTTGTTATGTAAATTTGAGAACTTTGACACATAAAATCATGCTATTCGTCTATTAAACGGACGGGAATATGTTTTACGAGCCTTATTTAGAAAGAATCGTATTGAACAATACTGATACTGACATAACATAACAATCAATAATATCACCTGTTTTTGAAATGCGTATTTTCCCCTACATGGCAACACAATATGACAATAAATAACACTGACTTTTTTAATTGAGGAATGTTTGGTGCAAATAGGGATAATCCCAACTGTGATATAAACATCATGATTTGAGACTTATACATAAGAGAATAAACAACAATCGACAATAGAATAAATGAATTTGTCAAGTTAAGTTAGGACCTTAAATAGGTATCTGATATAGGTAAAGCACATCTTCAGTGTGCATATATTGATTGTTTAAAACAATTTTATATTAGATATTGCATGGGTAAAGTTAACTATTCAAATGTAAAATTAAAAGCTTCATACATATATTTATATATTGTTTTAGTATTTGTGATGCATTAGTCTAAAAATATATTTAACATCCAACTTTGTGCAAAATGTTCGCCTCGGTAAAGATAATTTAACTCCAACACAAAGACGTTCCCATATGAGAATAACACAAAAAAAAAAAAAATACTGAACTGCAGGGAAATTTAAAAAGGGACATCTATTACAACAAACAAAAATAAACCAATATGAGAACTTTCCAACCAACGAACGAAGGGAAACAACCATCATATTGATGACTTCTGTATGGGTAAAAGTAAACTGTAGGCGAAACCTTGTAATATCATGAATAAAATTAGTTAAACTTCCAACTTGTTTAGTAGTTGCTTATAGTTTGAAAAATTGTAATACTGTGTTTTTTTTTCATTTCCATTGCTTTCTTTCATGTATGTTATGTAACATATATATTGCTTTGTTTTATCTGACTTGATTAACCAATTATTCCTGTATAGTAATCGATGATTTAATTATCCATGTAGTTATATTTAATATTTTAATCTGATTAGATAATCCCTTTCAGCGAAATTATATAGTTGTGTATTACGTTGTGCTGGTTCAGAACTTGCTAGGTGAGGAAAGGGCGTCTATCAATAGACGCTACCTTGCCAAAATTTGTGATTACCTGTTTATATAGTTATCAAAGGTTCCAGGATTATAATTTAGAACGCCAGACGCAAGTTTCGTCTACAGAAGACTCATCAGTGACGCTCATATCAAAATATTTATAAAGCCAAACAAGTACAAAGTTGATATTTATAAAGCTAAACAAGTACAAAGTTGAAGAGCATTGAGGATCCTAAATTTTAAAAAATGTGCCAAATACGGCTAAGGTAATCTATGCCTGGGATAAGAAAATCCTTAGTTTTTAGAAAATTCAAAGTTTTGTAAACAGGAAATTTATAAAAATGACCACATTATTGATATTAATGTCAACACCGAAGTGTTGACTACTGGGCTGGTGATACCCTTTGGACACGAAACATCCCCCCAGCAGTGGCAGTGAAAGTGAAAGTCATTAGCTTGTAATTAAGTGTTTGTTTGTTGCTGAATATCATATTTGTTGGTCGTTTATAGTTTTCTAAATTAATCAGGACGTTAGATTTGCCGTTTTCATTTTTATACATTTGTATTATTTTGAAATTTAAAGCTTGCAATGTGATATAGGTATTGCTGTTCAAATTAAAACTATTCTTAACCTTATGATTTTATCACTGACTAAAAAGCAACATGTAAAGATAACTTGTGATATATATATATACACTTGCTAAAGCAACAGCATTGCATTGCTGATCCCCTTTAGGGGCAGTAGGGTTTGACCCCTTCTTAATTATGCTTGTCAGATTATAGCACCCACTTATATTTCCAGTATTTTCATTTCCTAAATATTTGATATGATTTCATTGTAAAATACGAGCCTACACGTGTACAAATTATGTTACGTTTCAAAGATGTTACAAATCAAAATTAAATCAAATGAATACGAATTTAAATCTGCTCTATTTAATATTGCATTGGCATTGAACACTTCAAATGTAAAATGCTCTGGTTTTGGTATAAATTAGATTTCATTATAATGAAGCCAAAATGATCATGTATAACACTTAGAATGATTGCTGATATGTCTTCTCAATCAGAAATTGATATAGCAATGCCGAAAATCATATTTTTAAATCATTATCTTGTGTTTATAATTTCCTTTCAGTTTTAAATAAACATGACATTCTTAATTCCTAACCTAATGACGAAATACACGGCATAGTTTAAAACAACCTAATTTTAGACAATTTGCAGAAATATCAATGTGTAGGATCAATGAATTATAAATAGTTTCATATATAGGCCTAGAAACTATCACTGTAAAGGGGCATGGTTCCTTCATGGACGAAGAAGCTGTAAACACACTTGGATAAGGCCATCGAATATTATAGAGTAAGTGTTACTAAACGTGATTAGTCTATAATTTTTCTGTCTTTCCAATTGATAAAGACAAAAAGAGGACGACATTTCTTAAGCAATAGGTTAGATACCGCTGCGAACTTGGTCCCTGGTGAAAGTAAAACAAAATCGCCAAAACACATTTTGTGGTTTCTTTATCATAATTGGTATTTATTTATTTTATTTTTTTTATTTCTTGTTATCGGTTGTAACGGGTGGAAGTTTCCACTGGCTTCGTTTTCCCGTTGTCTACCCAAGTTCTGGGATATTGGACAAACTACTAAAACAACGTAAACATAAAGATGTTTATTTTAAAGACATATATATGGCTGAACATAAGTTAACATAAATGTATAAAGGTTCCATATTCGCAAGCCAAAGTATGAGCGTCTGCTCATTTTAAATCCTAAGTGTAGACGGCCCCAAACCCGATGAGTGACGTCATACGTACAGTTCCTAGGGACAACGAGCCTGGCCAGAACATGAAGTCCCGACAAGAATAATTTCATGGCCGGTTTCGGCAGAAAGAGTTACGGAACTATAAGTAATACTTAAGTTAACCGATTTCCCCAAATAAATAATTTTCGAGTTTTTTAATGTCAACACTTGCACCTTCTTTTCTCAAACTATAAGTTGCATGGTATGCGCAATTGTTTGTAGTTGAATATCTCTATTTGACCGTTTTTTGTCTCATGGAGTCAACATTAAATTATAGATTTATTATTCTTTTATATATCAACATTTTCTGTTGCCTTTCGGTACTTTTTGATCATTACCTTGTTAGTAGGGTTTGATATTTTCTTATCAAACTCCCCTAATTTTGTCTAGAATTCAAGTATATAAGAGCTGTCTGAGATGGGATATATGTTATAATTGAAGACCGTACAATGTCTTCTAATGTTATGCTTTGCTTTTGTTTGTTTGCTCTGAAGTATACATATGTTCTTATTTACTTTTTTTTGTATAGTAATATTTAAAATAAAAGTAGATTACTTACAATAAATTGGTACAATCAAACACCACAGCAGTATATTCAACATCGATACGTATTTACACATTTCTACCGTAACTACATGACCAATTGTTCATTGAAGGTGTCAGTCCAAGACCAAGGAAACAACTCTTACCACGATAAAAGCGTTGTTACTTTTGTTTATCGCGTTTTTGCTATCAATCAGTGGATGTTGGTTTTTTTATTATATCATATTTGTTTTTTTTTTTTTTTTTTTTTTTTTTTTTTTTTTTTGTAAATAAATCATATTTGGTTTTTTTTTTTGTTTTTTTTTTTTTTTTTGATGTTTTTTTTGTAAATAAATAAAATTTATTGTTTAAATACAGTTATCATGGCAGGCTTTTTGATTGCTTGTTATGTGGTGTAGGTTTGCGCATTTCTGAAGTCCGTCACGTGACCGACTTTTACTAATTTCTACGTCAATTGTTCTCAGGTAAAAAGGTGTTTCATTTGCAATCATATCATAGTTTCTTATTCGTTTATACAGGCATCTTTCTAGAAAAAATATGTCTGAATCTGTTCTTAAGTAGAGATATTACCAATGTTTTTTCAACTGATTATGCGGAGCTTACGTTTTAATTTGCATGAGGACAGTCGATTTGAAAATGTGTGGGATTACGATGATTGCCGTTACCTACATGTATCAGTGACCTCAAAGGAATTTACAAAAGAATGACTGGACAATGCATTGATGAGTGTATCCTAAAACACCTATCTATATATGGACTGGTTTATTATGAGCGAACTGGATAAACTCCGCCCAGTCAAGTGAAATAAATTTAGTAATACTTCATATGATATTAATATCTAGTGCAGATAAAGGGTAAGAATAAAACAACTTTTGTCAGACACTGTTCACAGATCAGCATTCGAAAAGAAGAACTGCATGTGACACCTCGGGACAATTGTAATTCAATTTTAATTGAGACTTGATGGCAGATTGATCTTAGTTATCAACCTATACAAGTAAAAACTCAATTGTTATTAATTCTAACGACATTGTTCACCTCGGGGCAAACAATACATATGACAATCTTGCTATTTTTTATCGGGAAAATATTATCATGAATAAGTCACATTTTCTTCGTGAAAAAAACCGTAGATATTTTCGAATTTGGTTTAAAAGTGAGACAGACACGGCACACTTTTAAACTATGTCAGTATACATGGGTCTAAAATGGGTACATAGACAAGAGAATTATTGCAAAAATAGATAATGAATTGAGATAAATGAGCGAAAAATATAAAGGATAGAAAATAATGGCGTCCAAAAGTATATGACACAATATGGGTGAATTCAGTAAATAAATATATGTCATCAAGGACTGCCCATTTAGGGGAGAGCTTTCTGTATAACACTGAAGTCATATGCTCTGCTGATTGGTAGATAATGATTTTAGTAAATATTTTTTGGCAGATGGATCAAAACTAGAGTTGAAAAAAAAAATAAATGCGGAATGTTCTAAATGTGTTTACTACAGGGTTGAAAAGTAATGGGGTCAGTATAGGAATTCAGTGCGAATCGACATTGTTTGTAAACAAGCCAATGTAAATTCCCAAAAATGCCGCATGACCCTATGTTTTTATGGTTGCAAGAGATAGGGCTACATTTGTACTTTCATGAATGTTATATGAATGTTTCCAATTTCTAAAGGTAAATCAGGTATAAATTAAATTCCATACATAGATAAGCATTAAAGTCAAAGGCAGATTTTTTACTGAATTTACCCCAACTGTAGAAAATTAAATAAAACAATTAAGTATTGAAAAAGAAAAGAAAGGAATGATGTACAGAATAAAGACAATTCTATATTTCCCAAGCTTATATGTTGTTTGGGAGATATATAATATAGATATGTTAATTTGTTAACGTACTGGTTCCAATATATCTGTGTTTCATCTCATAGAGACATAACTAAGGAATGTTCCATATATTAAATACATAAAAATATCTAAAAATGAGGTATGATTGCTAATGTAACAAATGTCCACCATAAAGAAATTATAAAGCATTATATACATGTATGTTAAGGAATAACTTTAAATCTTTTGTTAGGTCTTGAATTCAATCGAACAATGTGGTAACTAAACGTCTGCAATGAGAGACAATCATATTAGTGGCACAATGCAATAGACCACTTTCGAGTTCATCCGTCACCGGAAAAAACTCGTCAATTATACGCGCCTTTGTGACGCCATTTACGAGATAGAGGGCTCGCCTGTATCCCCGCACTATAAACGTTCATCAAGCGTCTTAGTGATCGTCATTGTGCAGGATAAACTAGAAATAAAGTTTGTTCAGAAGGTACTTAATCATAATTCCCTAATGACAGCTGCGCAGATTGTCAATTATTAGAATTTAATTTGCCGAAAAATATAGCTTTGATAGTTTTTCAACCATTCGCTCAACATGGAAACTGAAGCGACGACGCACCTAAACGCAAGAGTGACGTTCACTAAAACCAAAGTTTTTGACGGAAATGCATCGAACTCGAAAGTTGTCTATTGCTGAAGTATTTGGATTTCTATACCGATGTCTTGTATCGTAGCTCTAGTCGGACAATTGGGCTGCCAAAGACCAATTCCTCGGAATATCCGTTTATAAGAATCACTTTATCACAATTATTATTATATCATCACGTGGTTAGTTAAAAAAACATTGGTGATTAAATTAAAAAATAGTAGTTGCATTATTGAACACTCAATCTGTAAATATTTATGACTATTAAAGTCAAATGATTGAATACTTGTTTGCGTTACTGTCCTATAATAAATATTCCATTAATAATAGGGATTAAAACAACAAGGTAGACCGGCAAACAAGACGTGCGGGGAAAAGTTTCCTACTGGAGTAAGCGATTTCTATAGAGAAGAAATGTGTCCTTGCATTTGGACGAGACCATTTACTAAATATTGAAATCCTCGGTCCACGGAACACCATTACTGAAACCTTGACACTTGATTTCACTGCGTAATTAAAATTCATTTCATCACAAACGGTAGACTTCCTGAGCTTGTTTTTAACACCCGAATTGGAAAAAAGCTACGTTGCTACTTAATATATCATAGTTAAAGTCAATAATTGAATTGCAGATGTTTTATATCATTATTCGGGATTATTAAAGTGTGTGTGTCAATAAACACATTATATGACTCATTTGATCAAAACTCTATAAAATGTAAGTTATTCCATCATGATAATTCTAATAAACAATTATATCGAAATAACCTATATCTCTAATATAGTGTTACACATTTCATTGCATCGATCATTGAAATTGTTCTATATTCTAACAAA
The DNA here is from genome assembly GCF_965363235.1 of Mytilus galloprovincialis. Classification (NCBI taxonomy): domain Eukaryota; kingdom Metazoa; phylum Mollusca; class Bivalvia; order Mytilida; family Mytilidae; genus Mytilus; species Mytilus galloprovincialis. The sequence continues at coordinate 24,135,427 of NC_134850.1, forward strand.
TTAAAAACATGTTAATCACAACGTCAGACGTTATAGTTGTCATGATTACTTCCATTACAGACAGTGACCGGAATGACAGAGGGGTCTGATGGGGGGTGTCTCATCATGATTCGCGAGTTGATTTTTTTCTCAATCACGATTCACAGAAAATAAATTTCCATGATCACGGATCACGAAAATATATTAAAAAAAAAATCTCTAGAGAAACGGATCACGAGAGGAAAAAGGCACCGATCACGAAGAACGAAAATAACCCATCAGGCCCCTCATGACTTATTCCCAATTTTATGTCTTCCGTCAAGATATTAATTTTTTCGTCTAAGCGCAGCTAGGAATTGAAGTGTTAAATGTCAATATGTCTTAAAGGCTACATGACATCCTATAACTCAGGTTGCTTTTTGATATTGATTGGGGTATCTAATTGACATTAGTTGACCAATAAAATATAGAGTGGTCTTATACAAGACAGCGCTGTGATGTCGTCGACCATATTTGTCTATAACAAGAAACAATAAGCTTAATATATGAATGTATTTGATTTGTATATATCCCTCTATTTTTGTATATTACTAGCAGTGATTGGCATTTCTCGAAATAAGAAACCTTAACAGAAGGGCATTACATTTGGCCTTAAGATGAAACTCTTTGCAAATATTCATTAACAAAAGACGGCTATACGGGTAAACATTTATTAACAAGTATCAAAAAGTAAAATCACAAAACAATTGAACTCCAAGGACAATTCAATCGGAGAAACAATAATCACATGTCAACATCAAATGACAAAACACATCAAAAACGAGTGGAAAAATAAAGCCAACAGTATTATGTCGTTGTTGGAAACTCATAAATCGACAGAAAAAAACAAATCCGGGTTAAAAACCAAAATTGTGGAAAACGAATCAAATATAAGAGGAGAACAACGACACAACAGAAGTTCAAAATTGAAATGTAACACACATAGAAACGAACTAAGCATTAGACACAATCTTATGAGAATAACAAATATAAGTGGTAAACGTCAATGAGTCTTAAAGGCTGCATGACATCTTATAATTCATGTTACTTTCGGATGTTGATTGGGGTATCTAATTGACATTAGTTGACCAATAAAATATAGAGTATTCTTATACAAGACAGCCCTGTGATGTTGTAGACTATATTTGTCTATAAAAAAACCAATTAGCTTATATAAATGTATTTGATTTGTATATATCTCTCTTTTTTTTTTTTGTATATTTGTTACAGTGATTGGCATTTCTCGAATATAAGAAGCATAACACAGGGATATTAAATTCGGCTTTAAGTTGAAGCTCTTTACAAACATTAATAAACACAAGACGGATATACTGATACACATTTATTAACAATTACAAATGTATATGAACGTAATGAAACAGATAGTAACACATATCAGTAAAAACTTACCATTAATACAAGTTAAGATTACTCGAACGATGAAATGACACTGATAATGTAAAGGCGATGACGAGGACTATGCATACTGTGTTTTAAACATAATTCTTTGAGAAAAAAAATTGTCATATTATGCAAATAGTTTCAATGTAGTAGTACAGTTTTGGATGTTTATATTTAACAAAAATAAAAAAAAGTTAACACTAATATGACAGTTCTTGTCCATTAATTTTTGATGCGTTTTGTTATTTGATTTTGCCATGGGATTATGGACTTTCCGAATTGATTTTCCTCTAAGTTCATTATTTTTGTGATTTTAACTTTTTTAAACACTAATTCTATGTCCGTTTTGTTTAAATATGTTAAATGTGTTTCAAATGTTTTAAAACAAGAAAAAAAAATGACAAAATATTTGCGTCTTAGTAGTTTTTAAAAGAGAAAAATACAATAAGTTGTGAAATTCTTGAAAATACTAAAATTTGGGACAAAAAAAAAAACAACAACAAATCCACGGCATGAAAACACTTGTTCATGCGTTCGAAAGTTTTTCTGGAATAACCTAGTACATCTCAAATTTTGTAGCCAAATATTGTTAAAACAAAATAATACACGTAATAAAGGTACATTTTAATGACACAGAGAGGGCCTAGATAGAAAAGTCAAATTCAGCATGGTCAACTTTGCATGAGAAAATTGGAAACTTAAAATATCTATTTGATTTCTCGATTCATTTCACTTGACTGGGCGGAGTTTAACCGATTCGCTCACAATAAACTAGTCCATCTATAGATAGGTGTTTTAGGATAAACTCATCAATGAAGTGTCCAGTCATTGTTCAGTAAATTTCTTTGATGACACTGATAGGTGATTAGAAATCAGTAATAATTATAACGGCAATCATCCTTATCACACACATCTTCAAATAGACTGTCCTTATGCAAATTAAAATGTAAGCCCCGCCCGATCAGTTGAAATGACATTAATTATAGTAATACCGACGTTATTCGCCTATTCATAATTATGGGTAATATTTTCAAAACTTTCACCAACACGATTATTGGTTTAAAACGTTCTAAACAATGGGATTCAACCAATGGCGTAACGTTATTTTCATTTTGATGTACGGATAATGAGATTACTCCGAGTCCCTTAGATTCTGAAAAGGCGAATAACTGTTTATACTTTTGGGGACTTGTAGTACCATTTCCCTAACTGTAGTATGGACCAGTGATAGTTGGATAAGGTAGATACGACTGGTCAACGTTAATGCGAATTTCCCTTTTTTTGAGCGCGTCATTCAATGTCTTCCAAATAGAAGAACTTTGTACATACTTTTGCAGTTTAAAGATAAGATTTTTCTAAAAAAACAAATGAACTTCCATATCTTTTTACCAACAGGTATACAGGGGTCGAATTTAATCTTCTTTGTGTAATAGCCAGCCGGACAAGTGGACTGAAACGTTGACTGGTCCGGCTCCAAATCTACTGGTCCTGCAAAAATGACATTCATTTGACAAACACTAATATAAATGATAGATGTTTACTTTTATTTTCATATATATGTTCGACAAGATAAAGAGAGAGTATTGATCCTGATTTTGAAAAAGGTATACCATACATGTGAATGATGTGAAGTACAAAACTCCGAAAAAGAGTTGTGGTATTTATTTTGTAAATAATGACACAGTTTAGGCATTGTAAGACAAAAACATCTCCAATTGCAGTGAATTTTTCCTTGACCTTCATCCGAATGGCCTTTATGAAAAGACATACATTTTGTATTTATTGTTCTCGTCCTGAATATGCATGGAAATTTTACCACTGGACGTTAAGCAACTACCGAATAATCAATCAAACTTTTTTTTCACTCAAATGATTTTGCATCGATTCTCGACTCTGTTGAATCATTCAAAACTCCTGGATAGTTAGAGCTTGACATTTTGTAGAGACACGTGCCTGTTGAAAACATTGCACTGAGAATTCATCATTATGTTTCTGTTTCAATGATGTGAGATTTGACGACATTAAGTCGTAGCTCTGTTTTGCATGAAGGTCGCATTTAGGATAAATAACCGTTTAAATAGATCTTTGAATTAATTATTCGGATTATTGTTTTTTTTTTTAAATATCTCGTATTGAATATACGTTTAAAACATTGCAAACGGGTTTATATGATGAAAAAATAATCTTTAAATCAGTCTTATTAAGGTCTGGAGCTGGCATGTCACAAACTGCTAGTTGTCCCCTGTGGATTAATGTATCATTGTCTTTTTGTTTAGCTTTGTTTGTTACCTATTCTGACATTGGGTTCGGGATTCTTTTTATTTGAGCCTTCCCACTTGTTCTGCTGTGTGTATTGATATTTTATATTGGTTAAATGTAGAAGAGAGTGTTCAGATCTCACAAAACATGTTAAAATCCCCTGTATTGTTGTACCAGTTCCAAGTCAGGAGCCTTTGTTAGTCTTTTTATATAGAACTTCTTTCATATGTTTTGGAGTTTAGTATGACGTTCATTGTCACTGGTTGCGGGATTTCTTTTTTGCTGCGTTGAATATCCATTGTTTGACTTCGCCCGTTATCTGCTATGTCGTCGAATTGTTGTAGTTTGGACATATTCCCGCTTTACATTCTGAATTATATTATGCGATAATGAAAGATTGACCGTTATGTTCCACGTATTGCCGGAATTCTTATGATATAAGAAAGTCGTTCCAATATCACCACAAAGCAGAAATGGAATCATGAATAGTCAATGAGAAGTAACTCTAAATTCCTGGAAGGCCTATTTTTAAAATATTAATTCTAGAATTTATAGTTTTTTTTATCGTGTGGCATAACAGGTGTGTTCTTCTGCAATATATTCATTTCACCAAATTTGTAGTTAACAATTAAAAATACATCAATTGAATTTCTCATCAAATTTACATTCTTTGTAAGTTATTACCTAATTAGTTATCAAAAGTACCAGGATTATAATTTTATACGCAAGACGCGCGTTTCGTCTACATAAGACTCATCAGTGACACTCAGATCAAAATAGTTAAAAAGCCAAATAAATACAAAGTTGAAGAGCATTGAGGATCCAAAATTCCAAAAAGTTGTGCCAAATACGGCTAAGGTAATCTACTCCTGGGGTAAGAAAATCCTTAGTATTTCGAAAAATTCAAAGTTTTGTAAAGAGAAAATTTATAAAAATGACCATATAATTGATATGCATGCCAACACCGAAGTGCTGACTACTGGGCTGGTGATACCCTCGGGGACGAAACGTCCACCAGCAGTGGCATCGACCCAGTGGTGTAAATAGTTATCAAAAGTACCAGGATTATAATTTTATACGCCAGACGCGCGTTTCGTCTACATAAGACTCATCAGTGACGCTCAGATCAAAATAGTTAAACAGCCAAATAAATACAAAGTTGAAGAGCATTGAGGATCCAAAATTCAAAAAAGTTGTGCCAAATACGGCTAAGGTAATCTACTCCTGGGGTAAGAAAATCCTTAGTATTTCGAAAAATTCAAAGTTTTGTAAAGAGAAAATTTATAAAAATGACCATATAATTGATATTCATGCCAACACCGAAGTGCTGACTACTGGGCTGGTGATACCCTCGGGGACGAAACGTCCACCAGCAGTGGCATCGACCCAGTGGTGTTAATAGTTATCAGAAGTACCAGGATAATAATAGATGAAAACTATTGCATATTTAGCAGTTTTTACATTTAGTCTTCTTTTTTAAGTCTAGAACGCTAAACATCTAAAGATGATGTATTATTGTCAATTGGACAACTATTCATTAAGATAAAAGCAATTATACGTCTTTTGTCGGCCTTCGGCATATGACGCATAGACGCATGATAATACCCTAATACATAGTTGTGACCGTAAAAATACAGTGTGTTGATTATAGCTCGTTCTCCTTTGACAAAACATCAGAATTATCATGTGTACAATAATTGATTTTTTAATAAAAATCCTTTTATCAACCATGTTTTCTTGATTTTACAGGTAAAAGAGGGACAGTCAAATTAAGGAATTGAAAATAAACTGACAACGCCATGGCTAAAAATGAAAAAGACAAACATAAAAACAAGTCTACATGACACAACAAAGAACACTAAAGAATAGGCAACATGAACCTCGCCAAAACTAGTGTTGATCTCAAGTGCTCAGGAAGGATAAGCAGATCTTGCTCCACATATGTCACCCGTCGTGTTGCTAATGTTATAATAAATCCGGTAAATACTCTTATTCCGTAGGTCACATTCATGAAAGGGAAGGGGATTGTATATACGAAGTAAGGAACATATCCGTGATAAACGATTATTCCGTAACGGTCAACCAACTCGTGATGTCGTCCGTAAAATTTACGAAGGGATGATTTCAACTTCACCATGTAAATGTACAGTTCCCGTAAACAACGAAAGCGTGTTAAGGTAGAATACAACATACAGATAGAGATGGCTGTATTGGAGCAGACACGGTTACAATGCAAAATTGGGTATTTTGGGTGAGATGTGTATCTTTAGATGACTGCATTTCGATTTAAAGATATTGGTTCTTATCATCAGGTACGATCACAGCAATAACTAGCTGTCGGTCAACTGAGAGTACTCTCAAATATGTTCCGAGTGTCTTTTTTTAGTTGGGACGTATAAGTACTCGGCCACGTCTACTTGTATGTTTGTCCATCTGGTAGACAAAGCCCTTTTCAACTGATTTTTATAGTTCGTTCTTATGTTGTACTACAATCATACCACATCTTCTTGTTCATATTTGTATTTATTGTCAAAACGAGTACATTTTTGTTTTATTAAATTGTCATGCTGTTATAGAACCGATTTTGACCAAATGCAGCGTTCTATCAAATTTATATATGTTTGCTTCTTTGATTGCCACTTTGATATCCCGACGTTTTTTTTTACTAAATATTCAAGAAAACTGAATCCTTGGTGTCTCAATGAACTTTTTGTCAACCTCAAAAGTAGGGATATTGTTCATCAATATTTCACACTGCCATACGCGCTGAATTTAAGTAAGGTCAACTATTAATAGTTTTTAGCTATACCTGAAACTAGAATAGTATAACAAACTAAAACTAAATGTACTGCGGCAACTATCACATACATATCCAGGTTGAAAATAATGTTTATGTTATATGTTTATATTTTATGAATGTATTTAGCTTTTAAAGACCAGCAAGCTGAGCTGAGCCATTAATATTTATCATTTAAATATTATCCTGGCTATACAAGCTACTTATACATATTTTTGATTTCATTCTTAATTAAGTTCAGTGTGTATAGCGAATAGCGGTGTAGAATAGATATCAACAACCTCCTACGTTCGAAACCAACACAGGACTCCATGGGTTCAGTATTCTAACTCACAACAAGAAATCATCGCTCATAGCTCTTGTGAACCTTTTACGACACCCATCAGTAATTACCGATTTGATTTCATTCAACAAATTGATTTAATGACCTGCATGTTCGTGACACGGCTATGATATCAACCATTTGTGTTATTCGCTCTATGGGATATTTTGCATAATTTCAACGAAGGCAATTTGACGTATAGTACCATTGTATTCAGGATTTGCTATAAGCACGGGTTATAATCAGATCTGAACTTCGACATTGTACAGGGACTAACTGAGCACCTTATCAGCAGCTTGATTTTATCAAATGACAAAACGACTTCTCAAAATCCAGACTAAGAATAAGGCGTGTGTTTCTTAAACCCAGGTACAGACCTGCGAATTCGCGAGTATTTATTACCTTTATTTTGTTTCCTTACTAATGTTCTTTCGACTTAAAAATCAAATCTAAATTGCAGTTTTTTATTAAAACTCTACCTAGTAGGTACATAATAGATTTTTTCTAATTGTATCTTTTCATGTGATGTCCAATCTTATATCATTTATTTTTCAATAAAAAATCGTTTTGTGCTTTTTTAATAGACACTAAGAATGATTCTAACCGGAGCTGTGTTCTTGTTTTAAAATGAAATCTGCACTTTTAAGAAACTTATATTGTTTTTTTCAAATTTAACTGCATTTTGACTTTTGCTTAATTTTATAGATTATATTTTAAGTAACAGTGACTGTTCATTTTATTTTGTATTGTTTTGTTCGATACCTTCAAATTTCCGGCCGTTTCGCACTTTACGCTGATGTACCACCTGTTCAACCCTTCTAGTTTTATCATTAGAAATTACCTTGTTGGTGTAAATTAATTTATCTTATATACCTATATGGAGTTATTTTCTTTCAGAACGACAGGTTATTCTTTTTTCAGAATCAACCCGGACGATACCATGTTTCAATAAAATATGCTTCAAGGCATAAAATAATGACCTGTGTGAGGTCATTATTTTCCTTGATAAAAATGCAATCTATAATTTACTTCAAAATTTTATTTGTCTGATAGTTTTTTGTTGCCGATTTGGAAATTTATTTTCTAAAGTTCAATCGATGATAGATGTAAAAAAAACCTTCATTGCCCGCATTTTAATTTTAGAAACAAATAGCGTGAAGTTTTGTTAATTTATCGCTACAATAAAGAAACATTGTCATATATGTGAGATGAATTTTAATACAGACCTTCATAAATAAAAAGCCAGATTTAACATATTCGTGTGTTAGATTTTGAAAATCTTATTGAGTCCTGAATAGGTTGATTGATTTTTGGTTGCTTGCTTAACGTCCAGTGGCAAATATTTCATGCATGTTCAGGACATAAACGCTGAATAGGAAATCATACTGTGACCTACATGTATTTATATTCGTCTTCGTGTCAGTTCTTAACTTTTTTAAATTTATGTATACCTTTTACTCTATCAAATAATCAACTAATAAGATAATCTTATATTGTATTGAATAACATTAACGTAACTCAGAAAAGGGTCGGGTGCGGAGGGTTTATAATTATATCCTGATTATCTGTTAATAAAATGTATTGCTTTTCGATCAAAAGACAATCTTTCTGAAATTTTCATTCGATTCAATTCAAATTGTTAAAACAATAACCACTTTTCCGCGATAGAAATGACATTACAAATAGAACAAAAAACATACCCTTCCCCCTTTTCCATAAACTAAGTGGTACAATACATTACTTACAATGTGTCTTGTATTTGTCATACACCGTTATCGGATGGTAACAATACATTTGTGTCTTACTTCATGCAGTTACAGTAATATTTTTATTGTGTATGGATAATATTTTTTAAAAGGTTTATATATAGATTCATCAGTGATTTTTATTTTACATTCTAAATGAGCCGTAGGGCGTATTAAAACCTGAACGCATTAGAAAGGAATATCCCACTTTAGTGTTGTCGGTAAAATAGGATACTAAGTTTTGCAAATCTTTATAAAAAATTATATTTTTTTGACAGTATATAAGTCAGATAATGAATAGTTTAAGGTTTTTCTTGTCGTAGAACACACCTCTGGGTGTCAGGATTGCTCAAAGAAAGACCTCCCTACGGTCGGTTTTTCATTTGATCAATCCTGACAACCCTCGGTGTTTTCAGACAAGAAAAACCTTAAAATATGCATTATCTATAACATAATTTTCTTTAAAAAACATAGTTTTGGTCTATCTGCAGGAATTCTGAATAATACAGGAATCCGTTTATATATTTTAGGGCGTTACAACCATTCCAATCGTCAAAAGACGGATCTATAACATAATTTTCTTTAAAAAACATAGTTTTGGTCTATCTGCAGGAATTCTGAATAATACAGGAATCCGTTTATATATTTTAGGGCGTTACAACCATTCCAATCGTCAAAAGACGGATCAATATTGATAATTGACCTAGTAACGACAACAGTAGTATACAACTGTTTGAACATATCTTATTTTGTGTTATGGGGGTCTCATTGGGGGGTTCCAATCCCGGATCCCGCTTACTGTTTTGTCAGATTCCCGTATCCCGCTTACACTATGTACATAAGTAATTCTCATTTTTTTTTTTTTGGTCATTTCCCGGGTCCCGCTTGACCTAATTATCCGTTTTCACGACACAATAATTTGACTTTCACGTGTCACGCTTGCAAAAAATCGGCAATCCCGCGTCACGCTTAGACTCCAATGAGACCCACTGTTATTGTTCAGGTTACACACTGACTATCAGACATTAAGCTAGCTCTAAAAAACACGTTAACAACTTATACAAACCAAAATATATGTACCAAATCAGGACAGCTGTTTTCCATTCGTTCGATGTGTTGAAGCATTTTACTTCAATCCGAATTCTATCTTATTCATTCAAATTTGACGTCATCTTCCATTTTTTGATGATACATGTAGGTTTTATAAATTCAAATGTGACGTCATTTTTTATAATTTCAAATATGACGTCACTTGGCGTTGAGGTTTTAACTTATCTGAATGTGTCTACTTTTTGTAATGCATTTTGTCGGGTTATGTATTAATGAATTTCTGTTGTTTCCTATAATTAGTTAATACTTCATCGTTTATCATAACATTTTTTAGACTATCAAAAACTTCAACGTTTTGTTTGTGCAAGAATATATGTATATAACCAAGTACAAAACAATTGATTGACCCATTTTCTCTTATCTATAAACCATTGTTTGTTTCCGCAACGAGCTATAACCATATATGATCGTATCTGTAAACGATCAAGTAGGAAATCGAAACTTTCTGTTCAACTGTGTACCATGTGAAAAAATGTAGGCGAAATACTACTTCCTCTTTTTCTATTTTAGACGGAAGTATAGATGCAGTGTTATGTAATTTTATTGTCGATTTTAATATAACAAACTTTTCAAATGGTAACTATGAAGAATTTAAAACATGATTTAAAAGTAAAACTATACTTTTGAAATTGAAATAATGACATTTTAGCGTTAAACTATCGTTCAAATGTCATTATTTCAATTGTTCAACACCACCACTGTCCAGTGTCACGACAAGCAAATCTATTAAAAGAAAACGACATAAACATATGTAAAACAAGTATATATTACTGTAATACACCGTAAAGTAAGACTACGTCACATGTACAAGCTGTGCTATACTTTTATACTGTCTTATTGACCTACGATTTTCAACAGATCACTTGAAGGCGACAATTGGGGTAAAACAACATATGTTTATTGTCCGTTTACAAATTTTGAAATTATTAGAAAACTAAGTTTTCAACTCCATCAGGCAAAGATGACTTTAGACATGTTAGATGAATTTGGCTATTTATTTTTGGTAATTTTGTCATATAGGTCTTCAACGGTTTCGGTACTTATACATCTTTGGATTTCAAATGTTTGGCTTTGAGCGTTCCTGACGAAAGTAAATCCAGAAAAGCGCTTCGGACGCATAGAATTATCACACGTGTTGTTTTCAATTTTCACATCACTGGTTCAATACCTCTGCTGGCGGACTATCAGTCCCCGAGGGTATCATCAGCTCAGTAGTCAGTATTATGGAACTGACATGATTTAACGAACTTTACTAAAATTGTCTGTTTATATATTTTGAAATTATTAAGAACTAAGGATTAATCTCTCTCAGGCAAAGTTGACTTTAGATGAATTTGGCTATTCGTTTTAGGTATTCTTGTCATATAGCTCTTCAACGGTTTCGGTACTTATACATCTTCGAATTTCAAATGGTTGGCTTTGAGCGTTGCAAATCCAGAAAAGCGCTTCGGACGCATAGAATTATTATATGTGCTGTTTTCAATTTTCTGATGGGCCAACACGCATTGGTATTGCATGCATTCCAAATTAGTGTTTGTTTCTGTCATATGCAAATATATTACAATGAAACAAGTTTTTTTTTTATTTTGTTTATACATTGTTGAATCGACTGATTAACTCACAGAATGAAATCAATTTGAACATGTTTATAAGTTTATAATGTAGTTCAGAGACCGTGTTAACACACCAATGATTAACCTTAAAACATATGTTTTATGAAATTCTAATAAAATTAACAAAAATATATAATATTATTCAATTAAAAACTTGCATAAAGAGCTATTATGTCATTTACATTTGAGACGTCAGAACTTGTGTTCATAAATATATAAGTGTATAAACTACACTTAGTCTAGTATATGTAGTGTAGACCAAACAGATCTCAGTTGACTACAGGCAAATAGCTTGAACATTGCTTAATTCGATAAAACTAAAACTTATAACATTGAAGAGGACTTTCTTTTAAAATGTTCTGTTCCAGTTCAAGATAAATTACCGATGACAAGTTAGCAACTGAAAATATATTATTCACCATAATACGATAGAAAGGAATGTTGCACAGACAGGTTAAGCTGTCGTAAGTAACGGGTGTAGATTATGTAGATGGTAGATATGTGTCAAATTGGCAATCATGCCACATCTGATTAACTGCAAATCAACAGATGTAATACGACGGGTTTATTTAATACACAGGGGAAAACCTAGCATTTAGTTGCAACTGAAGTTGAATTATATTGTTGGATCAAGTATTTATACCAGAATGTATGAACAGATTTTTTTATAGTGGGCACAACATGTGATCCATTAAAACTTTCAACAAGACGGCACAAATCCGGCAATAAAATGAAAAAAAACACCACCCAATTGTTTTTGAGCAACAAGCTGGAAAAAAAGGTTTTCTCGAAATAGCTCGAATAGTCTAGAATCATTAAATATTAATGATAATTATTTTACATGCATTTCCTATCAATTGGGTGTAATGATGAAACAGAAACATGAGAAAGGATAGAGTTTTTCTTTTGAAAAATAAAACACAATACGAACTAATGAAATATTCTTAATATTTCATTCATCTGTACTACGAGGGCTTTATTAACGTCATTAACGCCTGTTATTATCAATCATTCATAATTTATCTGTAACAATAATACAACTATTCAGACACGCCAACAATATTACATGGTTCGACGTTTCAATTATAGTTAGACTTGACATGTCTATTTTTTTTTATATTCGAAAGTCATATTGATAGATAGATTATGGAGAGAACCTAGTGTTTTCTGATCATGCGCACTTAAAAAAATCAGATTGATAACAATTATACTGTGACATTCACAAAACACTTCTATCATTCCGCACCAATTTCTGACAATTCTTTTTTTCCTAAAAATAATCACATCTTTAATGTCGATTGATGGTATACCACCATCTTGGTTTTCACAATCACAGTAATCGAGACTGTTTATTTTATAAAGACAACTTGGTGATTGATTGTTTTATCCAATATTTTATACAAATATTTTTTTTTTTTGTTTTTTAAAAATGAGCTATTGAAGGGGAGATAACTCTTTTAGTAAAAAAAATATACTGGAATAATAGGGATTTTTTTTATTTCTACTTGTAGCAAAAAACAAGTTCGGTAAATCCATTTTTTCTTTTTATGTTCTTAAAACATACAATAAAACCTATATTCTCACAATTTATTTCAATATTCTATCTCATAGATTTTTTTTTATTGCAAACACATGTGTTTTTCATGAACAATCTAACCAAATTTAGGCAATTTAAACGACTCATAGCTTGAACAATAGCACGGTGACCCATATTTGTTATTCAGAAAAAAGCATAGTAAAGTCTTCATTTTGGCAAATTATAAGAAAATTCTGTCTCAAAAAGTCTATACTTATGATCAACATGTACCTTAGTCGGTTTCCAAAATCAATTACGTGTCAAAAGGACATATGTTTTACTATACATGAAGCTAATGAATTGTCATTCTATTGCTTCTTTGATCTTGTCCCAAAACAACTCATTGCCTTGTTCATCATTTGGGTATTCAATGTATGAATGCTTTTGAATAAGTTCTAACATAACCAAAGATAAATCCTTTGCTGGAATCTTCTCATAGAACACTAAAAATAATATATGTTGTCCCTTTCTGTGATAAATATTTTCCATCCTAGCCATATTGAATTCAAAATTACAATAATATGAGTCTAAAAATGATCTTGTAATTATACAAATCGTTTTCTTACTGTCATGAATGGCACTTGTAATGTTCACGGTAATTTCCTCTCCCGGTATAAAGTCTCTCTGATGAATACAAAGCTTTAGGTTTCTTTCCCGTTCAAGTTTTGGAATGCACTCTTTAACTATGAAATTCTGTTCATTGTCAGAATACGATATAAAAGCATCATATCTGTATTGGCCTTCAGTACCCGGGGGTTTATGTCGATACCATTTGGTCTTAGTCATATAATACATATATCGAAGCTTCCAACGATATCGATAAATTAAACCAGCAACAACGGTTACAATGGCCAAACACAAAACCAGCGATATACAAATTACTAAAATCGTGTAGTCTCTGCATCCTTCAATAACTTGTTCAACATTTTGAACAAAATTTCTGTTTACAACTTTTCCGCTATCGAGTTTACACGTGAAACTATGAATGTTATGAAAAACAGTTACATGGTTAAGCATCCATCTGAGATACACTGTTTCTTTACATACACATTCAAAAAGGTTATTTGATAAATCTACTTTGAATGCTGACTTCATTGAGAAGTTGCTAATTGCTTCCTTAGCTTGCATATTCGATATGCTTGTTATATTATTGTTGGATAAATCAAGCATTTCAAGCTTCGTTAGTTGAGAAATGTCAAATGCAATGTCTGATAAAAAGTTGTTACTTAAATTAATAATTCTTAGTTTAAGTTGGTTATTAAACACTGACCATTTAAGTGTATGCATTTGATTAAAAGATAGATCCACTGTTTCAAGTAAGTAGCTGGTATCGTTTTCGAACATTGGGGCATATGATTCAGATGCTAAAAAATTACCAAGTAGATTATACTGCATATTAAATTTTTTTAAAGTCGGCATATCAAAGCGACAGTCTATCAGTTTATTATTTGAAAAATCCAAATATTGAAGCGTGTCTGGAAGTCTTTCTATGTGTTCAACTTCAGGTGTGGCATTTACAAAAAAGTTCTCGTTGAGATACAATTCACGTATGTTTGTGGCATCCAAATAATAGAACAATAACTTTGGTAAATTCATTTGGGTTGAAAATGTATTGGTTAATATTAAAGTTTCTAAGAATTTCATTTTCTCTGTATCTTCAACCAAGTTTGAAAACCCATTGAAGTCCAACTTATTGTATGATAAATTCAGAATTTTCATTCTGAACAAGTTTTGCAGTGCAGACGGATTATAAACTCTAATCGAACATCTCGAAATTTGTAAATGCTCTAAATAGGGTACATTTACGAATGTATTTCTGTTAATCTCATTCAAAAAGCAATTTCCAAGGAACAATTTTGTCAATTTCTTCAATAGAGAATAGCCTTTACCAAATGATAGAACCCGAGTAACAAAGATGGCATCAACATACAAACTCTCTAAGGTTACAATATCAGCTATGATATCATCAGGAAATGTATGATTATATTTCAAACTATTGCTTTGAACATTGAGCGACTGAAGACTCACAAGTGGTCTAAAGATGTTGGTTGGAAATACAGAACGATGATATCGCAATTTGTTGTTTTGTAGTATAAATTGTTTCAATGAGTGAAGACCAATGAAAGCATCTGGTTCTATAGTTTTTAGACGATTCGAAGACAAATCGAGGGTAAGTAGGTAAGACAGATTTTTAAAAGTTCCATTTCGGATTAAAAGAATATCATTATGGGATACATTGAAAGTGTACACATTTGTCGGAACAGCTGGAACTGAAATTTTCCCACTATTTGAGCAATCAACATTTAAGAGATCGTTTCTAAGACTACATCGGCATCGTTTGTCAAAATCACAATTGGTTGAATTAGCCCAACCATATCGTACGATATGCAAAATTGCCAACCAATGTATCCATGTGAGAAACGCCATGACAACAATAATACTGAAATCAGAAACATAATTACTTATATTAAAATTATTATAAACATACAAGTTAAAGATATCATTAGGTCGAAACGCAAAGGCATGCACTGACAGTTAGAATTCAATGTCTTCTATCTATCTTAATCTACATGAACTTTTTAAAAATCGGTGGTTTTACATTTTTTTAAATTATTCCTTTCTTCAATGCCAAACATGATTTTAAAAATACTATTCACCTTAATTAATTTAAATGATAACTTTACCATTTTTTTTTTCAAAACATTACCATATTGTGAAAATAAATTACGAATTATGCTTTATTACAAATGAACATAATCATAATCATGATAACTGTTTGAATTGTCAAGTTTAATTATTTCAATGGCTTTTTTGCGATTGTTGCAAGGCATAGCTGTTCATTTTTATTATCGGTGTTAACATTTCTTAAACGTCTTAATGAATTCATTTAAATCTAGTGCTATAATTTATTACACAAAGAGTATTAATTTTTTTTTTAATACAATGGTGAATTTTCCTCAGCTGAATTTCACATAAATTACGTGTGAGATTCACTTCAAACGAACTTATACGTGAAACTCACGTCAACATATTTACTTGAACCACATTATGAAAATGTTAACACGAAACTCTTTCAAATTTTTACCAAAAACAAATGGCGGTTTTCCTGTTTTAATCAAATTTTAGAATTAAGATAATAGGTGAATAACTTTTTTTTGAAAATATAACCCATAATTTCACGTAAAATACTTCGGGTAATTTTCATGTGAATTGCATGAATTTCACATTTGACTCATATGAAACTGATGTGAAATCAGCACACGTATTAGCTCATTTGAGATGATGATATTCATGTGAATTTTACATAAGATTCACGTGAATCTAAATTAACGTTTCATCCCTGCTTAATTCTTAAAGACAGTATATAGAACATTTGTGCTTTCCTGAAATTAAGAAATTCAAAAACGCAACCTACCTCGAGCTCTGTGAAATCAATTGCAAATTAACACACTTCCTCGATGTGTTCAATAAGTGTGATGTATAAACAGTTTTATTACGGAAATAGTTTTATTACGGCTATACAATCACTTTGATTCATAATTTTCAAAAAGTTGCCGGAAATCGCATGCTACAGTATTATCACAACAGCATTACAAATGATATTGTATACAATTAATCATGTAAATGCCCGATCAATGCAGTTGCAAATACATTGCGACTAGGGACAATATTGATAAATGTATTGCCAATTTGGATTCTTTATGCTAAAATGTACTGCAATATATCTATGCATGTAAATTTAACATTTTAGTTTTTATTGGACCATAAAGAACATTTCTTTTAACAATTATTGCAATTGTTAACGTTTTTCTTGTTGTTGCGGTCTAAGAGCCTGTTTGCTCAGTGTTTGTGTGTTTCAAAGACGTTTATAGTTCCTCGTTTTTGACATGGATTAAATGTTGGTTTCCCTGTTTGAATTGTGTTACACTAGTGATATTATGGGCCCTTTATAGCTTGCTGTTCGGTGTGAGCCAATGATATTTGCATATCTATTAATAATTAATTTAGAGATGATGAAATTGATATTGTCAAGTGCTTAATTTTGCCAGGTTTTGATATTTTATCGACTTCTACTTATTTGAATTTACCTTAGAGTTCAATATTGTTGTTGAAACTGTTAAACAGAGTAAAAAAAAACATCAATAGAATTATAAGTCAAGCGGACAAACACATGTATAAACCGAAAACCTTTATAAACTAAACATGTGCTTAAGCACCATCATATCAAAATTGTATGCGTTGTGAACCTGATAAAACTGAACACCGGCCAAATCCGAACAAAATCCGACGAGGTTCGGTTTAAGGCGAAGTGTACGTAATTAAACTACACAATGGATTTTTTTTAAATTTTACATGTAGATTCTGCTTGTAAAAATAAATCGGAAAATAAAATAAAAAAAGGGGGTAACCGTTTTCGTTTTTGAGATACGAGCTGTTGAAGTTAACAGCATCATACACCAAAATTACAAAGGATATACAGTATAGGGAAAATCGTGAAGATTTTCTATTATATTAGACAATCGATTTTTTTTTAAATTTATGAGACGATTCTAAAATGTCTGAGGAATCGATTGGTGAGGGCCCTCATGGGGTTTTTGATTATGTGATTACTTGGCCGTTTTTTTAATGATTATTTGATTATTAAGCCAAATATTTCATGATTATTTGATTACCTAGGACTGTATTTTTAGTTTATGATTATTTGATTACTAAAGATAAGCAAATATTTAATGATTATGTGATTATATTGGCAAAAAAATGGTGATTATGTGATTACTAGGACCCCCCCCCCCATGAGGGGCCTCATTGGTGCAAAGAAAGTCCTTAGCAACCGTGCTACTTTTCAAGCTATACCCTGTTAAAGTTGAATCTTGAGTGTAAAAAAACAAAAAAACAACGACAACGTTATTGACGTCACCGCAACAGTTACGACGCTTCATATAGTTCTATACTTGTATGAAATGTATACCGTTTTGTTGGAGTTTGTGTTGCTCGGTCTTTAGTTCTTTATGTTACGTCTTGTGTACTATTGTATTGTATTTGTCTTTTATATTCGGGTGCGTGCGGAGATCGCCAAGCTAGAAAACGGTTGACATTTTCTTCATTATGAACTAGAACTATTTTTGACCTTGGTGCCTTATTTTTGTTAAAATCTAAACACTGCGACGTGTTTTCAAAATCTTTGTTCCCATAAAACTTCATTTCATCAAGGTCTCTTCTCAGAATATCAGCCATCTGTCTGGCACAGGATAACAAATCAATATTTAAGCAAATTTAAGTTGTGTGGTAATTCTTAGTACATTTGGGTAAATTAATCTTATCTTTGTGCCGCATAAGCATCTCTATAATTCAACACATCGCTGAGCCATTACATTATATATTTTATGCATTGCATGCGCTTCTTTTTATCACAATCCAGACCGGCTAGTAACCGTTGTATAACTTTACACGTCTGAAGACGAATATTTGCGTGAAACATTTTTGTATGATTTTTATTTCTGGAAATCAATCTGAAATCTACAACAGTCCTTTCCCGAAAGTAGGGCTGGACCTTTACTTTTATGTGCATTCGGGATTTACACAAATTGTAACCCGAATAATTCAGTCGTATTATTCAGCTAATGTAGGAATACTCCATTTCTCGTGTGGGAGAAAATCGGACATGGAAAGGGCTTGAATTATTCGAGCTACTCAAATTGAAACTCGGGAATATATTTCTAGCTGTTCGGAATTCGCGGAAAGAAATGAATGTTTTTCGGCATTACGGTAATGAATCAATATGAGAGATACCAATTTTTTCTTTTAACAAATTCGAATACTAGTCAGTTTATAGGACTTTAGTTTGAAATAGGGGCGGTAATCCATTCATTTTATCCAATCATTTTTTTTTTGGGGGGGGGGGGGGGGGGGGTTTCAACATTGATAGTCAAAAAGCCTTGAAATATTCGATAAAAAACGTTGAATGTAAATTATATGAACTCCAAAGTCTCATATTATAAGACTAGTAAACCACAGGCTTCTCAATTCTTGTATGATCATGAACTAGGTGAAAACCTATAGCTGACCGAGTGCGAGATCCTCATGGATAATCATCGAGGTCGTTAAACACACCTTGCCGTAAACTTGGATTGAATTTAAAAAAAAATCGAAATGTAATAGTCTGAACACATTTCACCTCTCATTCCACTAAATATTAAATTGCAGTTACAAGTATTACAAAACTTCCCTGACCTCTTTTCTTTAACCATAATAGAGGGAAAGGGGGCGGATGGATCCAGATCCCGTAATCCCGGGCGTAAAAACACGACATCCCGAGGTTCTGAATTTTAAAAAAAATTAAATCCCGACTACCCGAAATTCGGAAATAGAATTCCCGGATCCCGAAAGGGTCAATCCCGAAATCCCGAGCTTAAAAACACCCGATCCCGGTCCTACCCCCCCCCCCCCCCTTTCCCCCCGTAATTCTATATTCTATTCATTCATAATCTTGAATTGAGACTTGATACTTCAAAATTACATTCTCTAATGTTGAATGATGCACACAGCTAGACACAATAAAAGAAAACAGATTTCGCTATATATCTCTTCGAAATTGGAATTTGTGAAAGAAGAAATGACATGTTATATTTTATCTTACATGTGTACTTTCAATTTCAATATGGTTCTTAATTTAGATTTAGTTTTCCCATAAATTGCGGACGGAATAGAAGACACCTGTTTACTTTCTGCACATGTAGAAAAAGTTGAAAACTGGGAGTTGAATGACATAATTTTTACTTACTTTTAAGATAACTGTTAGAGTGAGACAACTTTTAAGTTACTGAATAATTTTTGGGGCCTAATTTGTTTATTTTTTGTTTGTTTTCCGTATTTGTTCTTCCGACCTGTAAGTGTTGCACTAGTAGTCAAATTATTCTCTTGGTATCGTCTGATTTCTTATATAAATATAAATCATGTCCTTAAATTTTCAATTGCACAAAATACGAACATTTCAACGTCTTTTAAATTAAACAATTAAATTCACACGTCTTTCATTAATTATTTGTAACCTATTATAAAACTTTACGTTGAGTAGCCTACTGTGTTTTCCGTTCAAGACTACGGCTTTTTAAAACGAAATTGTTGGGTTAATTCAGGTTCATTATAATTAATTTGATATCAATAGAAGAAAATTGTTACATGTTTATTTGTTTATTTGTTTATAATTTTGTTGTGAGGCGTTTTTTTTTTCTTTCTGTTGATATCATAAACACGAAATGCCTTCTCCTACGCGTCTAAAAAAAAAACAAAAAAAAAAGTGTTTTTAAATAAGTCAAGCTGCACACAGAACAACGTACAGAATGATTTGTAATTGGAGTTATTTAGATTATTTCTATGAGGTTTAAGACAGCATAGGAGTGCTTGTTGGATTCATTATAGACCGCAGAAAGTAGTTTCTCTTTTGTGTGTCCTTTCTTGGAGTAAGGGAGATAACTTGCGTAACTAACGACGAACGTTTTTAATCCCGTATTCCGCTAGAGGCGTGCAATTACGTACACTTCGCCTTAAACAGGTTTCACTGTATTTAACTTTTTATCAATTACTGACAACAGAGACTAGTGACGAAATTGTAGACCAAAAGACTTTTTTTTTTATTTAGTCGTCTAAATTTGGGTCATTACTTTTCGATGTTGTTTTAAACTACTTGAAAAGATCTTTTATTAAATATTTCAAAACTTGTTTTTGGTAAGCCTTAGGATTTAAATAGTAGTAACATAATCCTGTTCTTAAATTTATGAAAAAAATGTTTTTCTGTGTGCGTGAATGCAATGACATTAATTCAAACTACAGCGTGCAGTGTTCTAACTAGAAAATAGAGAATAGGGGCACAGTCTCACAAAAGGCCACTTTTGCAACATCAATTTCGTTTACATTGACAAATATGAATAGCCCCTTTGTTCTGATCTCAATACCAAAACTTAATTTTCTTCTTGCAGATAAATTTGAAGTTCCCTATGCCTTATCATTTTTTTTTTCACTTACTCCTGTGCTTTTTTCAATGGTTAATTATAGTCAAGATACAGTCACGTTAAATGTGAAATTTTAATTCTGTTATAATCTATGATGAGCTTATTTACAACCACTGGGTCGATGCCACTGCTGGCGGAGATTTGTTTCCCCGAGGGTATCACCACCCCAGAAGTCAGCACTTCTATGTTGACCTGAGTCATCATTGATATGTTCATAACTACAAATTAACTGCCAACAAAATTATGATTTTTTGAAATACTAAGACTTGTGTACCACAGGAATAGATTACCTTAGCTGTATTTGGCAAAACTTTTAGGGATTTTTGGTCGTCAATGCTCTTCAACCTCGTACTTTATTTGGCCTATTTAACATTTTTTTTACTCGAGCGTCACTGATGTGTCTTTTGTAGACGAAACGCGCGTCTGACGTAAATGTGAAATTTTAATTCTGGTATCCATCATATAGCCTGGGATACAGATGTTTAGCAAGTTGACGTGTCTATCACTCAATACAGCAACTTCATACTCTAAATATGTCAGTACAATGTAGTATAACTGGATATACTATGATTATGGTACTATGGTAAAGTGTGTGTGTGAGTGTGTTGGTGTGTGTGTGAGCGTTGGAAATTGGAGGGGGATTACTTCAGATCACTTCAATATAACCTTATAGTAAGCTTATTAAGTAATTTCAAATGTAGAATATTATTATCCATGTATACTGTGTAAATCTTGATGAAGGCGTTGAATTATCTTAATCAACTTATTTCGTTTGTTACATCCAATCACATTAGTTCCTTTAAGCAGTTGGTGCAAAATGATTTTAAAGCTGAGAGAAAATTTAGGTACACGTTAGACACAAATGTATTGAAACCTTTGTTTATCTTTTATAGTAGCTTGTGAAACAGTTTTTTGAATCGCGCGATGGAAATTCATGAAACACAATTTTATCTTGAGATGGTATAGTATGTCAATGAGACTTCTTTTCATTAGAGACGAAATGGCGGAGAATGTAAGCAACCATAAGCAATAAACGAAAATAATCAAAGTACTGAAGTACTGAGTATTGGATAACCGCAAGTTCTGTAGGATGGTAACAAGCACTCGTCTCAGATAAAGAATCACATCCTTTAAAGTTAGGTTAAGGAAAATCATTCATATCCAGTGCACGATGATTTATCAATATTGTAGACATCACGATATCTACAATGTTAACACGATATTATGTCAACATTGTTTACATTGGTTGAACATATTCATGAGGTGTTATCGGGTCAGTGACTGTATATGACATAGAAATAAACAGTCAATGCATTTTGACTGCTCAAATAAAACGAGTGCAGTATAAATTATATTAACATTTGTATAACAGTTGTATATAATTTTAATCCATTTGTATATTGTCATATTCTAATTTTCTAATTATAGTGAGGTGCAAATGCATGGCGGACACTCTTCTATACTATTTCGTTTTTATAATAGATAAAATTTGAGTAGGCATTCATATTTTCCAGTGTTTTTTACAAAACGTTCTTGAAATATTCTCCCGCATGCGTTAACTCAAATTTTCGCTTTTCTTGATTTGTTATTGATATGAATATATAATTATATTCACGACAAAACATGTTCATGTTGCGTTTACACGATTTCGATTCGCATTAACTAATTCGAATTAGTTTGATTCGCATTAGAAAAGTTATCCAAACGTATATTCTTATTCGAATGCAATGCGCGTCAAATTTACCTTACTGTCCGAGCGACGTTAAGTTTTAATTCGCATTAACAAAAACGCATTTATAATTCGTATTGGATAATGTAAATTAGCCAATTCGAATTAATTCGATTAAAAAAGGAAGAGTGTGTAAACCCGATAAGCGAATTCGATTCAATTTGAATAAAATTTACGACGTGTGAACGAGACATAATGCGAATTAGATAATGCGATTTAGGCAATTCGAATCAATTCGAAATAAAAACGATAGTGTGTGAACAGAGGTGTGTGAACGTGATTAGCGAATTCGATTCGCATGCATTCGATTCGATTTCAATTCGAATTAAATTGATAGTGTGTAATTTAGACAGCAGTTGTTTCTTCAAAAGACTTATATACAATCACGGGTAGTAAGGTTGTCATATCGAGAAGTGTTTAGTACAGCGATTTTGTCATAGTTTAGATAAGTGAGATATGGTTGTGTCTTTTTTATTGATAAACAATGACACAATACAAACAGTCGGAATTTTCGCTTAAGGAACCTCTGAATATAAATTCAAGCTGGTCAGTATCTTTGTTTATAGTTAGTATGTTAGTACACAAAAGTTTTAATCATATAGTTATGATTTGACACAGAATAGTGCTTGCGTATGTCAAAATTTATAAGTTGTTGTTCGGTTTTAATGCATAAAGTACAGTGATTTCTTTACTGTCTGTTATATCACATTATTGGTTATGGTCTACATCTGCCGTAAAATATTCCTTAAAACCCCTACATTTGCACACAATTTAAGATTGCAGAAAATTTGGTGTCACGGTTTGGTTCATTAGTGTCATGGTTTAGTTCATGTTAGACATGGTTCAGTTATGTGATTCCTGTCGTGAATGTTGGAAATGGTACTATCAAAATAAACAAATATTGTGTACAACTATTACAATATTGTTAAACAATATCTTCGATGATATTTTTTTCGATTTTTAACCCATTCTATCCTATTTTGAGGCAATATGGGGTCGCTATTTTCTTATGGTGTAGTTTTGTTCCCATACGAGTAGATCTTTAACTCACGAGTAGATCTTTAACTCACAAACAAACATCGCTTGAGAAAAAAGTCGCCTACAGTAAATCTAAGATTCTATCATTATAGTTATCATAATTATAGAACAAATAAAAGAAAAGAAGATGTGGTATGATTGCCAATGCGACAACTATCCACAAAAGACCAAAATGACACAGACATTAACAACTATAGGTCACCGTACGGCCTTCAACAATGAACAAAGCCCATACCGCATAGTCAGCTAAAAAGGCCCCGATAAGACAATGTAAAACAATTCAAACGAGAAAACTAACGGCCTTGTTTATGTAAAAAAAAATGAACAAAAAACAAATATGTAACACATAAACAAACGACAACCACTGAATTACAGGCTCCTGACTTGGGACAAGCACATACATAAATAATGTGGCGGGGTTAAACATGTCAAAAGCACGTGTAAAGAGACCACTAACGTATATATAAATGCATTTCAATTATAGTAATTTTCTTTAAAGCAGTTGTATCCGGATTACAATATGACCTGGCACTATTATATACTATAACAGTTCCAGATATGACCTAAGAAAGCACATGGTAATATACAATTAGTAAACGCAGTATGACTTTTAACGAAACAACTAGCCACCGTACGGCCTTCGACAGTTAACAAAACTCATACCTCTCAGCAAGTAATTAAAGGTTCCGACAAAATTAAAGATAAAGCATTTAAAAAAGGAAACTAACAGCCTGACTTAGGTTCAAAACAATAAGCAAAAAAACAAATATGATATACAGGGGAAAATGACAGCCAGTGCATTACTGACTGTAGACTTTATAGCAGGTCAGACATAATATGGCGTGGTTTCAATGTTTGTGGGCTCCAAATCACCCCTTATCTTAACCATGGCATACAACAGCAAAACAAACTATAAAAGTGAGATCGATTCAAAGCAAAGTAATCAAGTAACAAAATACTGAAGAAAGAACTGATCTGTAAATATATTCCAAGCCATTGATAACTAATAAAACAAAAATCTAAAATCTAAACAAAAATGTTTTTTTAAATTTCAGAATGGAATACTGCTACCAATATTCATCTTGTCGTCTTGTCGGGTCGAAAATTAGGCCATACACAGTGTGAATGTACTTGTACTAAGCACAATTATACGTGTATTTTTTTCAATTATGTGTTTTGATCACATTTATTCATACTAAATAAATATTTTCTGATATTATCGGAACTTTATGGCATACATTATGGACCTATTTCTAATTCGAAAGCCAGTAAATAAAAGCGGTGGTTTAATATATCATTTTGGTTGGTCAAAAGATCTGATACCTTATCACAAAGTAATCGTAAATTAGAAAATTATTTCAACCTCAAGACTGACTTCGTAAAGGAGGATTATTTGTCAATAAAAGATTTTAATATAAAAAGAGCTATATGTAAAATGAGAATAAGTGCTCATGATCTCAGAAGTGAGAAATATAGATATAGTTAAAAAAAAATACATAGAGAGAACTCAGCGTCTATGTCATCACTGCTTATCACAAGGATCAAATTCTATTGAAGATGAGATTCATTTTACAGTAAATTATCCTTTATACAATGAACAGAGGAAATAATTATTTGATAAAGTAAAACTCTTTTTGTACTAATTTTAACGTACTACCTAAGGATAAGTAATGTTTCTGGCTGTTCACAAATGAGCATTTACAAACTCTCACTTGCCTACGAAATTACATTATTTAAGAAATAATTGATGCCAGCTATACTTTATTGTAGTTTTAACATGGGTAGGCATTATATTCGTGATTATTTTTGCCAGAGCGATAGCGAGGGCTAAAATAACACGAATATAATGCCTACCCATGTTAAAACTAAAATAAAGTATAGCTGGCATCAATTATTTCGATTCTGATTAGGACAATTACGGTAATTTCTATGTTCGCTGTGTATAAGTGTACGATCTTCGTGTAGGCTCTTCCATCAACCTCGCTGTCGATTTTTATCCAACTAGTTCAAACCAGTTTAATTTCGCAAAGTTGTAGGTTTCTAAAATTCAAAATTGAAACAGAAATTAACAAAATAATTTATCAGCCTAACTAAAACAATATTTGAGTCACAATATAACAGAAAATTTATATTACAACAGTCTTTTCCTTTGAGGTCAATTTCTGACACGCACATTTTCAAGTCAGTTGTCAATGGCGGTGGACGCACAAGGAGAATCGGGGAGGTCTTTATTTTACTAAATTAATCGTAAATATTTCGCCGGTTAATAGTGTAGCATTGGTAAATATGTTTATATTTGATAGAGGATTCCTTGATAAAGTTGTCCTGACATTTGAGACTTGGAAGGAGGGGCCCTTTGACAGAAATCCATTTATACTTGCGGTGGCTACACCTTGTAAAGTTGATCAAAGGGCACGCCTTTGTGCATCTGACGATTTCAAATGCTGTATTACATGATGATTAAAATTAATACTGGGTGACAATCTTGTTGCATTTGTAAAATGGATTGGAAACCTTGGTGGTTTATTGGTAATTACGCCTATTTTTTTTTTTTATAGGAGAATGGGGTTCGATTCCCTGCTAGGGTCAATCCATTTTATCAGAAATATATGAAACAATTTTGTCATTTCAGTACAACAGTAATAATAACCTATACTTGATTTTATATTTTATCATCGGAACATATGTTTCAATGAAATTATTCTATACAATGACATGCCTTTTTAAAAGGAGAGATGAAACGTGTTTTTCAGAGGGAGGGGTTTTGAAGTTAGAACAGCCAACATGAACGATGCGGTATCTAGGTCAAATATGTCAATTACGAATTGTAACACATTGTTGTCATTGTAAAAGTATAAGTAACAAAATGTGTATCATTTTAGTGTTTGAAAATGGTTTAATTTAAGGAAATACATTAAATGCATATCAATTTGACGAAATTCATTTTTCTGCCGTAGTCAATATACGCATGTGCAAACTAATTTTATTGGATAATAAAGTATGGTTTCTTTACAAAGCTTAAGAAGCACGTCATATTAGAATAAAGTTTTAGAAATAAGAACCAGATTTAAACAAAATATATGAAATATATGTGATGTAATAGTTATGTAAGACACATGTTGTGTTAGGCTCTAATCCTGTCCATATAGTATGGTATTAGGTTTCTGGTTTTTTTTTCAATCATATTGTGCATAATATTGTTGTAAAATGATACCCTTGATGGGTTCTTGATTAGATTTAATAATATTCTTATCTTATCGTATCTTATATCATATTTACATGTTGGGAACACACCAAAAAGAACAAAAGAACAGAGTTCTGATTTCCTCCCGGTTGCACATATCGTATTTATCTAGGGAACAAAGGGCAATAACTAAACAAGTCCGTTCTGTTCTTTTTAAAACTTTTTAAAAATATCTTTACAAAAATGAATAAAATTGAGAATGGAAATGGGGAATGTGCCAAAGAGACCACGACCCGACCATAGAAAAAAAAACAATAGCAGAAGGTCACCAACAGGTCTTCAATGTAGCGAGAAATTCCCGCACCGGAGGCGTCCTTCAACTGGCCCCTAAACAAATATATACTAGTTCAGTGATAATGAACGTCATACTAATTTCCAAATTGTACACAAGAAACTAAAATTATAATAATACAAGACTAACAAAGACCAGAGGCTCCTGACTTGGGACAGGCGCAAAAATGCGGCGGGGTTAAACATGTTTGTGATATCTCAACCCTCCCCCTATACCTCTAGCCAATGTAGAAAAGTAAACGCATAACAATACGCGCATTAAAATTCAGTTCAAGAGAAGTTCGAGTCTGATGTCAGAAGATGTTACCAAAGAAAATAAACAAAATGACAATAATACATAAATAACAACAGACTACTAGCAGTTAACTGACATGCCAGCTCCAGACTTCAATTAAACTGACTGAAAGATTATGATTTCATCATATGAACATCAGGCACAATCCTTCCCGTTAGGGGTTTAGTATCATACCATCATAACATATATGAGAAGAACATAATCCGTGTCATGGGCTTCAGAACCAATGCAATGTCAATTCCATTGTAGTTTATATTTATAAGGCACATCACTCATTGACAATATTTGATCACAAATTACTTTCAAAAGTATCCAATACATTGCTGATGTAAACCTTCGAGTTGTACCCATTAGAGTGCTCATATGGCAATTTTCCAAATAAAAAAAAACTCGTTCATAAAAAAATGATCGGTATTAATTTTCAAATCAGTCCTAAATATTGCTGATATCAACCTATGGCTATGATTTAAATTTCATAAATTCGGGTATGAATTGTACATATGATATGAGAGCGCTTACAATGCAGTTCTCCATATAATTATATTAATTTCTTTTAAAATTAACTGTTTGACACTAGTTTTCTAATTCGTCCAAGTCATTGCTAATATAAACCAACCTCCGATGTAAGTTCCATAAAATGCTGTCAAGAATTGTACATATGACATTGTAAACGAAGCAATTTTTTAATATTACTTATGCATCCAAAGGGCAGAACTCTTTTAAAAGTAATGATCAGGACTGAATTTCAAACTAACCCAATATATTTCTAAAAAACGTAGGTTCGGAGGACGTGTTTTTCAACAGACTGTCGGCATCCCAATGACAATGAGGGTCGGTTGAAAACAAAACTTTACGACAAAAGAGATGATTTCAGCTTTCCAATTGTGAACTTTCCATTTCTAAGTAGCAACATTCCAGCAGCACCTGCATACGGGGTATATATCTCCCAATTGATACGATATTCCCGTGCTTGCATTTCCTATCATGATTTTCTTGATAGAGGGTTACTGCTCACAAGGAAGCTATTAAACCAAGAGTTCCAAATGGTGAAGTTGAAATCATCCCTTCGTAAATTTTTCCCTTTCATGAATGTGACCTACCGAATTATTTACCGGATTTGTAATCACATAAGCAACACGATGGGTGCCACATGTGGAGCAGGATCTGCTTACCCTTCCGGAGCACCTGAGATCACCCCTAGTTTTTGGTGGGGTTCGTGTTGTTTATTCTTTAGATTTCTATGTTGTGTCATGTGTTCTATTGTTTTTCTGTTTGTCTTTTTCATTTTTAGCCATGGCGTTGTCAGTTTGTTTTAGATTTATGAGTTTGACTGTCCCTTTGGTATCTTTCGATTTCTTGATTGACAACATATTTGTAACGTTCGGAGGACGTGTTTTTCAACAGACTGTCGGCATCCCAATGGGAACAAACTGTGCCCCTCTACTTGCCGACTTGTTTCTTTATTATTATGAGGCTGACTTCATGCAGGAACTTCTTAGGAAGAAAGATAAGAAGTTAGCAATATCCTTTAACTCTACTTTCCGCTATATAGATGACGTTCTTTCACTAAACAATTCAAAATTTGGTGACTATGTGGAACGCATCTATCCCATCGAATTGGAGATATAGGATACTACAGATACAGTTAAGTCGGCTTCATATCTTGACTTACATCTACAAATTGACAATGAGGGTCGGTTGAAAACAAAACTTTACGACAAAAGAGAAGATTTCAGCTTTCCAATTGTGAACTTTCCATTTATAAGTAGCAACATTCCAGCAGCACCTGCATACGGGGTATATATCTCCCAATTGATACGATATTCCCGTGCTTGCATTTCCTATCATGATTTTTTTGATAGAGGGTTACTGCTCACAAGGAAGCTATTAAACCAAGAGTTCCAAATGGTGAAGGTGAAATCATCCCTTCGTAAATTTTACGGACGCCATCACGAGTTGGTTGACCGTTATGGAGTAACCGTTTCACAAATGATATCGGATATGTTCCTTACGTCGTAACTACAATCTCCTTCCCTTTCATGAATGTGACCTACCGAATTAGACTATTTACCGGATTTGTAATCACATAAGCAACACGACGGGTGCCACATGTGGAGCAGGATCTGCTTACCCTTCCGGAGCACCTGAGATCACCCCTAGTTTTTGGTGGGGTTCGTGTTGTTTATTCTTTAGTTTTCTATGTTGTGTCATGTGTACTATTGTTTTTCTGTTTGTCTTTTTCATTTTTAGCCATGGCGTTGTCAGTTTGTTTTAGATTTGAGTTTGACTGTCCCTTTGGTATCTTTCGTCCCTCTTTTATATAAGTTACATAAAATAATCTGGCAAAAATTATACATGTGAGATCGGACGTACGAACGCTCAGACCTACGGACAGACGGAAGGACAAACGCCCGATATTTCCATTGACGTCGCAATGCGTTACGCCGGGTACAAACATATATTAATGTACGATGTGTCGTTTGCGCCCACCAAGTTTGCTCAAAAGGTTTTTTTTTCTCTTTCGTCAGTTAGTTTATTGTGTTACTTTAATATTTCACAATGGACTTCAAACAAACTATCAATATTAAGGTGGCACAAATATGTATTTATTTGGATCAAAACCATGACAAATGTAACCAAAACCCTAACGATTTTCTAGACTCCTAACTGAACCATGTCATTCTCTTACCCAAACCATACCAATTTCGATAGTTTGGTTATCCTGCGTTAATTTCTTAAAACAACAATTTCAATTAAGATCGTTTGACTTACAATAAAGATTCAATAAAATTGAGAATGGAAATGGGGAATGTGTCAAAAAGACAACAACCCGGACATAGAGAAGACAACAGTAGAAGGTTATTCAAACGTGCAATTTGCTTTTTATTTGCTCATTCTAAAAGAACTGAGACAATCGTTTTGGGAAGTAACATAACTTATCCATGACCTTGACCAAACTATACTGACCGGCTTTAGAAACGCAACACTAGATTATTTTTGTGTTATTTTTGAATGAATGTGTCGCCGTCAAAAGCGATGACTGCATGTTACAAACGCTAAAATAATTGTCACAAAGGTCAACAAAGTCTGTCTGATATGTTTTGGGTTCTTTTTTGCACCTTCTGGTTTTGCTTTTGTTCAACCCATTAATTGGTTTTGGCAATTATGCGGTCGGAACTTGAGGGCTTTTAAGGTTTTCCTTCAGTCGATTCTTTGGCAATTCAGTTGATGGGAAACATTTATGGCATGAATCTCTACTCAATGGCACTCGGCAATTTGATTAGAAACACTGGACACTTTTAATTTGCAAAACACTCATTTGCAAATCCGCCGCCGCCTCAAACAAGAGCTACAATATCATGTATATAACCAAAATGTGCAGAATTACATGGGATTCAATAATTTCATTGGTTTTCTACTGTTACTTTCATATTTATTTTGCAATTTGAATTATAAAAACATGGGATTTTCAATATCCCATGGGACAGGGCAAAATCCCATGGGATTTACCATTATCCCATGGGATTTTGGTTAAATCCCATGGGATTTTTTTTTGTCCCATGGGATTATTGTAGTCCCATGGGATATTTGTTGTCCCATGGGACAAAAAAAATCCCATGGGATTTTTATTATCCCATGGGATTTTTAATATCCCATGGGACAAATTAAAATCCTATGGGATTCTAATTGTAAATATAAAGATATAAATAAACAGTAATGTGTATGTTACAATGTTTTCTATTTGGCAGTAAATTATTATAAGATGAATCTTTTTAATTGAATATCTTTTTTTCTTGGGAAATGTTAATTTAGCATATTGTTCTTTAACTGTTCAAAACTAAACTTTTAAACAACAAAGCAGATAATGTAAGTATCAATATATGTTTATTCATGAATTATAGAATACTTTCTTGAAACACAATTATTTGCCATTTGAAATCAATAAAAACTCTATTGTACTAGTAGCTATTTAAGTAAATCTATTTTTTTCACAATATCCCTCAACACAAAACATTAATAGTTTCTTATCATCCAGCATTGTTTGATGGTATAGTCCACTTTTTGGACATTCAGCACAGAACTTTGACATTATTGTGGTTTCAATATTTTTTTGAATTTAAAAGAACTTCAAATCATTGACTGAGTGATGAAAATAATAACTGATCCAACTTTTGTCTTTGAATTTATTCTGGTCTTGTTTCTATGTTTTCTCCATTTATTCTAGGTGGTGAATTTCAATCCTTCTGAAAAAGAACCAATAAAATCTAAAGTAATGGATTATACAAAATTGTTTTCATACATGTAGCAATAATATGATTTTCAATAAAAATAGCTATGCGATATGGATTTTACTGATTGTTAAAGGTTGTCCAGTGTCATCAGTTGCTAACGGCCTACATCCTTTGGTCTCTGATGGAGGGTTGTCAAATTAGCAATATACCACATCTTCCTATTCTAATACCATATAACAATCAATTAATTTATTCTTCTTTATAACATTTGGGTATTTTCCCAAGTTATATACATAATATATATATATACTGTAAATTCGGAATTAATGCGAGTTTTTTTTTATTGCGAAAAATGCAACGGAGTTGTAAACGCAATAATTTAAACTCGCATTATGAAATATTTTATATGGATTAAACAGGATTTTTCTCAAAATCGCATTTAAGTCTAAAATGACAGAATCGCAATAATAAATGCACGCAATAATTTATGAATTTACAGTATAAAGATCAATGTTAAAACTTTAGACAACTATAATAACATTCCATTATTCACAAGAATTTGCAATATATTATACAAAATGCAGACAACAGAAACAATATTTCTTTAAGCTTTTGAAGTTCAGACAGATTTCAATTTGTGTTTTATTTCAATGAAAAAATACCTTGAACATATTGGAAATTATAACATTGATACAAAAAAAATATGTATGTTTTATCCTTATTTTTTGTGTTGTTGGCTTGCTGTCTCATTTTAATATACATTTAAACATACATCAATAATCTTCTTCTTTATTAAAAGTAAAAATGGGATATTTTTGATTTTGATATCCCAAAACATTATAGTTCTATCAGACACCAATGTGTTTGATATTAATTTTAAGACATGTATAAATGTTCCAGACCATATCAGTATTCGGATGTTACTTTTACGGTCCAGAACTTACAGTCCAACCATATGTGTACAGTCAGACCATTTTTAAAAGTATATTTGTACTGTCTGGTACCAGCTCGACCAAACCTGTGTTTTTATTTTAACTGCAATTAAACTTTTTGTATTAATCTATTAAAGATTTCAGTTATGTTGATCTGTACTGTACATTTGTTTGTAATAAACTTGACCAACTTCTTAAAATTGGGCAAACTGTATGCGTACAGTCCAAATACTTGTTTGTTCTGGAACATAAACATGATTAACAAGCATTTGGCAGGATGTCATGCTAAAATCCCATTAATATTAGTACTAAATTTTGAGTATATACATGTAAATCCACAAGTTACTTACTGAAATTCATGGTGAACACTCACCAAAAACTTACAATTTAGAGGAAAGACTGGAAAGATGAATGCACTAACACTATCAAAACAGAGCATAAAACTTACCGAAAAACAAGATGTTTTACATTTATCCAGGAGCAGGATAATTGAAAAGTTGTTTTTTTCTTTCTCTGCTGTCCATCATATAACCTATGATTTCATTCATGCAAAATATGAAAATCTGCAAAGGTAAGACCTAGAACCTCAACTTATCCACATTTTGAATTTTGAACTGCATACTTGTCCTTTTCATCTGGCTGACAACCTAAACATAAAAAAATGATAAAAACATAATTCTAGATTGACTTTGTGTTTTTATTTTTGTTGGTACATGTACAAACAATTTTCCCAACTTTAAAACGAAAACATCATCACCAAAGAGGAGGTCATACTAACCTCCGAAATATTTAAACAAACCGAAATTATTACTTGATTAAGATCTTGTCGTAAATTAATGGCATAGATACTCTTATTTTTGAAAACTTGATGTCTATTGCATACTTATATTCCTTTGTACGAGAGTATGCATATTAAGATGGACTCCATGGACTTTAATGTAAGCATGATTAATTTTACAGTCACTGACAGTTTTTCAGCTCTATGTGTACATTTTGAGAGAATCTAGCAATACTGTATATTCTGATATTCAGAACTTATTGTGAGGTTTTTATTAATACAACTGAAAGCTGTATCTCGTTTTCATTTCTGATACATATTTATGAGCTGAAGACCAGTGCCGAATTTTTCTCACTGCATTGAAGACCCATAGGTGACCTTCGGCCGTTGTCTGCTCTTTGATTGGGTTGTTGTCTCTTTGTCAAATTCCCAGTTTCCACTTCCCATTTTATATCATGTATGCTGATTTTTCTTAAATTACAATATTCAATCATGCAATTTTGTCCATTATTGAAAATACGATAAGCAAAAATAAATGCACAAAAAATTTAACATTGTTATATATGTAAAAGACTTTTTTTTAAATTCAAAACAGTTGCCTACACTGTTAATTTCCTTGTTTGATTTCATATTTTTAAAGCCTTTATAGCTAGCTAGATGGTATGCCGGGGCGGATCCAGCCATTTTAAAAAGGGGGGTTCCCAACCCAAGACAAAGGGGATGATCCTATATTCATTTGATTTGTTTTATTGTCTCATACAAGAATATATATGGTTTGACGGTGGGGATCAGGGATCCTGAAATTTTTTCACCTAACCACTGGATGACAGGGGATCTCAACCATTTAAAAGTTTCTCAAACATGTGGGGGTGGGGGTGAACCCCATGGACTCTCCCTATATTTCCTTTTATTTGTTTTATTGTTCTATACAAGAATATATAAATATGGTTTAGGGGTGGGGATCTTGACCGTTTACAAGTTTTCAAACTAGAGGGGGTGGGACTTCACTTTTATTTTATTTCATTATTAATTTTATTGTCCCCGACAAGAATATATATGGTTTAGGGGTGGGGATCTGGATCGTTCACAAGATAATAGCACATTCTCAAATTGAACAGAGTGGTGAAACCCCCAAAGACCTCCTTTTAATTTCATTTGATTTGTTTTATCGTCCCATTCAAGAATATATATGGTTTAGGGATGGGGATCTGGACCGTTTACAAGATAATAGCATATTCTCAAATTGAAAGGGGTGGGGATTACCTCCCATGGACTCACCCTCCCTTCTTTCTTCCCCCCCCCCCCGAAGTACCTTTTAATAAGCCCCAATGCACAGATAGTTCACAGTATTTTCCCTTGATTTACACTAAAGAATATACACTATACAGGTGTATTTTTTTTTTTTTAAAAGATAATACAACATGTACAACTGAAGACCACCCTGACCACAGTGGTGGATCCAGAATTTTTCATAAGTGGGGCCCACCGACTGCCTAAGAGGGGCCTGCTCCTGCCATGACTCAGTGATTCCATATATAATCAACCAATTCTTTTCCCAAACAGGGGGCCCTGAACTCCTGATCCCCCTTTTTTTTCCTCATTTCAATCATCCTGATATAAATTTAGTTTTATCACTTACAATAGGAATGGTTTGAATTCCCCAATAATTCTTATATACCATTAATATCAACATATTTCATTTTTGATAAATGAAAGGCAAAAGTTTTCTATGGGTAGAAATGGATAGTGGGAAGCTTTCAGATTCACACCATGCCGGTGGCTGTGTTCAAAGTGCTGGGTTTTTATTACCCTCGTTGTTTGCGGACTAACTATTTAGGCCAGTGGTGGATAATAGTGTGCGTGCATTAATCTTCTATACCTTCTTAATCAATATATTCAAATACTGACGGCAAGTGTTGTAATGATGTATCAATGTCTTTTTGAAAATCACCGTGCTATTTACATGTGGGATCGAGAATGCAGGGGAAGGAAACTTGTCAATTATGTTTATTTCTAAGCCAAAATAAAATGAGCCGCCGTAAAATTAACCTTGGGTAATAACAGTGCATGTAAGGCTCGTCTCGGAGGGGTGTCTTTTTTTCTGTCTTCTTTTTTTAGTTATATTTTTAATAACTTACACTTTTTTCCATTATTCTCTTTCTTTCACTATTCTTTATTCCTTTTTTTTCTTTGTCCTTTGTTCTCTATTCTGTTTTAATTCACATCCATACCCTCTTATGTGTATGTGGACTTACTGTAGTTTATTTTTTAGTTCTGGCAGAGATATTAGATACAATATATATGTCTCTGGTTCTGGTATTATACGACAAGTCAATTTCTTTTTCATGCAGTGTCATGAAATATAATGGTTTTATGCATATCAGCCAAGATTGTGCGCAACATTTTAATAAACAATTCAACACTATATACACCTTTAATGTGAATTTTATTAAAATCGATGAAGAACATGAATTTGGCAGCTAGTGCCCCTTAAACAGGTAAAGTTCAATTAACAAATTCTGATCTACTGGCATTCAACACCAAATTACTTACTTGCTGTATATTGATAAATGTGATTGTATATTGTCAATACCTCAACATCGAGAATACGTCATGTGAGGTGTTGGTCGCTACGTTTGATACGGGGTCAAAGGTTGCGGCTTCGAGACAGAGAAAAACATCCAGGTAAAAAGTGTAGAATTTTGTTTTTGAAAATTTGAGTTGTAAATTTTCCTAAAAAGTACTTAATTCCGTTCATCTAGTTGTAAATTTTCCTAAAAAAAGTACTTATTTCCGTTCATCTATTATGGGTATAAACTAAACTGAACAAGAAAAGTATTAGTAAACAGACAGAAAGTCCGACGTTGAATTAATTATTTTACAATTAATTGTTTAAATATATGAGAGAATGTTTTAGGCGAATTTTTATATGAGAGAATGTTTTAGGCGAATTTTCTTTAATTACAGATAAATGTATTTTAGGTTCAGGAAATGATTTATTCTTCGGGTACGTCTAAACAACCGCTCAGGACTTCCTAAGTGCACTCAGGACATACAAAGTGCACTCAGGACCCATTACCGTAATTATATCTGCACACATGATGGATGTTTATATTCGTTATACGCTTCTTATTTTAGAGTTAAATTTTTGTAGAAGTTGAAATCGCAGGGGCGGATCCAGCCATTTTAAAAAGGGGGGGGGGGTTCCTAACCCAGGGCAAAAAAAAGGGGGGGTTCAACTACATGTCCCCATTCAAATGCATTGATCGGCCAAATTAAGGGGTGGTTCCAACCCCCCCGGAACCCCCTCCCCCCTCTGGATCCGCGCCTGAATCGAACTTAGATAGATATGTTAATTCTTATAAAATAATGAGGGCACGTGTCACTGATTACACAACTACTGAGCCATGAATTATCCAATCAACAAAATTGATTGGATTATCCTTATTGTTTTTTAGGAATTGTATTGTTTAGTTCAGTTTTACCTTTAACATGAATTTGCATATAGAAAAAATAAAATATATATCTCATTCGATGTGCTTTTTCAGTTTATTTTTCATGATGACGGGTAAATTAATTTGTTGTGTTTTGCAGTTCACGAATAAAGAAAATTATTTTATAGTTGCGTTTTTTTTCTGTAACAAGTTCGATTTTTGTTTTTCAGTGTGATTCTTTTCTCTCTCTCTATCTAAATCAAATTTTTAAACAAACACAATGTTGACTGAATATCAAATTTTATTACATTTACATTTGTATATCTTTATTCTCAACAAACCATTATACAAGAGAAGACAATTATGTACAATATTCAGTTTAACCTTAACGGAAATCTGTGCACGAAGACTTAGTCGTGGTTTGAACGGATTTTGTGTCAATAAACTGTCTTCGAAATAGTCGTTCTTTGTTAATGTTTGTGTCATTTTGGTCTTTTGTGGATAGTTGTCTCATTAGCAATCATAACACATCTTCTTGTTTATAATTTCTCGCTACTACAATCTAACTTACATATTTTTTTAGAAATAATTATACCCAAAATATCATAATTTTTAAAAAACGGAGACGAAAACGGAGACAAGTTCATTTTCAGAATTTATTTTCGCATTGAAATTCGTTTCAGGCTTGTGAAACTGGACAAAACGACTTTAATTAGAGAAAAAAAACTTAATAAAAACGGATTTCTTAAAATATTCGTATCACTCAAAAATAAAATTCCTGGACAAGTTCGATAAAAATGAGAAATAACATCTAACTACATGTATATGAGTTTGATTGTTTGAAAAGTACGGCTTTTACCGTTTAGAACGGATTCCATATACAAAACTTTAATTAATATAAATTCTTTTAAAGTATGAACATTTATTTCCCTTTTCAAACTCGTGCAAAGAATTAATTACTGGTCCAGGACATGATAATAAAATTTATGGAACGAAATCTTAATAAAAGACGAAAATCTTAAAACATCGTGATATTCATTCTAGACGTCACAATATTACTTCCCGCATGGTCACACTGTACTAACAACACAATGTATAAAACAACAATAAAGATAATCCAATTAATTTTGTTGATTGGATAATTCATGGCTCAGTAGTTGTGTAATCAGTGACACGTGCCCTTATTATTTTCTAAGAATTACAAATGTAACATATCTATCTAAGTTCGATTTCAAATTCTACCAAATTTAACTCTAAAATAAGAAGCGTATAAAGAATACATGCATCCATCCTGTGTGCGATGACTATAAAGGGTCCTGAGTGCACTTCGTATGTCATGACTGCAATCAGGAGGTCCTTCAAGCGGTGTTTAGACGTACCGTTATTCTTCTGGAAGCTTCAATTTTTTTTTTATCAATAACTTTTACACAAGGAGACATTTTTGTTTTTGACAGCATGAACCCCAGTTAATGAGCAAACACAAATTAAGAACGAAAATCGTTTACAATTAAATTTTATAGAAGGAAAAAGGGGGGGGGGGGGTAATAAACAAATTTTATTTACGCTCACATACTTCTAAACAGATTTGCATATGTAAGCTCTCTATAGATAATGTTAAATTATTTCAGGAGTTTTGAAAAAAGAATATATACAGTTTAATTTCGACTAAAATAGTGATTCTTTTTATAGATTTGGTACCTCAGTTTCGACTCAACACTTCATTTTGAATTGTTAGATGGCAAACTCTTTAGGCGAATATTGTATCTGTTCTTTATTTAATTATGGTGATATTGGCGATAATATTCATTATAACAAGGCCTTGTACAAATCCTTGATTATAGAATGTTTGGCAATATAAAAAGACGAAAGTAGACAAACCCAAATTATGCAGGGTTTCACAAGTTGATCTCCAAGCGGCCCACATTTAACATATAATAAGATCTATATTTCTCAACGTTTTCAAAATGAAATAACTTGAATTGAAAATTTCCCAACTGTGAAAATTTGTTATTTCTAAACGTCTTTAATTATTATTTCGGAAAAAAAAAATATTTAGCATATTCATATATTTTCATAATTTTTTCCGAGGAAACCTTTTTTTTGTAAAGTTTACTTCTATGTGTTTTTAACCATCACCAGCGACTTATTCTCTGCCATCACCAATTAGTCCTAATTATTAAAGATCAATTGACCAAATTCAAATGATGATTGGTATATCGTATTGAATATGATCATCGGTCATCCGTGACGTATCCCAAATAACGACGCATGCCGATAGATAGATCATAGTTTATTAATTAGCGTCTCGCAATTTAAATTTCATCAAGGGGACTTAATTAAACCAGTTACTATACAAATCTTGAAAAAAACGATGTACATGTACTTTTTAATATTTTTTAAAACAAATTACGAAAACGTTTAGTGTAAAAATCACCGAATATAAATGTTTCTTTCTTGCAGGTTTTAGCATTTGTAAATAACATTAACGTTTTGGAATTCTAATGCAAAAGACAGTCGATTCAAACTGAAATAACTTCTTTAAAGATGGTTTGATTTTTTCAGAGACACATATATTATATATGTCTCAATACATGTATTATATGTCTCTGATTTTATCAAAACAAAAATAAAAAAATTATAAAATATGTTAGTTATCGAATGTATACCCTGAATTCTTACTATTATATATATATGTCCTAAGTTACTTAATGTCCTGTGTGCAACCAGGAGATCCTGAACGGTTTTTAAACGTACCATTATTTTATATGCATATATTCAAAGCTGTTCTTAATTATATGCATACTAGGTATCAGTGGCGGATCCAGGGGGAGGGTTTCGGGGGTTGGAACCTCCCCTTTTTTGAACGATCAATGCATTTGAATGGGGACATATGGTTGGAACCACCCCCTCCCCCTTTTGTCCTGGATTGAGACCCCCTTCTTTTCAAATGGCTGGCTCCGCCGCAGAGGTATATTTATATATATATGTGTGTACCAGCCCCCCTCCTAAATCTTTGGAAACAAATGGTAGATTATATAGGGAATCACGGAAGCATGACTGGACGTGAACACTCTAAGGCAGTCAATGAGTCCCCACTTATGAAAATTTCTGGATCAACCATTGCTTAGTTCTAGTTATCTTAGGTCCTAGTGTGAAATAATGCCAATAGGTCTTTTAAAACACATCTTTATTCATACATGTATATATACGTTTTCTCACGGATTTGTTCATGCAATATTGGAATTATGTTTACTCAATGCGCAATTACTGAAGTTTATATTTGCTACTTTTCTTCTTAATTTCATATAATTTTTTTTTTTTTGATTTTTTTCTTCGAAAAATTAGTGGTGTTGAAATAGGGAATGGACACAGATACCTTATCACATTTAACCAAAGAAATGTTGTATAATGTCATCAATCTGTATTACACGTAGACAGGATGTTCTCTAGAAAACTATACGTTATAATACACACCCGAGAATACACGCACTGTCGAAATGGAAAATTACTGTATGTTTTAGTGAATGTAGGACAGAAAGTCACAGGACAAAAAGTCACAGACAAAAAGTCACGGACAAAAAGTCACAGGACAAAAAGTCACAATAATTTTTTCTGAATATTTTCTTTGAATAAAAAACACTTATTTCCACAAAAATATTTTTGTATTTTTTTTATAACTATTGTATATAAACCAACATTGTAAACAAACTTTATCATAAAAATATTAAAGATAATCAAATAATTGTTAAAAAAAACAAATGTCACCGTGGCTTTGCACTTAAATGGCTTCATTGTGCCAAGAAATATACCCTTTGCATGATTAAAATTAAATAAATCTTAATTTTTCAAATATAATGACACATTTCCTACACTTTAAGATGAATATATGTATTAAAAAGTAAATATTTCAAGATATTTTTCTTATATATTCAAATAATTGTCAACAGATTATTTGTGACTTTTTGTCCTGTGACTTTTTGTCCTACCAAATTTGTGACTTTATGTCCGGTGACTTTTTGTCCTGTGACTTTCTGTCCGTTTACCGTTTTAGTTACCTGTAATCAGCTTTGCAACACCATGTCATGACAGTTCAAAAAGATTTTCTTCAAATCAAAATGGAATATTCATTTTTTCTGTAAAATTTAAAACTTTAAAAAGTAGACTTTGACAAAATTATGAAATAGAAAGAATTGAACAATTTAAAATCGTATTTTAACAAAGATTTAGATATAATTTTACAACGATCCTTAAAAAATAACCAAACAAACGTTGAATCAAACGATATGAACCTACGCAGTTTTATATTAAAATACTGACACACACCAGTTTGCCATCTCAGTATGCAAGGCAAGGGTGCTTGGTGAGGTGCTGGAACTTGATGTACATGTATCATTAAGTTAATACAGTTCTGTTAG
Source organism: Mytilus galloprovincialis (assembly GCF_965363235.1). Lineage (NCBI taxonomy): Eukaryota > Metazoa > Mollusca > Bivalvia > Mytilida > Mytilidae > Mytilus > Mytilus galloprovincialis. The sequence goes on from NC_134850.1 coordinate 24,176,665, forward strand.
GATTGACTGCCTTTTTACAGAGTCTTTCTATTCTTACTGTTATCAGTTAGTATAGACGGTTCCTGGCTTAGAATGATTCTCTGCTCAGCAAATGGTGCGTAATTAGCATTTGAATCAAATTTCTTGTAGAAGTAAAAAACACAAATTAATGTATTTGACAACTTTATTCAGGAGCACAGTCTATATTATCCGGCGTAAATAACTTTTTTTTTTTTTTAATTTATGTGGAAGTTTACTCTGCTGCTCGATCTATGCTAATCGATGTTCCAGTATATTTCATATTTATATTTATTCGTGAGGCCTCGTAATCGTTTATATTCACTAAAAGCACAGTCGCCTAAATATTTTATATGGCGAAAAAATTGCGAAAATTGGGGGAAATAATATATTTTTAGTAGCATTATTATTTTAAAATCTTAAGATTTAACTCTAAAATGAGAAGTGTATGACGATCTATAACGAATATATACATCCATCATGTGTGCAGATACGACGGCGACTATATAGGGTCTGCCATGAGTGCACTTTGTATGTCCTGCATGTGTGCACCCAGGAGGTCCTCCTGAGCGGTGTTTAGACGTACCGGGAAAATCTTATCTGATTCAGGATCAATTCATCGGTTACACTCCCCTGTCACCAGTGATTCTTTTTTGCTGACATTCTGAAAAAGTATTGTGTAGTCCCTGTGTAAGTGTTGACTCTCAACTTGCACATGTGATTTTTTAACACTCCCCGGACTTCTGCAAAAAACAATTATTCAGTTCACTGATTTAGATGGAAGGTAAACGAACAGAAAGTCACAGGACATTCCGACAAAAAGTCACAGGACAAAAAGTCAAACACATGTCAAACTCAGGCATAAAGTAACAAAGTTGATAGGAAAAAAAGTCACAAACAATTTGTTGACAATTGATTGAATATAAATGAAAAAAGATTTTGAAATATCTTCTTTTTATTACATATATTCATTTTTAATTTTAGGAAATTGTTCATAATATAAAAAAGAAGATGTGGTATGATTGCCAATGAGACAACTGTCCACAAGAGACCAAAATGACACAGACATTAACAACCATAGGTCACCAAACAGCCTTCAACAATGAGCAAAGCCCGAGGTAAAGCCCATACCGCATAGTCAGCTGTAAAAGGCAATCATACTATATCTTTTTTTTTATATTTACATGTTAAAAAATGCGTGCAAATGTAATCAAAAGCTGCACACAAACGTAATGATTTTTGTGCGCAAATGTAATGGTAATGTGCGCAAACCTAATGCACTGATTTATTTGTTTTTAATAAATTTTAATTTAAAGTTGCTACATCATGTTCATGTATAAAACTTCAAGAAAAATACAAAAAGAGTGTTTTCTTGTTCAAAGAAAAATAATCTCAAAACTAAATTGTGACTTTTTGTCCTGTGACAGTGTGTGACTTTTTGACTGTGACTTTCTGTCCTGCATTCAGATTGATTAGGGGAGTTTGGTTGACCCCGCCTCCCTCTATTTGAGACTACTATCTCAGTGATGAGCAAAATGTATTGTGCTTGTCATATATGTATGTCGGATAAAAGCTCTACAGACCTTTAATATGTTGTATTGTTATATGTATAACCGACAATAAATAAATAGCCCCTAACAAGTAGGAATTAGGTTACTTCTTTTTGTTTTGACATCTTGCATGGGTTTTTATAGCCCCGTATTAAAATTATGCCCCCACTTCAAAAAAAGGGGGGGTATACTGTTTTACCCCTGTCTGTCCATCCATCCTTGCGTCAGTCAGTCCGTCCGATGAATATTTTTCGTCCCATTTTCCTTAGGAACTACAATAGAAGGATTTCTGAAATTTGGTTTCAGGGTTAAATAAGTCAGCTATACCGTGTGATGCATTTTCAGATTCATCACTCGACAACTTCCTGTTTTCCCAACACTTGTATGGTTTTACACATGTTAGCCAAGTTGAAAGTTGAAAACTAACAACCTAATTTATGTACAAAAAAATTGAAAAACAGATATGTTACACATAAACAAACGACAATCACTGAATTATCGGATCCTGACTTGGAACAGGCACAACCATAACAAATTGGCAGGGTATAAGGAACTTTGAAAATATTTAGTTTTTGTGGTTTGGTCTATTTTCCAGATACTGTAAGCAATAAGGCCCCTTTATTTAGTGAATGAAATAATTGTAAGATGCACTTAGCTGTCTGTCATATTTTATATGAACTTGACCTCATTTTCATGCATGGTTCATTGGTCAATGAAACACTGCATTGTTTTGTCAGTTTATCATATGTTTAAAGTTACAGGTAGATTATATTTGGTAGATATGAAACAATTGTAAGGTGTGCATGTCTGAATGGCAGATTCATATATAAACCATGACCGCATTTTATTGTTCTTTGGTCAATGATAAGTTTTCTTGGTTTTGTCATTTTATCAGGCCACATTTAAAAGAATGTCTGTTTCCCCTCCCCCGGGTCTACCCTTTGTAAACAGACCAGGAAGGCAGGTTTTTTTTAGCTCACCTGACCTGAAAGGTCAAGTGAGGTTTTCTCATCACTTGGCGTTCGTCGTCTGTCGTCCTGCGTCCGTCGTCCGTAAACTTTTACAAAACTCTTCTCCTCTGAAACTACTTGGCCAAATTCTACCAAACTTGGCCACAATCATCCTTGGGGTATCTAGTTTAAAAAAATGTGTGGCGTGACCTGTCAAACCAAACAAGATGGCCGCCATGGCTAAAAATAGAACATAGGGGTAAAATGCAGTTTTTGGCTTATAACTCAAAAACCAAAGCTTGTTGATCAGGTCAAGATCTATCTGCCCTGAAATTTTCAGACGAATCGGACAACCTGTTGATGGGTTGCTGCCTGTGAAATGGTTATTTTAAGGAAATTTTGCAGTTTTTGGTTATTATCTTGAATACTATTATAGATAGAGATAAACTGTAAAAGCAATAATGTTCAGCAAAGTAAGACCTACAAATAAGTCAACATGACCAAAATTGTCAGTCGACCCCTTAAGGAGTTATTGCCCTTTATAGTCAATTTTGAACAACTTTTCATCATTTTTTGTAACTTTTTTAAAAATCTTCTTCTCTGAAACTACTTTGCCAAATTTAACCAAACTTGGCCACAATTATCATTGTGGTTTTTAGTTTAAAAAATGTGTCCGCTGACCCAGCCTACCAAACAAAATGGCCCACATGGCTAAAATTAGAACATAGTGGTAAAATGCAGGTTTTGCTTTATATCTTTGAAACTAAGACATTTAGGGCAAATCTTTCAAGATTTAAATGTCCATCAGAATAAGATATATCCCCTCACAAATTTTCAGTTGAATTGGACAACCTGTTGTTGGGTTGCTGCCCTAAAATTGGTGATTTTAAGGTAATTTTGCAGTTTTTGGTTATTATCTTGAATACTATTATAGATAGAGATAAACTGTAGACAGCAATAATGTTCAGCAAAGTAAGATCTACAAATAAGTCAGCATGATCAAAATTGTTAGAGGACCCCTTAAGGAGTTATTGCCCTTTATAGTCAATATTGAACAACTTTTCGTCATTTTTGTAACTTGTATAAAAATCATTTCTAAAACTACTTGGCCAAATTTAACCAAACTTGGCCACAATCATAATACTAGGGTATCTATTTAAAAAAAAAGTGTCTAATGACCCCGCCTACCAACGAAGATGGCCGACATCAGTAAACACATTAACAGGTGAGCGACACAGGCTCTTGAGAGCCTGTAGTTTTTTTTAACTGGATGTGATTGTCATAGCATGGTCACATGAATGGTTTGACTTGTCCAGTCCAGGCCACTTATCAGTTGTTTGTGCTCAATTTGAGTGTATTTATTTAGATTATCAATCCTTCTGCTTTCAAGCACTTTCCAAAAATGGAAACAAATTATTTTCAGGAAAAAAATAATTTTGATTTTTTTGTGGAAAATAATTTTTTGACCCGGGCGCTTATTTTTGACCCATGTGGGGGGAGGGGAAACAAACATATTTTTAATTTTGGCCTTAGATTTTTTAAGCATAGGTCTACTTGTTGTATGGAATGACTACAAGGTATCAAATAAAAAAAGATGTCTGCCTGCCAAGGTTAATTTTACTGTGACCTCATATTCATAGAATAATGATAATATTCATGATATTGAACAGCAAGAATGATGAGTAAGTTGATGTTATATACAAATAAGACAAAATTTTCAGTTGCCTACTAATTATGTAATACATGTAGTAGTTATTTTTGTCATTAAATGATGTTTACCCTTTTATGTGTAGGGCAAGAACATGAAAGATAAAGGGGAAACTATAAACAGAAGAAATTATCAACAAAATAAGATTTACAGAGGTCAACAAAGCCTAAATGGTAAGTCCACTGTTATAAAATTTTTTGTCCTTGAATAATAATTAAATATTTATTAAAATAAGATGTGGTATGATTAAAGAGAAAACTATCCATCAGAGTTCAATTTAGTGGATGTAAGCATTGTAATTACTTATTAGAGGCCATTGATGACCTGTAAGTAATGAGAAAACCCATACCCTATACATGTTATAGTAATCTATAAAAGTCAACACTAACCAAATTTGAAACAGAGCATCAATTCAAACGTCAAATATACCAGACTAATTTATAAAAACAAAAAATTATGAAAAATAAAAATGACGGGTATGAACCAACATCAACCACTGAACTATGTACAAGCTCCTGATATTAGACAGGTATAATATGGCTGGGTTGATATAAAAATAAGAAACACTTAGCAGTCTGATTTCCAATGAGACATTTCTCCAATAGAGATCAAATGACATTTAAGGAGGCTCTAGGGTATAACAATTTCAGAAAAATGTTTTAATATTTTTTTTTCATAACTCAATTTATTTATATCTTTATCATATGGTACACCAAATCATTCAAAACAATCAATTCGGTTTGGCCCCAGATGACTTTTAAAATGCATTTATCATTGAAAAAGCTCCAAATTATCTGCCTTTGGTGCAAAAATGCCATTTTTTGGCATTAAAAATGTAATATCTTATTTAACTCAACGGTGGCCTATATTTTTTATTATAATTTTAAATAAGCTGTACTTTAACTAAACTATTATAAAATTTAAGCGATTTCTGTAATTTAGTACTTGAATATTTAAATGAAAGTTTATCATATTAATCATAAACATGATAAAATAGCCATTTTATTGATCTCTTCACTGATAATTTTTGAGTTTGTGTATTTGTAGGTCAGAAATCTGGATTTTCATGGTCATCATTCACAGATCAATACTGAACGGAAAACTTAAAGCTGATATTTTTCTCCATAGTGCGACTTTTTTATTAATTTGAAATGGAACATGTTTTTTCCTACATTTATTTGAAAGAGGAAATTTCAACATGATGACTATAAACAAAAAGGAGTCATATCATCACGATCATTGATGCACAAGAACTTGATCATATAAATACAACAATGTAATTATCAATTGAAAGATGGAACGAATGAACAAGATATTAGAATGTTGTTGTCCAAATAAACTTGCTTTGTCTTCTCATTTGAATCTCTCGATTCAATAAAGATGTACAGAGGAAGATCTTTGAAGAACAGATTGAAAAAATGTTTTGTCTAAGAATTGCAGGAATATTCTAGTGAATGAAATTATTTATTGACTTCACTCTTATATAGTGGACTGAATAATTGTACATAGCAAGTTGTGAATAAAGAAAGCAAAAACTTTAACAAAAAGTGTTTATATTATAAATATGCAAATATAAGCATACTATTATGTATACCACAAAGTTATATATAATTCAAATCGTTTGCCTATACAAGTATTGAAATGAACCTATAACAAAGAAAATCTTACCTCATGAAAAGAGTGAACTATTCAGTCAGAATATGAAATATTTTTTCAGTTCTATTTTTCATAATAGAATAAACAAGACAAAGATTTCAAAACAATATTTTTTCATTTATTTAGAAATTTCATCATTTTGTTTCAGTGAAAGGACTTTATTCTTTGACTGTAAAATATTATTATTATACATTCCAAAATAAGAATAATCTTTATTGTCATATAAACAAATAAAAAACATGTTTGTGACAAAATTTAAAAAAAATTATATATATGTATATATAAAAAATATAAAAAAAACTCGTATACATTTAAAACATTTTACTACCAAACAGCATTCATTGTAACATACACATAACTTTATATTTATATATATATATTTATAATTTTAATCCCATAGGATTTTATTTTGTCCCATGGGATATTAAAAATCCCATGGGATAATTATAGTCCCATGGGATTTTTTTTGTCCCATGGGACAACAAATATCCCATGGGACTACAATAATCCCATGGGACAAAAAAAAAATCCCATGGGATTTAACCAAAATCCCATGGGATAATGGTAAATCCCATGGGATTTTGCCCTGTCCCATGGGATATTGAAAATCCCATGTTTTTATAATTCAAATTGCAAAATAAATATGAAAGTAACAGTAAAAAACCAATGAAATTATTGAATCCCATGTAATTCCGCACATTTTGGTTATATACATGATATTGTAGCTCTTGTTTGAGGCGGCGGCGGATTTGCAAATGAGTGTTTTGCAAATTAAAAGTGTCCAGTGTTTAGAAGTTGACGTTGCGGCCGTAAACCTGTCTGGCAAATGACTTTGCGTAATCAAATTCTGTTGACGTTTCATTGTCTCTAAACGTTTATCTGTTCATTGATGGCCAGCAACAAATCTTGTCTACTTGTATCGTTGTCGGAAGGACAGTAAGACGAGTTTCTGAAGTCATACAGTATGGTTGCAGCACGTTTATGTTTTAATGTTTGCAGTATTCTTAAGGGGTAATTCAGTTTTTTGTTTCTCAGTCTTGGTCAAATGGAGATGCAACATTTTAAAACTGGTTTAAATGAGGCAAAGGATTAAAAGAACTGTTTCACAAAGCAAAACAACCGAAACAATCTTTCATGGGTCCAAAATTTCGCTTTAAGAAATTCGTGCGACTTAAAAAATTTGGTATGTTCAATAACCACAGGTTAGTCAGATTTTGATTGTTTGTACGTAGAAAGAAGTATGATAAGCATGCAAAGTAGTTGTAAGAAAATCAAACAAGATTTAGTTAAAAAAATCAACAAAATGAGTGTTGCGTTTCTAAAGCCGTTCAGTATATAACAAAATCACTGTACTAAACGCTCCTCAATATGACGACCTTACTACCCGTGATAATGTTTAGCAAATATCGTTAGGTGGGCAAATGAAGTACAAAGCTGAAAAGCATTGATGACCAAAAATTCCAAAAGGTTTTGCCAAGGTAGTTTAGTTTCAAAGACAAAATCATCAAAGTCAAATAACTCACGCACAAAAACAAAATCAAAATAATATTTCAATATAATATATGTTAATACAGTATGGTCAAGAAAATATGATGACACGTAATCCTTCAATATATAAAGCTTTTAATCAAATTAGTGTGTTTCTAAAGGAACGAACTGATTTAAATAAACTAATTCCTATTTTCCCTGTAAGTAAGAAATCGTGCAATTCGTATGATGAAAGAAAAAAAATAACATGTCTTTTGCATTTGGCCAATGGCTAAATTCAAATGGCAGTTCTCCAAATCTCACTAAAGTAAAGATGAATGGAAATCACAAAAGCATCCCATGCACAGTGTTCATGCTTTTTTTGGTGAAATATCATTTTCGTACTTGTGTTTCAAAAAGAGAACGTAAGTCCTGGTATTTGTCCACATATTTCACTTCTTTTAAAATATGGTTTAAGAGATGGTGGTGAAAATGTCACTGTTTCTGCTGTTAATCCACAACTTGAGTATACAAGATGTTTGTAACTTTTTCTTTTTCCAACGAATGTGCTGGGTCCTTTCATGTTAACTTTGATTGTATATCGTTTCATTTTATATATATCTACTGTGTGGCTTAAATTAATTTCATAAACTTGTTTGTTTGCCTCAGACTTCAGCTCTCTTTTTGTGGTACTGATTAGAGAATCTCCAAGTAAGATACTGATTGTTACATCGTTAGATCCTGAATATGTTGTTGATCCGAACAAGAGGACAGCGCATAACTTACCATTAAAAGATGTTTGAAAATCAACACAGTCATACTTAGAAGTACGTTTGTGGAAATCAACTTTATTATAATTACAAACACATCTTCTAAAACGCACCCTATAATCATGATAATGTCTCTTTTGTGAAATAAAAATACTGTTGCCATTATTGGTAAAGGAACGGAAAACATTGATTGTTTCATCTGATGTCAGTAAGCCGCTGTTCGAAACATTCTCAGTAAAATAATGTTGCTTCATTGTTGGGAATCTGATCAGATATAACAAATCGCCAAGACATACCCTGACGTTGTTATATGCCGTTGGTATTTGTTGTTTGGTACATCTAAATTTTGCCCATCTAACCATTTGCTCATAAACATGTTCTTCCTTGCATCTCAATGTATCAGATTTGATAATATGTTTCACATATTCTCCTGGTAATTTCACAAAAGAAACGGATTTTAAGCAGTTGTGTCCATTTCTTAAAATATATTCTAAGGCACAAGACTTCAATTCTTCCATATTTATGCCAAAAGCTATTTTCAGAACAGTGAACACATAATCTGTGTTCATTTTTTTCTTTAAAAACCAAACGCATTTATCCTTGAGCACCTGGATGCAGTACTTATCTCCAGCAAGCAACAAAACCTCCACATTATCATAGTTTATCTCCACATCATCTGTGTAAATAAATCTGTAAAACACAAAGAATAATTCTTAAATACACATTTGTACTCTCTCAGTCTCTCGTTTAATTTAGTTAAATTCTAAATTGCCGACCTTTTTAAATATTTAAGATATAACTGTTGAGAATGGAGAAATATCGTAACACACGAATATTCAAGATATGGTGGTGGAATGTGTTCCTTAATGATTTTAGTCGATATATGTAGTTCATTAGTGTTTCTCGTTTTTTTTTATATCATAAACATTAGACCGTTGCTTTCCCCGTTTGAATGGTTTTGCACTAGTCATTTATATAGATTGCTGCTCGGTGTTAGCCAAGGCTCCGTGTTGAAGTCCGCAGCTTGACATATATTGGTTTACTTTTACAAATTGTGACTTCGATCGAGAGTTGTCTCATTGACCACGTCTTCCTATATCTATGCCATGTACATGTTATTACTTGTACAAACATTTTATACAAGTAATTACTTGTATGAAGCCATCATACAAGTTATAATAACTGGCACAGCTACAATTGTAAAAGTAATTACTAGTACAATTTTTACTGAGTAAAAAAGGCTTTTAAATGAGTTGCAGCAAATATAATTGCATACAGATTACCACCATTTAATTAAATAGGAAACTTTTGTTTGATAAAATTGTATGGAAGGGAAGTGTAATGAGTAGAAAAGTGAAAACTGTCAACGGAATCTAAAGGACGTAAAGTACGTAACTTACATGTATCTAAAACATCCAAAGAATATTTTACACTCCAATAAAGGTTAATTTCACCATTTTCATATAACTCATCACAATGTGTTTTTTGATAAATGATCTAATTAAAAACACTTAAAGATTAGTTGTATAAGTTCAAAGATATCGAATAAGTGTTAATTAGACAACTATAAATCCAAATCTAATGTTTAAAAAGTTAAGAATATAGGTTCGGCTTTCAACACTGAGCCTTGAGCACTCAACATTTACTAGAGGCCGAGATGAAAGGATATGTTACTACTTTTTTGAGGAGTTAAGGTAACCAATAAAGAGAAGGGATCTTCAAATGACCAGAAAAGGCCTTAGCTTTGATGTGTTTATGATAAAAAAAAAAAACTCTATGACTCTCTGTGGAGCGCACGGACTTGGTACAAGTGTATTCAAAATGCTATTGTTAAGAACGTTCGTGTAGTACATTGCATTTAAGGCATACCACCATCACATTGTTGACTACTTTGTCGTCCGGTGCAAACACATACCGCTGAAAGTACCTAAATTGTCTTGCATATTCTATATATATGTGTATCATGTACTTTTCTATTTACTTCTGAATTATTTTCAAAAAATGCGGTTTATGATCTTTCGATTGATACGTTTGACATGAGACCAATTATTACGTTGTCTGTCTCTAATACTATCAACAATATTCATATCAATAGTAGAAGTTTTAAATATGTTTCCTTGACCCAGTTTATTGTCATTAACTGCGACAAAGTAACATATCTAAATCGGCTAAAACATCTTCTTTTGATATGAAGTTTTTTTTTTTATATCAGATCTAGTCAGGCTGCAGTCGTTAATGCCAGACAATTCTGTAATTTTACGGGACTGTGCAAATTATTTAAGTAATTAAGTGCCCTTGTTGTTTCATGATCGTTGGTAATAATCTTATTTTTTTTTGTCAATGAATTTGACTTACTTCAACATCAACTTAAAAGAAGCCGGCTCTATATCAGCTATTGTCACCTTTCCTTTCTCTGCCAATGAGCCTTCAAACATAGTGTAAAATACACTGCTAGCACTAGCCAACATGTACGTATGAGCACAGATAATTTCGGCATGTTCTCCAACTAAAAAGATGACATCACACATTAACTGTTTTTCCAACATCAATTTCATTCTCTCTTTTAATGACTTTCCAGATTGCCAGTCCATTTCCATCACAAACTACGGAGAGAAAATAAATACATACTCATAACTATAAATCCCAATCAACATCCAATAGATATAAGAAGATGTGGTATGAGTGCCAATGAGAAAACTCTCCCTCCAACTCATAAATTTATAAAAGGTTAAGCATTTTAGGTCAAAGTACAGTTTTCAACACGGAGCAGGATTAAAATCACCAGTGCTACATGTACATGTAGGTCGGGTAAATCGCAGAATGTTGTTTTTGACCGGACTCAATTTGTGCTGTTACATCTGACAAATCATGCCCAAAATAATTTGCAAAGAATACCGCTCAAGCCGGAGCTAATAGCCGTCTTAAACTTGAACCGTGAAGGGAAAGTGGGTTTTTTTTTGCTCCGTATTGAAGGCTTCACTGTGCCTTTGAGATGAAGAACAGTAATTAGAAAGCTGTTCCTTTACTTTTTTTGTGTAATGTACTTCTGTAAAAGATTACGAACATTTACAAAAAATTGATAAAAATTTATATAGATTAGACCGTTGGTTTTCCCGTTTGAATGGTTTTACACTAGTAATTTTGGGGCCCTTTATAGCTTGTTGTTCGGTGTGAGCTAAGGCTCCGTGTTGAAGGCCGTACTTTAACCTATAATGGTTTACTTTTTAAATTGTTATTTGTATGGAGAGTTGTCTCATTGGCACTCACACCACATCTTCCTATATCTATCTAAAGGGCAATACTCCTTTTGTGTAAATCTTACTTAACTTAACATTATTGCTGCTTACAGTTTATCTCTATCTATAATAATATTCCAAATAATAACAAAAAACTGCAAATTTTCCTTTAAATATCTAATTCACGGATAGCAACCCAACAACTGGTTGTCTGATTAGGGAAAATACAGCTTTACCTGATGAACATGTTTACCCCATGTCAAATGTACGTAATGCTTTAGTTTAAGAGATATAAGTTAAAAACTGCATTTACCCCCTATGTTTTATTTTTAGCTAAGGCGGTCATGTTGGTTGGCAGGCAGGGTCGTCAGACACACTTTTAAAACTAGATAACCCAATGATGATTGTGGCGAGGTTTGGTTAAATTTGGCCCAGTAGTTACAGAAATGTGTAATTTGATATCAACAAGTACTGAAAAAACAACGAGATACGTGCATTTCTTTTACAGATATCATTTTAAGGAAACGTCTTACACGGAGATTATAGTTTTTGTGTAATTGCTTTTATATTTTCATAGTTACAGTTACTTTGGATTTTGTGGCAAATGAAGGCCTGTTTATTACGATTTTTTCAAAATAATGTAATTATCAAAACAGCAAAAGAATTAAAGAGACGTGCTTTTTTGTACAAAAGAATTAAACTAAATAAAAATATCGTTCACGGGAATTATATTTTTAATGTTTCATTGCATTTAATAGAAATTATGGATATTGCGGCTTCTGAAGCCAAAATTCCAGAAAATCCCCCGATTCTACATAGATTTTCGTTATATCACTTAAAATATATCTCTTGTTTGATAATAATTGTTTACAAAAAGCCCTAAACAATCTTTGTAATTCAAGAAATTGCCTTCTAGAGAGAAGGTGTAACTGATTAAGTCCATATTTGATGTGTACATGTGTCATATCGTTAATTCGAAACTTGTTTTAAGAAAGTCATTGCTAAAACTGTATGTAGTAATCCACTATATTCATGTATTATCTTCATGATAGTCGACTCATAAGAATATAAAAGTAAAGACTGGAGTTTTTTGACATTTCCTTGTGTTTAAGCATTGAAACAAACAAAGGTTTATACTCAAGTCAAAGAGGACAGCAGTTCTTAAGCAGTTTATTAGTATTCACAGCTCTTACTTGACTGCTGTTCTTTAACCTGAAGCTGGACAGACTGACAGACGCATGGACGGACAGAAGCACGTACGAACGCACAGACCAGTAAACATAATGCCCCTCTACTATCATAGGTGGGGCATAAAAATATAGGTCACCGATTAGTTAAAAAAGATATTTCAATGCCAAAAAATGGCATTTTTGCACCAAAGGGAGATAATTTGGATCATTTTTAATGATTATACATTTCAAAACTCATCTGGGGCCAACACAAATTGATTTGTTTTAATGTGTTTTGTACCATATGATAAAGTAACAACTAATAACAGTAATAAATAAAATTTGTAATGAAAAATAACTGTTTCATTTTTTTCCGAAATTTGTATACCCTCGAGCCTCCTTAATCAAAATGAATAAGAAATAAAATATGATTTGAATGTGCTCGTTTAAGTGTCATTTAAAACGATTGAGGGTTTTATGATAATAATACAACAAACAACAATACAATACATAAATGGGTATAATTTTGTGTTTCCATTTTTTTAATGTTTTACCACTGAGTGAGTACTTGATTAATTTCCCAAAATCCAACAAGACTTAGTAATTAAATAGTAAATTTTCACTGACTTGACTTTCCTACTTTAAAGGCATTCAAAAGTTTTGATTGCACAACATGTTTAACCTGACTAGCATATTAGGTTTGATCCTGTTGAAAGTAAAGTGTTGTCGGTTGCTGGTAATCTTATTTGGTCTTTTTTTATATTGTTTTGTACATGAATAGGGATTTTGGTTTCCATTTAAATTATTTGATGGTCTTTTAACTGACTCATACAGTGTAGGTTTTGCTCCTTGTCGAAGGCTTGTGTTTCCAGAGATATATTTAAGTAATTATGTCTCAGTTGATATCAATGATTAATGTGTTTTAATATGTAGATGTCAAGATGATTTAATAGGTTTTCGACCATGATTTCACAAAAAAAATTTTAATTTGCTGTTCATGTAAGCCTTATTTCATTCCTTGCTTTTTTTTTTTTTATCCCAGGTACAAATGTAACTGATATCATTGTGTTGTTTATATAAGACCATTTTATTGTTTACATACACTTAAATTAATAGATTAAAATTAAAATAGTTTTATAGGAAGTTTTATTAGATATTGACATAGAAGATATGATTTTATAACAAAGGCAAATGCACAGAAAAAATCTGGCAATCCAGTTTATATGAATTTTACAATTATTGACAATTTTTAAAAAGCATTTGATTTAAATTAAATTCATATTTTTGGGTTGAAGCTTTCAATTACCTCTTTAACAGTTTCTGTATGCACTTCTTCAACACTTTCGGGGTCCAGTGATGTCTTTTGGTTTTGTTGATTCTGAAGAAAAAACCTGTATCAGTATCTAATATTTATTCTGAGATCAAGTAACATGTGTTTGTCCTATTGTGCATAAAACAACATCAAGAGACTACGAAATGTAGAAGGCAAACTGGTAAAGGTGTGCATGCTAATTGGACAATCATTTTAAGTGTAAAGCATAAGACAAGTTTTGCAGTTCACCTGTTATCTTTATTTACAGCCACGGCCTGACAAGAATGGTTGTAAAAGCTCATAAGCTAAAAAGAACCTTATTGACACACCTAAATCCGTATTTATTTTTAAAAAAACTAAAGAATAGTGGTTCCCGGTAATTCCAAACTTATTAATTTCCAAAAGTCAAAATTGAACCTTCAAATTTTGTTATGACTTTTTACACATTTTTACTATTCATACATTTTTACTGTATATGCATTTAAACCAAATAAATCTCATCAATTGCTTCAGGAAATGGACGAATTTGCTGTAAATGTACATAGTTTCCAGCAAATAGACATCACTCAACGACAAAAAAACTCCCATTAAAAGTCTTATTATAATTAATAAAATATAAAATCAAAGATAAACAAGAATGCACAAGCTGAAATGTCTCGCCTTCTTTACTAATCATTGATATTATGTTGATAGTCCTAAATATAAAGCTTTATTACAACTGTCACATAAACTTAACATTAACCAAGCAAACTAAACATTGACCAATGAACCATGAAAAATAGGTCAAGGTCAGATGAGCCATGCCAGGCAGGCATGTGCACCTAATAATCCTTCCATGCAACAAATACAGCTGATCTTTTGCTTATAGTTTAAGAAAACAGACTAAAACACAAAAACTTAACACTGAGCAATTAACTGTGAAAATGAGGTCAAGGTCAAATAAAACCTGTGCGACTGATATAATGATTATAAAATATTTCCATACACCAAATATAGTTGACCTATTGCATATAGTATTAGAAAAAAAGACCAAAACTCAAAATCTTAACTGTGACCACTGAACCATGAAAATGAGGTCAAGGTCAGATGACACCTGCCAGCTAGACATTTACACCTTACAATCATTCCATACACCAATTATAGTAGACCTATTGCATACAGTATGAGAAAAACAGATCAATACACAAAAACTTAACTATAACCACTGAACCACGAAAATGAGGTCAAGGTCAGATGACACCTGCCAGTTGGACATGTTCACTTTACAGTGCTTCCATACACCGAATATACTAGACCTATTGCTTATAGTATCTGAGATATGGACTTGACCACCACAACTTAACCTTGTTCACTGATCCATGAAATGAGGTCGAGGTCAATGGAAAACTGTCTGACGGGGATGAGGACTTTGCACATGCACATACCAAATATAGTTATTCTATTACTTATAATAACAGAGAATTTAACATTTCAAAAAATCTTAACTTTTTTTTCAAGTAGTCACTGAACCATGAAAATGAGGTCAAGGACATTGGACATGTAACTGACGGAAACTTTGTAACATGAGGCATCCAGTATGAAGCATCCAGGTCTTCCACCTTCTAAAATATAAAGCTTTTAAGAAGTTAGCTAACGCCGCCGCCGGAT
This sequence comes from Mytilus galloprovincialis, assembly GCF_965363235.1. Lineage (NCBI taxonomy): Eukaryota > Metazoa > Mollusca > Bivalvia > Mytilida > Mytilidae > Mytilus > Mytilus galloprovincialis. The sequence continues at coordinate 24,192,127 of NC_134850.1, forward strand.
CACTATCCCTATGTCGAACTTTCTGCAAGAAAACTTGCAGGCTCGACAAAAATCTACTAATTCCACCATTACCTTTCATAATATTTGTAGTTATTAGGAAAAGAAAATTGAGCTTGTTTAATTGAGCAATAGTTTTATATAGGGACATAACTAAAGAACAATTGAAGTGACACTTACACATTGACCTAAGGGGGAATAAGCATTGCATATAAGTTTCATTGCATTTGGTCGAAGCAAACTAATTAAGAGGACAAAGTCCTTCCGATGACCTAACTCTAAAAACAATGAAAGTGAGGCCTCCAAAATACAGCTTACATGTTTAACCTTACTATGTGTCTGTGACACTCTAAGTCAGAAGTCTATAATGGTTGTGGTTTGTTGCTGTTTTACATATTTGTTTTACATTCATTTTTTTTGCCCATTCGTTATATTAATTATATATTTTTACATTCGTCATTACAGGCCCATTAAAGCTGACTATATGGTATTGGCTTATCTCATTCTTGAAGGGTGTACAGTGACCTGTAGTTGTTAATTTCTGTGTAATTTGGTCTTTTTGGAGAGTTGTTTCATTGGCATTCATACCGCATCTTCTTTTTTTACCAAGTATATATAGATATACACATACACACACATTAAGTATTTACCTCATTTTGTGATACTTCTTCAGTGACTTCCATATCTTCTGTACCTTCTACAACATCTTCTGGATCATGATTCTCTACTCTCTGGACATTGCTATCAAACTAAAAGCAAAATAATCAAAACGTCTATAAAGAACTGGATATGTGTTTGACTTGTTAAAAATTATAATCATATATATCATGTTCTCTGCTCTTAAATTGTCTTATATGCATGATTTGTCATTTGATACACTTGTCCTAAAATAAATTTTACACCAAACGCGCACATTAATACATAATACAAAATGCATACACATTTCAAAAAATATTATAAAAGAAGGTATAATATTTTCTACATAATTACACCTTATGTAAGAATCCTGGGTTTTTATTGGTTGATAGCCAGTGTATTTTTCACCAATTCACTGTTATCAAACGAATATCGTTCATTTTTTAACTCCGCCGGGGTATTTGCCAAAAAGGATTTGCCTTTTTTACCCTCTCTGCCGTGGTATTTGCCAAAAAATACTCTATCCGACTGGACGTTTGTAACGTCACGATCATCAATGCGTTTTAGAACATTAACATTCGGTGTAATTAAACAGATTTCTCTAATTTTTGTGCTATTTTCACATTTCCTGACCGGTGTGAGAAAAATATTTCTCCTCACTAGTGAAAAATCTGATCTCGGCAAATGATTAGTCGAAATTTGATTATGACGTCAAAATGTTTTGTATTCTTCTCAATTTTCCTATTGTGACGTCATGAAAAAAGGCGACCTTGCCTGATGACGTCGCATATAAAGAGCACAATTTTCTGAAAATCTTTGAAAAAGAACGATAAAAAGCATTAGAGAAACAGATTCTGACACTATAACTCGTGTATTACGATATTTCTCCACTCTCGACAGTTAAATTTTATTATTTAAAGGGCTCGGCAAGCCTCGCGCTTTAAATAATAAAATTTAACTGTCTCGAGTGGAGAAATATCGTAATACACTTGTTGCAGTGTAAGAATCTATATATATCATGTTCTTGAGGGGTATTTGCGAAAAATACCAGTCTTGAGAATGAATTTCCCTCGCCTTACGGCTCGTGAAATTGAACATTCTCTCGACTGGTATTTTTCGCAAATACCCCTCCTTAACATGATATATCTGTTTAATATTCCTTTTGAAAATCTGCGCATTGGCATACAATTCATTCATTTTTCATGAAGGTTACAAAAACGTATAAATGCTAAATTCCTACTCAAACTTTTTTTATACTCATGAATAGCTTAATTTCGATGTTACTGAATTATATAAATATTTTTATAAATTTCATATTGGTATAAACTGAATGGAATCCTCGCTAAAACATTGTATTATATGGACACATCTGTCTCATTTGGGTACTCTTGTTTTTACTGGGTTGCTGCTCCATTGAAATATAGCAACATCTCCTTAAAGTCATTATTATGGCAAGGAACAATTTTTTTTATTGGTATATTCTGGTTATTGTATAATGATCAGATATATCATGTTATGGAGGGGTATTTCATTTAAATAGTAAAATACCAGTCGAGGGACTAGAGGGAATTTTGGTCCAAAGACTGGTATTTTTATCAAATACCCCTTCATAACATGATATATCTGTTTAATTACACTTAATATATTTTGATTGAAACTGTCTGTACAGAGAAGGGATTTCAGAGTACTGCATGGGGGAATTATGCATGTACTAAATTAATAGTACATGCGTTAGTACAGTCTTTTTGTAACATCATGGTATCTATATGTACTGGTAAACGTCATTGTTATTCCATCATTAATTTGAATAGACGTCTTTTTTTCCAATTGAAATCTGACATTTTTGTTGGAAAAGTTTTTGGTTTAACACAATAAATAATGCTTAACAATGTTGTATTTTGATTTTAATAATTTTGGCAGGAAGACGCCCGCGAGGGTAAAAAAGCAATATTCAATATGGCAACTACCATATAATCATACAAAGCAACTAAATTGTTTTAAAGTGCCAGGTACCAAAGTTACCCCACACACTAAAATGAGTTTAGCTCCTTTAATTTTCTTTTGATTTAAATTTAAATTCATATTTTTTGGTTGAAGCTTTCATTTACCTCTTTAACCGTTTCTGTATGCACTTCTTCATCACTTTCGGGGTCCAGTGATGTCTTTTGGTTTTGTTGATTCTGAAGAAAAAAACTTGTATAAGTATCTAATATTTATTCTGAGATCAAGTAACATGTATTTTGTCCTATTGTGCAAAAAACAACAAGAGACTACCACATGTAGAAGGCAAACTGGTAAAGGTATGCATGCTAATTGGACAATCATTTTAAGTGTAAAGCATAAGGCAAGTTTTGCAGTTCACCTGTTATCTTTATTTACAGCCATGGCCTGACAAGAACGGTTGTAAAGGCTCAAAAGCTGAAAGGAACCTTATTGTCACACCTAAATCCGTATTTATTTCAAAGAACTAAATAAATTGAAATTGAAATCTGATATTTTTGTTGGAAAATTTTTTGGTTTAACACAATAAATATTGCTTAACCATGTTGTCTTTTGTTTTTAATAATTTTGGCAGGAAGACGCCTGCGAGGGTAAAAAAGCAATATTCCAAATGGCAACTACCATCATGGTATTTGAGGCAAAATCGTACAATGCAACTAAATTGTTTTAAGGTGCCAGGTACCCAAGTTACCCCACACACTAAAATGAGTTCAGCTCCTTTAATTTTCTTAATATATATTTTGACTAAACATTTGACCCTTTGACGAAAATATCAAATAATTTGAACCAATCACTTTATCAGAAAAATGTCATTCATTGTATAGCAGTTTGACAAACAATAATTTTGTTCAATGAAAAGTTCAATTGATTTTTTACAAAATTATCTCCCTGTAATGTTAGGTACCACCTGAATTAAGGAGCACCAATACTGTAACATACCTCAATCTCATCTCGAGGCCATAAGGCCAAGAACCCACCAGTATGTAAAGTACCAAGTCTTTCTCTTTTCTGAATTTCTTTAGAAAGAAATTTGGCTCTTTCTGTCTTCTCCCACTTTTCTTGAAATACATCAATGGCATATTTGTCATCTATAACCAAAGAAATTTGATTAATATTCAAATGTCAGTGTATTCTTGAAAAATTGACTAATAAACCATAGGCCACTGTTATGCTAATCAAAACACTACAGTATAAACATCTAATTAATAAATGCATGTTTTCTACTGAATTTTTTTCATCCAGACTCAACTTGAAAACAAGTCCTTTGAGTCCTCTTTTTAACAAGAGGCTCTAAAAACCCGTGTCGCTCACCTTGGTCTTTGTGCATATTAAACTAAGGACACATAGATGTTTTTTTTACAAAATTGAGTTTTGGTGATGGTGATGTGTTTTTAGATCTGACTTACTTTACTGAACATTCTTGCTGCTTACAATTATCTCTATCTAAAATGCACTTGGCGCAGTAGTTACAGTTGAAAATGATTTGTAAAAATTTATGAAAATGGTTAAAAATTGACTTTAAAGGGCAATAACTCCTTTAGAGATCAATCGACCATTTTGTTCAAGTTGACTTATTTTTAGATCTTATTTTGTTGTACATTATTGCTGTTTACAGTTTCTCTCTATTTTTAATATACATGTAATTCAAGATTATAACCAAAAGCTGCAAAGTTTTCTTAAATTACACATTCAGGGGCAGCAACCAAACAACCGGTTGTCTGAATGGTCTGAAAATATCAGGGCAGATCGATCTTGGCCTAATGAACAATCTTATGTAGTTCGATTTGCTCTAACTGCTCTGGTTTTAGAGATATGAGCCAAACACGGCATTTTACCACAAGAGACCAAAATGACACAGAAATTAACAACTATAGATAATTGTACAGTCTTCAACAATGAGCAAAGCCCACGACGCATAGTCAGCTATAAAAGTTCTCAAATGACAAACAAGAAAACTAACAGCCTTATGTAAAAAATGAAGGGAAAAAAAACTGTAACACATAAAATAACGACAACCACTGAATTATAGGCTCCTGACTTGGGAAAGGCAAATACTTGTATAATGTGGCGGGGTTAAACATGTTCGCAGTATCCCCCTAAACCTGGGACAGTGGTATAATAGTACAACATAAGAACGAACTATAAAAATCAGTTGAAAAATGCTTAACTCATCAGATTGAAAACAAGAATGTGTCCAAAGTACACGGATGCCCCACTCGCACTATCACTTTCCATTTCAATGGACCATGAAATTGGGTTAAAAAATCTAATTTGGCATTAAAATTAAAAAGATCATACCATAGGGAACATGTGTACAAGTTTGGAGTTGATTGGCAATCATCTTCATCAAAAACTACCTTAACCAAAACATTTGACCTGAAGCGGGAAAGACGGACAAACGGACGCACAGACCAGAAAACATAAAGACCCTGTATTGTCATAGGTGGGGCATACAAATAGAAGTGAACGTGGCTGGGTACTTGGACATCCCAACAACAAAAAGACACTAGGAACAGATCTGAGAGTAATTCAATGCATTATTTCAACTGGCTTAACAGTTTTTTTTCAACTTAACTAAGTAAGGGGAGATGAAATTAATTAAAAGAGGGACGAAAGATACCAAAGGGACAGTCAAACTCATAAATCGAAAATAAACTGACAACGCCATGGCTAAAAATGAAAAAGACAAACAGACAAACAATAGAACACATGACACAACATAGAAAACTAAAGAATAAACAACACGAGCCCCACCAAAAGCTAGGGGTGATATCAGGTGCTCCGGAAGGGTAAGCATATCCTGCTCCACATGTGGCACCCGTCGTGTTGCTTATGTGATAACAAATCCGGTAAATAGTCTAATTCGGTAGGTCACATTCATGAAAGGGAAAGGGATTGTAGTTACGACGTAAGGAACATATCCAATATCATTTGTGAAACGGTAATTCCATAACGGTCAACCAACTCGTGATGGCGTCCGTAAAATTTAAGAAGGCATGATTTCAACTTCACCATTTGGAATTCTTGGTTTAATAGCTTCCTTGTGAGCAGCAACCCGCTATCAAGAAAATCATGATAGGAAATGCAAGCACGGGAATATCGTATCAATTGGGAGATATATACCCCGTATGCAGGTGCTGCTGGAATGTTGCTACTTAGAAATGGAAGTTCACAATTGGAAAGCTGAAATCATCTCTTTTGTCGTGAAGTTTTGTTTTCAACCGACCCTCAATGTCAATTTTTAGATGTAAGTAAAGATATGAGGCCGACTTAATCACAAAATTTTGAATTATTTAGTGAAAATCATCTATATAGCGGAAAGTAGAGTTAAAAGATATCGCTAACTTCTTAAACATAGGAATGTATCCATGATATATATAGCATCCTTTTCAAATTACAAAGGGACATATAACTTTAGACAGTGGAAGTGGGTCTCATCCAAATTCAAACTTAATCAGTGTTTGAAAGTATTATATATAAGCATTATGTAATTAGACCCAAGACCATGATGACCCAAACTTTGCATTATAATTCTTTTTAAAGCATATGTATTACATTGTTTACTACTCAGTGGCGGATCCAGGGGGGGGGGGGGGGGTGTTCCGGGGGTTCGAACCACCCTTTTTTGGGCCGGTGAATGCATTTGAATGGGAGCATATAGTTGGAACCCCCCCCCCCCTTTTTTTACTCTGTGTTGGAACCCCCCTTTTTAAAATGGCTGGATCCGCCATTGCTACTTACCATTAAGACACAATATTTCACCAAATAGTTCCTTTCTTCCATATTTCACATTCAAAGTTGTTGAGACAGTGGGCTCTTTATCAGTGATAAGATGTCGTCTTTCAATGACTGAGGTGTAACCGTCAAGATCAAATAAAACCAATGCAAACTTTGTCATCCTGGATAAAAATGATCATTGTATTTTAATACTGGCAAGAGAATATCAAAGCCCTAATACACAGAATAACTAGTCACGAAGAGTGATGGAAATGATGGGATAATTAGCAAAATGTTATATTGTTGTCCAATCTTATTGCACCTATTTTAAAAATTATGTTTTTCACCTAGAGAGCTAGTCTTTTATCCAACCTAATAATTCACTACTATAATAACCAACTATTTATTCTCGTGGTCAGAGGAAGAAGATAAACTTATTATTTATAACAATATGTTTGGCTTCAGACCCAGACGATCTACTATAGATGCAATAGTTGTACTACATGGAATTATTACTTAAAAATATACATGTAATACTCTTCAACAGAAGAAATCAAAGTCCTTGATAGCACTTCTGGAAAGTTTACAACTGTAGCTGTGTATTATTCCAAAAAGGTTATAGACGTGTATTATTTCAAATATATATTTCATCACAGCTTTGATGTTTTAAACTAAACCATTGTCTCGTCAGTAATTATCAAATATCACTTTTTTTCATGTTTATCATAAAAAGTTTTTTTTGTGTTCTATTGCAACCTAAAACTGTAGATCTAAAATAATGAAATATATAGAAAGCTCTGTTAATTTCTTTAAGTACCCATGCCATGTCAACTTCAAGGGCATGTGAATTAATATAAACGAGATTCACTTTTTGTCTAGTATCGAGTTGCGAGTTACAAAATTCGAGTTGCGAGTTATTAAAGTCGAGTTGCGAGTTACGAAAGTCGAGTTGCGAGTTACGAATGTCGAGTTGCGAGTTAAGAAAGTCGAGTTGCGAGTTACAAAAGTCGAGTTGCGAGTTAAGAAAGTCGAGTTGCGAGTTACAAAAGTCGAGTTGCGAGTTAAGAAAGTTGAGTTGCGAGTTATGAAAGTCGAGTTGCGAGTTAAGAAAGTCGAGTTGCGAGTTAAAAAAGTCGAGCTGCCAGTTAAGAAAGTCGGGTTGCGAGTTACAAAAGTCGAATTGCGTAAAAATGTGGAAACGAAACTATTTGAATTGTTTGGTGTAACTTTTTAACATTTTGGAATGATGATTGCTTATAGAATTATATACAGTATGTTTATTTGTTTTGTTGTTTTGACTTCATCTAGTCTCTTGTAAAAGTAAAATGGATTGCTAACATAATCACTACGTATAGTATTTTCTGAAGATGCAGATAGCCTTTTGAAATACGGCGGATGGGTCCGTGTAACACTTATCAATTCAAAGTTTTAAAAAGTTTTGAAATTTTAGATTTTTGGAATTTTGATCAAAGATTTAAAATATCAAAATTTCAAATTGTGTAAAAGTTTTGAAATTTTGAAATTTTAACCAAATTATTAAAATATTAAAATTCTAAATATCGTTTTTAAATTTGATAATTTAGGAATTTGATCAAACTTTTAAAATACTAAACCGTACGTGCAATTTTGATTATTTCACTTTTTGAAAGTTTAATTTTTTTAATTTTTGATTAAAATATCAAAAATAGAAAAGGGGCAAAAAGAGGGGTACATGTAAAAAGTGAAACGAAATAAAAGCGGAACAAAACGAAACAATATGAATTGAAAACATACTGAGACTTAAAAGTGTGTGTATGAAATAAAACCACAGACAGACAGTTGTAAGCGTTGAAAAATTGAATGACAAAATAAATATTTCTCAAAAGAAGAGAGTTCATTTTAAAACCCGACGTACGACTCTGATATTGGCCATTTTACTTGCTGGTTTTTGTAGCACCCATATTTTAGGAGAAACAGGAGTAACAGTAAAAACTGAAAATCTCGCAGTAGGTCAAATAGTATGGTTAGGTTGAGCATGTATATATATTTTTTCTACTGAACTCTAAGCAATAAAAAGGCTCAATACACGGTATATTTATTTATCTCTTTTGATTTCAATTGTTTCTGTTTTGCTCTACGACTTCTTACTTTCTGTAATCATGTTGGCTAAAGAATATAAAGATGTAAATATCACTGAAAATACACCTATGTCGTGTAATTGCAGTAATTCAGAATACACCTATGGACCAATTTCCCATGTTATAACAGGAGACCTTAACATCGTTCGCGACCGAGAGTTAAAATCATTCCTCAGTAAAGGACCTAAATATCGTCCCCCGTCAACTATTAACTGGAATGAGTGTCGTAATATCATCAACGACTCACTCCGCGCCTACTGTTTGAAATGGGTAAAACGGGAAAAAGCTGACAAAAAATCTTTGGACTCTTTTTTTAATTCAGTAATGAAGATAGTTGATATTCGAATACAACATTTTAAAGAACATTTTACCCTAAACAAAAACTATAAAAACCCTATTTCGCGTATCAAAAATAAACTAACAGAACTAGCCAAGGAATTTGTTTTTGTCCCGGCTGATAAAGCTGCTAATAATATCATTATTGTTTGACGTAAATTTTATATAGAGGTTCTGCAAAAGGAAATCACGAATTCACCAACATTCCAACTGACTTCATTTTCAGAAAACGACATCTGTAACAAACATAAACTTTTAGCTACTTCTTTACAAGCAGAACCAAACACAATGAAAGTCCCAACTATGTACTGGCTTCCGAAGCTGCACAAAAAACCTTACAAATATAGATTTATTTCATCTTCCAGCCATTGTTCAACTACTAAATTGTCTGTTTTACTTACTAGTACACTTGGTACAATAAAAAACCTGATAATAAATTGTTCAAATAAGGCCTTTGAAAATAGTGGAATTAATTACTTTTGGAGTGTCAAAAACTCGTTGGAAGTACTTGATAAATTGCATGCATATATTGGTGATTTTGAATCTGTTCAAAGTTTTGATTTTTCTACCCTATATACCACTTTGCCTCATATTCTTATTAAGAAAAAATTCACATCCCTAATTAACTGGGCATTTAAAAACAGTCGGAAACCAGGTTGAAATAGAACAAAAGAATCGAAGCTCTCTATTAGAGAAGGCGATAAATGTTTACTGTATTGTTTACTATAGTGACAAATTTTTAAAAAGTTAATAGAAACAAACAAAACTGCAATTTTCTTCTCAATTACGAGGTGTTTTATTTCAAAAACACCATTTGCATAAGTTTTCAATTTATCTAGTACATAGTTAAGCAGAACAATTAGATATCAAGTCGACGACATGGGTATCTTTCAAGTTGGATGACAAAAATGCATAACCTCCGATTTTTTTGAAAAAATTACCACGGACGGAAAAGATATCAATCTATTAGTTCAGTAATTTTCGTGTCTGCCCTTCCATTATGTGACTGAAGAAAAAATTCCAAAAAATAAGTAACAATTGTATCGAAAAGAGAAAATCGAGTGCACCTTTTTATGTTAGGGCGTGTTTGAGTTGAGTATTTTGTATTGATATCGTTCAAAGTAAGAATATTTCATACATCGTCTCGCTTCAGATTCTATCATTTTTATAAATTAAAGCTACAGGTTGACTTTATAACACAAAAAAATAACAGTACTAAAAGATGAAATATATGGGTCAAGTGAAATACCTATCTAATGAGTCACACAAACAGGGAAGGTGTGTTCGAATAGCTATTTTTTACTGAAAGTACTTGACGACAGTCTTACAAGTTGGATGATGAAAATGCATATCTTCGAAAAATTCTATTTTTTTGTGTGTGATAACTAGGGTTTATAGTCTTCAACCACTAAAAAAATCTAGTCTGCCCTTCCACGAAATATTTAATTAGATTTTTTTTAAATGTTTATGATTGTTCGAAAATTCCACCTAACAACCGATCAGACAATAGTTTTAAGTTGAATCAATGCAGACAAGATCATTAACTAATGCTCATTAGCTAGTTGATACATTTGTCTTTTAAAATATAACTGACATATAAGGATCGTATTGGTGCAATGTGGATAAATTTATCGGTTTCCAAGAGCAAAATTGGTAGCGCGTCATCGCTACAATGGCTTCCATTTTTACGATTGTGAAAATGAACTGGCGTAATGGGGAGATAATTTTGACGAAGTAGGATCCTGACTGAAAAGTCGGAATGCGAGTACATATGTTCAAACTCTTTTAGATCATTTTTTAGTAGCAATAAACAAAAGAACTATGTCAATTGGACATGCTTTGATACTATTTATGCACTTGAATTTTTACTTGATAACATTTTTGTTCGCTTTGGAGATTCCGTATATCGTCAAGTTATTGGAATTCCAATGGGGACTAACTGTGCACCACTTATTGCGGACCTGTTTTTGTATTGTTATGAGTTACAATTTATGACTAAAATTAGCAAAGACCCATCAAAACAACATTTGATACAAAAATTTAACAATACTTTTAGATATTTGGATGATATATTGGCTCTAAATAATGACGACTTCAGTATGTATACTAAAGAAATTTATCCTGTAGAACTTACTTTAAATAAAGCTAATGATAACAATGACCACTGCCCTTTCCTCGATCTTGATATCTATATCATAAACGGGAAGCTTAATACAAAAATTTATGATAAAAGAGATGATTTTTCATTTCCTATTGTTAATTATCCATTTTTAGATGGTGACGTTCCCTTGTCACCATCTTATGGTGTTTATATATCTCAACTTGTACGATTCGCTCGTGTATGTAACAATGTATTAGATTTTAGCGAGAGAAATTTATGTATTACTGAAAAATTATTACACCAGGGTTTTCGATATCACAAACTGGTCAAAACATTTACTAAATTTTATCACCGGTATAAGGAAATAATTCGTAAATATAACTCAACATGCAGACATCTTATACGTTCAGGTATTTCACATCCAAAATTTTATGGAAATATTCTTTATAAAGCACAAAAATGTCAGTATTCTCCTCAGAAACTAACAAAACCTTTAAATAGACTTATTAAAAGGGGATATAGTTACGATACTGTTGTCAGGTCATTAAAGATTGCATATTTTGGCTTTAACATTGATTCACTGATAGGGTCTTTGCATCGGAACTAAACACATTTATTTCTAAAAAAACAGTTGTTGGCATGACACGGGTTATGTTCTTCTCATATATTTTATGATAGTATGATACTAAACCCCTAACGGGAGGGATTGTACCTGATATTCATATGATGAAGACATAATCTTTCAATCAGTTTAATTGAGGTCTGGAGCTGGCATGTCAGTTAACTGCTAGTAGTCTGTTGTTATTTATGTATTATTGTCATTTTATTTATTTTCTTTTGTTACATCTTTTGACATCAGACTCGGACTTCTCTTGAACTGAATTTTAATGTGCGTATTGTTATTCTTTTACTTTTCTACATTGGCTAGAGGTATAGGGGGAGGGTTGAGATCTCATAAACATGTTTAACCCCGCCGCAATTTTGCGCCTGTCCCAAGTCAGGAGCCTCTGGCCTTTGTTAGTCTTGTATGATTTTAAATTTTAGTTTCTTGTGTATAATTCGGAGTTTAGTATGACGTCCATTATCACTGTACTATTATGCATATTTTAGGGGCCAGCTGAAGGACACCTACGGGTGCGGGAATTCTCGCTACATTGAAGACCCATTGGTTGCCTTCGGCTGTTGTTTGCTCTATGGTCGGGTGGTTGTCGCTTTGACATATTCACCATTTCCTTTCTCAATTTTATATCATTTCATGTACATTATGAACGATCATCTTTAATGTTTTAATCTGTTCTTTGTAAGTTGTTGGCCCTAAATATTCAGCTTTGAGCGTTCCCTAAGAAGGTCGATCAAGAAAATCGCTTCGGTCGTAACTTTTAACGTTATGTTTTCATTTTTATCGGTTGTATGACGATATATATCTTATCTACGTTGAAATTAAGATTACTAAGATCAAATATTAGTAGATTGGAGCCAAGATACTGTTACAAGGTATCTACAAAAGCTCATCAACTTATAGCTCTGGTTTTGTAAAAGTTGAAACCTTTCATATCATATATAAACATATACCATAAACATTATTTTCACGAGCATTCATATGTATGTAATAGTTGCCGCTGTACTACATTAGGCGCCCATCTAGCATTCATATTTATGTAATAGTTGCCGCTGTACTACATTAAGCGCCCATCTGTCCATTTGTAGGTGTCAGCATTTTGAAAATTGAAAATTCTTTTCAAAAGTTTATATCAGCGATAAATGGTAATCTTTTGGGGAAATCCAATATATAGATAGTCACTTTTTTTTTACTTTGATACTATCACGAGGGGCTTCGATAATGGTACATTAAAATATTCTGATCCCCAATTTGATGAAAAAATAATATTCTGTGACAGCAGAGGACAACAGAAAAATTCTGAATCCAAATTTTCTCCATGCCTTATAGTGTTAAATTTTGAACCAGACAAGTTGATTAATAGCGATGAAAAACTTAATAAAATTGTTAAACAACCACACCCCATTTTAAAGTTAAATGGTTTCTCCCTTATAGACAAAGTTTGGATTGGTAATTTTATACGTAGCTCCATTATGGGTCCTAAATCAACCACTGTTTTTAAATAGTAATTAAAAGGAAAGGGATTTTTTTGTATTAAGGGATATTATTGTTCCGAATTTGCATTTTGTTACTTGAGCATTTTTAAGTTATCGTACGACAATCGACTTTGAGCAAACTAAAAGAACACATGTGCATCCAGCCAAAATGGGGCGTGTAAAGAGAAGCCACACTGTCAGCTGCATGATGGATTTTTTTTCCATTATTGGCCGAACACCAATGTTGCTCTAGAAAAAACAGTACAATGTAAAACGCTGAATTTTAAGTAAAGAATTCACCTACGGAACACTGAAACTGAAATTTGAAAGTCAAGAAAAATCTCGAGAGAAAAATAAGAACCGAAACAATTAAAGAGGTGTTTGGCCAAAGTTAAGTTAAAACATATCAAAATCCATCTATAAGGGCTACTTTGTCCTAGGGAGTTGAATCCTACATTTCTTCGTAATTTGTATGTTTACAAACAACCTATTTCAAATTATCGATTTTTTGTTGTCAGTGACAAATATTTCATGAATGTTCCGGAACAAATTAGCAATAAGTGCATCAGGGAGAGAGTGTGCATAATGAAGACATATAAAACCTTTCAATTCATGAGGTCTGCAGCTGGCGTATGACAGTAACTGCTAGCCTTATATATATAGTAGTCCTTTTTGTTAATTTATTGTCATTGTCATTTTGATTAGCTTCTTTTGTTTCCTATTCTGAAATAGGACTTGTATTTCCTTTTCAAGTGCGTTTTACTGTTCGTTTTACTGTGTGTTTTTTTCATTCTTTGTTGGCTAGAGGTATAGGGAAGGGTTGTGATCTCACGAAACATATTTAATCCCGCCGCATTTGTGCGCCTGTCCCAATTCAGAAGCCTCTGTCCTTTTAAGTCTTGTATGATTTAAATTTTAGTTCATTGCTATATTTCGGGAGATTAGTGTGACGTCTATAATCACTGAACCATTACACTTTTTTGCCTAGGGGCCAGCTAAAGCACGCCTAGCACAACGTGCATTGCGACGCTATACATTAAGTATTCCTTCCGTATCATTTCTTGGAACTGAAATATACCATAAAAGGCAATATCTTATCGTCATGCAATCGATAAAAAAGAAAACAAAACGTTTAAAGTTGCATGCGACCGAAGCGCTTTTTCTGGATCTACTTTCATCAGGAACGTCAAAAAAGCGAATAATACTAGAATCATATTCAAAACAGTGTAGCTGTGGCCATTGCTTGACAACCTTACAGTATCCCATTGACTGGGGCAGATTAGGTGAACGTGTGTCTGCAACGACAACTGCTCACTACTTAATTATTATAGAATTGAAACTGTGGGGTCACCAAAGGTTCTTAACGCCTTTAATATTAAAATAGTTCGAAAAATTAATCAGGAATAACTTTATGTTTTGATTAATATTATTGATATAAATCAAAACATTGTGTTATTCCTGATTAGTTTTTCTAATTTCTTTATTTAGGTGTTGAGAACCTTTTGTGACCCACAGTTTAAGTGCCTTTAACAATTACATAGTGAGCAGCGGTTGTTACAGACAAACGTTCACATAATCTGCCCCAGTCAATGGGATAATTTAAGGTTGTCAATCAATGGCCACAGCTACACTGTTTCGAATATGATTCTATTTGGTTTACTCCGAGTTTGTCAGTTTTCACTGATAGTTCTAAATGTTGGGCACTGGGAACACCAAATAGCTCTGAATTATTTATCTCAAACGCTAACCTTATATAAGAGATTTAAATCAACTTATTTGATTCCGGTTAAAATAGGTTTAATTAGTTAGGTTTTTTTTATAGATGCACAACCTTAAAATTTCAGGATACTGTTATCCCATGTGATGTCTAATATGTTTCATAAAAAAACCCGACTTCTTCTTTTCATTATTTATTTTGTAATTAAAAATGATTTGATATATTTCGTGCTATTTATTTATAACTAAGAATGATCGTTATCAGAGCCGTGTTTACATCAGTGTTTACAGGTACCCCTCTTTTCGTCCCTTTTCTATTTTTGATATTTTAAATCAAAAATTTAAAAAATCAAACTTTCAAAAAGTGAAATAATCAAAATTGCACGTTAGGTTAAGTATTTTAAAAGTTTGATCAAATTCCTAACTATCAAATTTATAAACGATATTTAGAATTTTAATATTTTAATAATTTGGTTAAAATTTCAAAATTTCAAAACTTTTACACAAATTGAATGATATTTTAAAACTTTATTCAAAATTTAAAAAAAATCAAAATTTCAAAATTTTTTAAAACTTTGAATTGATAAGTGTTACACGGACCCGGATGGCTTGCAGTTTTATTATTGAGGGCCCTCATGGGGTTTTTGATTATGTGATTACTTGGCCGTTTTTTTAATGATTATTTGATTATTAAGCCAAATATTTCATGATTATTTGATTACCTAGGACTGTATTTTTAGTTTATGATTATTTGATTACTAAAGATAAGCAAATATTTAATGATTATGTGATTATATTGGCAAAAAAATGGTGATTATGTGATTACTAGGACCCCCCCCCATGAGGGGCCTCATTATTACTACATTTCATAGCTAGCACCGTCATATCAAACGTAAAGGTAGATAACAAGCAAACTATAATAGTACATATATGTAAAAGACCGGGCCCCTTCTGCAGATTTCGTTTATAGTGGGGTTTTTTTTTGGAGCAGCTGCAGAGCCGGGCAATATTCGTTAGGGACCGCAAAATTAAGTCTTTGGCAGTGACACTCAAAATTATGTACGTAAAAATCATATTATATCTACATTGGCTAGAGATGAAGGGGAAATGATGGGCGTGAATAAAACCAGTTTAAACCCGCCACATCTTTGTGTCTGACCTAAACCAGGAACCTTTAGCCTTTGTTGCTCTTGTATATTTTTTAATTTTAGTTCATCTTTATATTTAGGAGCATGGAATGGCGTCCATATTCTTGATCTAATGAACGTTGTGTATCTGGGCTTTCTCGGGGATCCATCTAGGTGTATAATTTCTCGCCGTGTTGAAGACCCAATAACCTTTGGTTGAATTGTATATTTTGGTTGGGTTGCTGTCTCTTTGACTCATTCTCCGTTTTTAATTCTTTAGTCTATACATGTAGTTGTCAAAGATACTATTGTAAAAACTACATTTGCACCATATTATAGTTAAGATTTAAATGGAAAGTTTTAAAAGTTTATTGTTACATCGTGAAGTTTTTTTTAAGTATTCCTCCGGTAGTAGTAACTTATATATTCATACTTATAAGTAACATATAAAACTGAGTCACTTAGGTTTTTAAATTATATATATATAGTGTTCACATTTTTAAGATTGCCAGTTATGGGTTAGTAAAATGTTAGTTTTTTAAAAATTCAATTTGTATTGTTTCACATTTTTCATGTTTGGGCCGTTTATAGCAGACTACAAAGAATGGATTTTGAAGGCCATGCGGTTGTCTATGGTGGATTTAATCCACTTCATTTAACCTTGATGGTGCCTCATTGCCAATCATTCCACATCTCCTTATTTTTATATAGAGGAAATGATTATGTAGTTTTCTAGGACCACACATCAGTATAGTCAGTTAACCAGTGTAAATAAGTACGTCCGACGTGTTGCTTTCAATTTTATTTTAATAAACTTTTGGTTTAACTATTATGTATAGTGCTTTTTTTTAGTTTTTATGATGTCGTTAATTTATAGCAGAACTGAGCTTACCATTATTAGTGGTTACTGGTACTACATAACCGATTCTGGAAATCAGCAGCGATGTAATAAGGAATATCTCCAGAAATAGTTTTATGAAGAAACAATAATTTGTTTTTCTGACATCTATTCTGGAGGGAATCCCAACCTAATTCATTGTACAGAGTTTCATTTCGAAGCCCAGTTACAATTCTAGCAGCAGCTTGTTGTACTGACTCAATTAGATCTGATTCTTCTTTTGTGCAGTTATCCCGAGTTATGTTCCCATATTTCAAAATAGGCCTTATAAATGCAATATAAAGTCTTTTCGGAGACTGTCTATCAATCTTATGTTTTAAATATCTAATAATATTAAGACGTCTACAAGTTTTTGCATAAATATACTGTAAGTGACTTGACCATCTGACAATAGATGATAGGATTACACTTAGATGAGTATGTTCTGAGATATTTACTAGTATCATCTGCAAACAGTTTTATTTTGTTTGTAACTACATCTACAATGTCAGTCACAAACAATAAAAGCAGAAAAGGGCCCAAGATGGACCCTTTAGGGACTCCTGCCTTGACAGTATTCAAATTAGAAAAAAAACACATTTACTCCAACCCTTTGATTTCTTTCAGAAAGATAAATTTTGAACCAGTAAAAACAAATTACCCTTTGTTCCATATTTTCTTACTTTATACAGAAGTCCAATGTGCCAAACGCGTGTTCAAATCGCCTTTGACACATCACAAAAAATAAATCTAACATCTTTCCCTTTGTCAAGATTTTTTACAATTTCATGATATAATAAAAGTAACTGATTTATAGTAGAATCCTTGATACGGAACTCTGACTGTCCTGACTGTTGATCAGTTTTAATATTGCATGATCGTGCATGTAGTTATGTAAAGACTTGAAAATATGTTTTTCTAAAACAATTTGTAACAGAGATAGGCCTGTAGTTTGAAACACTGTCCTGATCTCCTTATATTTAATACATTTGGAAATGTTCATTCACTCCCTGGTCTATTATCATTATGTCAGACAGCTCATAGGGTCAATGAACATTAATACTAAATCAAACATTAACCCTCTTGCTGCCGACCGTTTTTCAAGGTTGCATTTCATATGCCGGAAAATACGACAGCTCAACGTCTGTGACGTAACATGCCAAACAACAACGTCATTCGATATATGACGTCACGACAAAATGACCACTACATTTGGGACCAATTGGAGAAAAACATAACCCTGTTTATTCTTCCGTATTTTAATTGAAAGAGATACAGCATTGATAAGAAGCTTGCATAAATTTATCCATGGACATATGTGTCCCTCCGGCACTGCCGGTTTGGACATATGTGTCCCTCCGGCAGCAAGAGGGTTAATTAAAACTAAAACATAATTATAACTATGAAATTCTTTATTTGTTTTTCATAACAATGTCCTACTCGTCATAGTGCAAAATTCCGCGAAAAAGACGTCAACGTTTTCGCAACCTATAGGTCTATAAACATTGAAAAATGGATGTATACATTGACGGTGCATGTAAAAATAACGGAAAGCCGTCAGCAAAGGCAAGCTTTGGAATATTCTGGGAGAAAAATAGTACAAGAAATAGTTCTGGTCTAGTTCCAGAAACATACAAGCAAACCAATAATACTGGAGAATTATTTGCTGCAGTTAAATGCCTGCAACAAGTTCATCAACTTAATATAGTTAATATTCAAATAAAAACTGATAGCGAATATTTGGTAAGGGGGATCACCAGCGATATTACATACTGGAAAAACAACAACTGGAAGCTCAAGTCCTCCGGAAAGGATGTAAAAAACAAAGAATTATGGTCAGAGATTGACAATTTGTCAACAAACTTAAATGTATCTTGGGTACATGTTCCGCGAGATTCTGAAAGTGAACAAATCGAGGCCGACAAACTTGCAAAAAATGCACTAAATATTAAAACATCATCCACAAACATAATGCAAAGTCAACAACAAATCACAATTCATACAATTGATGAAAGTGAATGTAGTGATAATGATGATGAAACAATTCCGATGAAACTAGTTACCCCACGCCGGAGTACTACAATTCAAAAAGCAAAGAAAATTAGCAACAAAACCAGCTCGCCATCATTTGGTGTTATTTCCGCATTAAGAAGAATTGAAGGTTTACTTCTATCTACATCTGAAGATGTCTCAAATTTAAACGACACTGTAAACTGTCACATTGACACTTCAAATAAACAATTTCAAGATATCAATGATAAATTTGTTTCCTTGGCAAACACAGTAAAAGTGCAAACTAGTTCAACATCAGCCTCTGTTGAAGAAGTGTTAGAACAAACCCAGATCATAAAAGCGGACATTAACTCTAATAACAAAACGTTCGTTGACAAATCTAAGAGTTTATGGGATAAACTTAACTCAGTATTCCAAGAAGTTAAATCATTAAAGGCATCAAACGAAAATATCGCTATGCAAGAACAAGTTGCCCAAATACATACCAGTACCCCAAACAGCAAAAGAGAAAAAAATAATTTAACCTCAACAAAAATGACACCTGGAACATACAGTAATGCAGTAAAAAGTGGATTACAGTATAGAACAAGCCAATCAACTACTCCAAACACACCAGAACCGTTTTTGAGACAAAGGGGTGAACAAATACCAAACGTTCAGTATCATGTGACAGAATTGGAACGTCCCAAATATCCATTATTTGAGAAAAACAGTAACAAGAAAAACTTATTTCTAATAGGAAGTTCTACACTAAAACGAATGTCGGCCAGAAAAATGACAACAAATAGCATCACAACAAAAGTAAAGACTATCCGTGGAGGAAGAATAAGGGATATTGAGAATTGCCTTATAGAGCATATATCTGATGGCAAACTCGACTGTGTTGATGTCATAGCTGTGCATGTTGGAACCAACAATGTGTCTGATAGAGATACTGTTCGTACTATAATAAATGATTATAAAAATCTTATTCACACGGTAAAACAGAGCTTACCGGAAACGCAAATAATTATTTCATCAATTCTACCAAGGCCTTCAGATTACAAGTCAAACCATATTATTTCTGAAGTAAACCAGCAGTTACTAACAGTTGAAGATAATCAAGTGAAAATACTAGATAACACGTTAGACTTTTTGTACGGCAATCGTCCTAATCAATTGCTTTTTCAGGACCATGTACATACCAACGTAGACGGTGCTAAAGTTCTAAGCCATAACATTATTTCTTGTGTTAACACAATGCTTAGATTGTACGATTCAAAGTCACAATTTGAACAAAATTTTTATTCGGAGAGGATAACAGGGAGGAGATATGCGCCATTAGAGACAACCAATCAAGATTATCAACATCCACATTCATTTCGTCCAAACGTCTGGAATTAGAAGAAACTTTTGAATTCTGCTCAAGTCAAGCACACGATTGTATTTTATATCATTCTATAGTTATTCTCATTGTATATGTTTGTATTGCTATTTTTCTTCTTGAGCAAAATTCAGAATGCTCCAAGTATACCCAGATCAATCCTTTTATATTCCCACACAAATCCCTTAACATTTGTCACTTAAATATAAACCATGTTTTACCAAAATTTGCCGAAATACAATACTTAATTTCGGATTCAAAATCAAACACGCATATTTTATGTTTGAGTGAAACATTTTTGTCAAGTAGTGTCAAAAATAAAGAGATCAATATTCTAGGGTACAATTTACATAGAAAAGACAGAATTGATAAATCTGGGGGTGGGCTTTTACTTTATACTTCAAAACAAATAAATACGCTTAGAAGGATCGATTTGGAAATGCAAGAAATTGAGTCAATGTGGATAGAAGTTATTAATATTCATCAAAAGCCTATTTTACTAGGTTATGTATATAGACCACCTAACAGTAATGCTGACTGGGTTACTAAGTTTGAAACCATGATGTTAAAAGTTGACACTGAAGAAAAGGAAACTATTATTATGGGAGATTTTAATATTGATATAATGTCAAGTAAAAAACATGCTAAGTGGTCACACATCAAAAATATTTTCAACATGAGTCAAATGGTTACAGAACCTACCAGAGTAACTAAAACTTCATCTACTTTAATTGACCATGTGTATTGTAATCTGCCAGAAAATATTAATTATATTGCAGTTCCAAAATATTCAATTAGTGATCACTATCCAGTATGTATTTCTCATAAAAGAGGGTTCAAAACGAAAAAGCAAATTCATGATTATATAACTTATAGATCTACAAAATATTTTAACGAGACTGATTTTATTCACCATTTATCTCAGTGTCCCTTTGACAGTATACTAGAAATTGATGATCCTGATGAAGCGCTACTAAGTTTTATAAATATTTTTACTGAAGTGTTAAATCATCATGCTCCTCTCATTAAAAAGCGAGTTAAACATGTTTATCAAAATCAGTGGATAAATGATGAAATTAAGGAGGGCATGAAAAAACGTGATTATTATCATAAGAAAAAAGACACATATAACTATAAATTTTGGAGAAATAAGGTTAAATACCTCATAGAAAATTCAAAACAAAATTTTTATACTGAAGTATTAGAACAAGAAAAAGGAAATAGTAGCAAATTATGGAAACACTTGCATAATGTAAATGGTAGTGAAAATCATCATAACCATGCAATCTTAAATGACTGTAGTAATAAACCAATTACAGACCCTAAAAGCATTGCTGATACTTTCAATAATTATTTTACAAATATTACTGAAAATGTTAATCTTAATTCAAACTCAAGCACCAGTTGTTCTGGAAAACTTGATAATTATATTTCATGTCGTGTACCAGAAAATGTCTTTTTTACCATACCACAAATAACTAATGAATTTGTTCTCCATCAATTAATCACACTTGATGAGAAAAAAGCAACAGGTCTTGATAATATCAGTGCAAAGTTTTTAAAAATGTCATCACACCTAATTTCAGTTCCATTATGCCACATTTTTAATTTAAGCATAAGAAAATCAGTGTACCCATCGTTATTCAAACTGGCTAAAGTTCTACCAGTTTTTAAAAATAAAGGTTCAAAAAATGATGTTTTTAATTACAGACCTATTGCAATTTTACCATTACTATCTAAGATCCTTGAGCGACACGTAAAAACTCATTTCATGAATTTTCTAAACAAATATAATCTATTGTATGTCATGCAATCAGGCGTTCGTGCAAACCATTCCTGTCAAACTGCTATGACTTCTTTGTTAGATAAATGGTTAAAAGCCGTTGATGAAGGAAATTTAGTAGGGGCAGTATTTTTAGATCTGTGTAAAGCTTTTGATCTTCTAAATCACAAACTGCTCCTTCAAAAATTACAAAAATATAAATGTTCTTATAATTCAATTCATTGGTTTACTTCGTATTTAGCTGATAGACATCAAGTCGTATCAATTTCAAATACCTTTTCAGATGTATCTACATTAAAAGCAGGTGTACCTCAAGGGTCCGTTTTAGGTCCTATATTATTTTTAATATTTATTAATGATTTGCCTTTGTGTAATCCTAATCATAATCTTGATCTTTTTGCTGATGATAGCACTATTTCTGTAATTGGAAAAGACAAAAGGTATATAAGTCAGACACTCAATGTTGTATTAGAAAATATTTGTCAATGGGTTGATGAAAACAAAATGTTAGTTAATGTGTCAAAAACTAAGACAATGTGTATAGGTTCAAAACAAAAACTGTCTGTAATGTGTAATGACACATTAAATGTATCCATTAATGGCCAAAAGATTAATGAAAGTCACTGTGAAAAAGTCCTGGGTATTTTTGTTGACAAAACTCTTTCTTGGTATGATCAAATTAATCATATAATCAAAAAAGTTAATTCTTCATTAGCTTTATTAAAAAGAATCAAGAAATACTTGAATCACAATGCACGAATTCTATTTTACAATGCGTATATTCTTCCACATTTGGATTACTGTTGTTCAGTATGGGGAAACTGTAACAAGTTTTTAGTTGACAGTCTACTAAAATTGCAAAAAAGGGCAGCTAGAATTATTTTAAACGAACACGATATTCGAAAACCATCTATTGAACTATTTAAGAAATCTGGAATCATTCCTGTTACTAAGAGAATATTTTACCACAAATCATTATTAATGTATAAATCAAAACACCAACTGGCACCAAAATATTTATCCAATCTTATTGTGCCTACAAGTAGTAAACAATCGTACAATACTCGACTTTCATCATCGGATAATTTTATTATCCCTAAATCAAATACAGAATTATACAAATCAAGTTTTTCTTTTAGTGGTCCAAAAGTGTGGAATTCACTGTCCAGTGAAATTAAAAAATCAAAAAGTATATCTGCATTCAAAAACTCTTACAAGTCATTTTATTTTTAAAGTGTTGAATTTATAAGTTAAGTCACAATGTATACCATAGTTGTTTTTGTTGTTGTTGTTATATTACTTTATATACGTCTATTGTTTACATGTGTGTAACAGTAGATTAAAAATTTTTTTTTTTTTTATTCATATTGTTAACATTGTATGCATGTAGAGAGCCTTATTGAAAATTGGTTTAATCCAAATGAGTCACTCTCTTTAAATAAAGATATTATTATTATTATTATTATTATTATTAAAAGGTGGGACAATAGGCAATTGCGGTTCTGTATCAAATCTTGATATTGAGGAAAATAATCAATTCATTAATGGGTGTGGCTTTTTCAACGGGGTGAATAAGAATCTCTCCATTTTACCTGAATGGGAGAATTTTGACTCTCTTTATTTTTAAATTTGCCAACACTCTTAGCTATTCTACACCACTTTCTGGGGGAGGGGATTTATCGAATAGGGAATCAGTGTGCAAAATCAGGTACAAACGTTTTGCCTCTATTACTGGATTAATCAATTCATTTCTGAGTTCTTTAATTTTTTCCAATATGAAACTTAATTTCTTGATTTAGCTTTTTTGTTAGAACGGTTACGCTTTCGCATTTTAGCTTTAATACAGGTTTTGATCCAAGATTTGTCCCTGGGAATAACCAGTTCTTTTCTTTTTTGAATATATGTGTCCATGACATGATGAACTTCTTGGTTAAAAATTAGACCAATTATTTTATTTGTGTTATGAAGATTTTTAAAACATTCTCCAATTTTTTCCTTGTGAATACATATTTGCTGATGCATAATCACCACTCTCATAATCACTACTTTTGAATAAGCCTTTTGTCTAGCAGTGGAAAAATTTATCTCAATAAGTGTTAGACAGTGATCACTACAGAAACTTGGTAGTTTCACACTATTTCTTAGTATACTCTAAGATTATTCATATACATGTATATAGGGTCTGATAGTGCTGCAGTTGAGGAGGTTATTCGAGTAGGTCCCTGAACAACATTTTCTATGTCATATCTTTCACAGATTCTTGATTTCCTACTAGTCGGACTTCCTTTTAGTAAATCTATGTTCAAGTCACCAAGCATTATAACATTTTTATCAGTATCTTTTACATTATCTAAAAAAATTTCTAAATGGTCAAGATAGTAATTTAATAGGTGCATTTGGAGGTCTATAAAACATACAACTAAGAATCTACCAGTTTTTGTTTAAAAACGATGAATGGAATACGAAAAGTAAACATAGATTCCGCTACTTTTTTTATTATCTTCTAAATCGATAAGTTCTATTACTTTGCTGCAAATCCTCATCTTCAAACGCATTGACCGTTCGTTATTTAGCGATAGCCTACATACATGTCTTTGTTTAATGACTTGTGATGTATATGAACCAAAAATAATGATTAGTAAATTCATCCGAAATTCCAATGAGGAAACTATTTTCTCCATGATTTTGCAGTGTGTTATAGTCCGCGCGAGACGCAGAATTTCCTTTACTATTCTATTTTTAGTATTATTTGTTTACGAAATATAAGGTGATAAGGTAATTTATGGTCAGACCTGTTCTTTTTATGTTGTAGTGTAAACGCACTGGATCAAATAAAATCGATCTCGTCCTTTAATGATACAATATTTTTTACTAGTATTGGACTTAAAAAATAAGTATCTCATATAACTCTTTCAAATCCATCAATCACGGGAATAACTTATATAACCAAGTTCGGGTAAATGCATGCTTTCTCAAAAATTATTTTTGTAACTCGCAACTCGACTTTTGTAACTCGCAACTCGACTTTCTTAACTCGCAACTCGACTTTCGTAACTTGCAACTCGACTTTCTTAACTCGCAACTCGACATTTGTAACTCGCAGCTCGACTTTCGTAACTCGCAACTCGACTTTTGTTACTCGCAACTCGACTTTCTTAACTCGCAACTCGACTTTCTTAACTCGCAACTCGACTTTTGTTACTCGCAACTCGACTTTCATAACTCGCAACTCGACTTTCGTAATTGCAACTCGACTTTCTTAACTCGCAACTCGACTTTCTTAACTTGCAACTCGACTTTTGTAACTCGCAACCCGACTTTCTTAACTCGTAACTCGACTTTTGTTACTCGCAACTCGACTTTCGTAACTCGCAACTCGACTTTCTTAAATCGCAACTTGCAACTCGACGATAAGAAACCCTCCCACATGTTTCATATCGGGGTTTTATAGCTTTCTACACGTACATGTATATATGGTACAAATATTTCTCATTATTGACAACATTATGGTGGCCATTAGTTATTAGTACATTGGGCCATTCCTGTTAATCTCTGCTAACGGGGGATGGATGGTCCTTTCTGAGGGATGTAAAATTTATACATCTGGAGGGTGATATTTTTTTCCCCACCTGACATTTACAATTATACGCAAAATACTTCTGAGGGTCTTGCAGCGACAGGTATTTTTTCCCATAAAAGCCCATCCGCCTAGTATGAACAGACACTCTAAATCTTATGTGTCTAAATTTTTAGATCTGATAGGCAGTTTTTCATGATGTTTTTTCTGATACTTATAAAAAAAAACACCTCCCCATCCATCCCCACCTGTCAGAAATTAACTGGAATGACCCATTTCCCTCTTTTTCTATAAATAAGACAGTTACGGTAACTTAAATCAATACAACTGTAATGAAAGTAAATTTATATTAAAGGCTTTGATAAAAAAATAAAATAGGGAACGTGTCCATTGAACACAAATGATGCCCCCGCTAGCATTAACGTTACAAAGGGTCACAACTCAAGAACTGTAAATGTGACACTACCAACATTTGTAATTGATCTGAGTTATGGGGTCATAAGCATTGTGTATACATTTTAATTACACAGTATTGCGCAAAAGATTTGTAAGATCTTGATGTACGGTATAGTCTTCTCGTTTTAAATAGAAATTAATTGGTGTAAATACTGTATTCTGTGGTGATCCTGCGTATGTTGCATTTTAAACTGTACACTTGTACTTACTTTGTGTTGTTAATGTTCTTAAATGAACAATATTCTCACTATTATAAACATTGTTAGGTATGATGTTATGTGAAAGGTTTACATCTCGCCAGAGGGTGATCTAACACTGACACACCAAGTCCGAATGGGATAACTATTAATGAAAAAGTGCGCGCAATATTACGTTCCGGAAATAACTGTAACGAATGACTTGTGTTCATCCCAATTCTCACTGGGTCAATAAATGTAATCCACGAAAATTGATTTGATCAGATGTTTTCTCCTCGAACAGGTCGAGTTGCCAACAAATATAATTAAACATGATATCTATCATTTATGATAACATAGATAAAATACCAAAAAAATAAGTTGAATTCATGAAACTATTGAATTTATAAAGTTTTGGTATTGTAATTTTATGTTATGTCTTAAGTCATGATCGAGCAAAGACTTCTACACGGCCGGCATTCGGTATATATATCTTGAAAGCATACTGTAGCTAACGACAGTCAAACATTGCTATCGGATCGTGAATTTAATTAATTGTTATTCTGCTCCAAAATCTGATGAAAATATGCGGTATTTTCAAAACGCGGAATAAATAATTAAAAAACAAACTCATACTGTACAATGAAATTTAGAAAATACGCAGTACTTAATGAGAAAACAAAAAGGAGCAACACTTTGAATTGTCAAAACCTATTATCTTATGTTACAAAAAAAAATTAATACGTAATCCCTCGCCTTCACTTTTCAAGCTTCGCCTACAAAACTTGCAAATATATTTTTATAGAAAAAAATTAAAATTGCTCGCTTGCCCCAATTTTTGGAGTAAAAAATTTGTAGAACACGAAATTAAATT
The DNA here is from genome assembly GCF_965363235.1 of Mytilus galloprovincialis. Lineage (NCBI taxonomy): Eukaryota > Metazoa > Mollusca > Bivalvia > Mytilida > Mytilidae > Mytilus > Mytilus galloprovincialis. Next base: position 24,219,088 of record NC_134850.1, read on the forward strand.
GGTGTGACCTAAATAACCTTTTTATGTTCATGTTTGGTAAACATTGTTGTAAATATAGAGAAACCGAAACCAGAAAAGAAATATACAGCAAAACATAATCTAATATTAAGTAAAATTTAATGTTAATGAAAATCCAGATAATATGTATAGCCTTTAAATCATAATTTTACTAATGTATACCGAAAACTGTTGTTTAAAATAGCGAAACTAATCATAACTAGAATTGCCATTGCAAGCAATAGCGGATGTCACCCTTCCCCCAATTGCCACTAAGCGGCAGCCATTTGAAAATTGTTGAACAGTGAATGCACATATATGCATGGCAATACATCTTTCTGTAAATTTTCAGTACATTGAGAGCATTTAAAAAAAAAATCACATTTCTGCTGTTTCCATGGCAACGGCAGCCATTTTGAAAATTTCAAAGTCAAAAGTCTCATCTTTACTTGCCAGTTAACAATAATATCAAGTTTCATTAAGTTCAAAGCATTTTGAGAATTTTGACTTTTTTGCAGTTTCCATGGCAACGGTGGCCATTTTGGAAATTCCAAAGTCAAAAGTCTCATCCAGACTTGCCAGTCAACAATCATATTAAGTTTCATCAATTTTGGAGCATTTTGAAATTTTTGAAATATTTGATCCTGTATCCATGGTAACATAGTAGTTCCAATGATTGTTAAAATAATTCAAAACCTGTATATAGTGGACAACTATATTGTATAAAAATTTGATGATTTTAAGTTCAGGCATACCAAAGTTATTCACCAAACCCGGTAGTTTTTGGAGCATTTTGACACTTATGCTCTGTTTCCATGGTAACGGCAGACATTTTGGAATTTCCAACGCCAAATTCCACATCTACCAATGTTGCTCATCGTTACTATGAAGTTTCAAATAATTTGGAGCATTTTGATATTTTTGAAATTTTTGGTGCAGTTTCCATGGCAACATAGTAGTTCCAATGAATGCCAAAATCATCCAAAACCAGTATATGGCTGGCACCTACATTGTATCAAAATATGATGATTCTGAGTTTAAGAATCTCCAAATTATTCACCAAAACCAAAAACTGGAATTTTTCACAATTATTCTGTTTCCATGGAAACGGCAGCCATTTTTTATGGTCTTAGACCCACCTGCACCCCGAAATTTTTTGTTCCACCTTATAGTGAACCATCATTAAGATTGGTTCCATTTCACTCCAAAAAACCTGCCGGACAAAATAGGTGGAAGTATAATAATAACTAGAATTGCCATTGCAAGCAATAGCGGATGTCACCCTTCCCCCAATTGCCACTAAGCGGCAGCCATTTCAAAATTGTTTAACAGTGAATGCACATATATGCATGGCAATACATCTTTCTGTAAATTTTCAGTACATTGAGAGCATTCTAAAAAATTTAACAATTCTGCTGTTTCCATGGCAACGGCAGCCATTTTGAAAATTTTGAAGTCAAAAGTCTCATCTTTACTTGCCAGTTAACAATAATATCAAGTTTCATTAAGTTCAAAGCATTTAGAGAATTTTTGACTTTTTTGCAGTTTCCATGGCAACGGTGGCCATTTTGGAAATTCCAAAGTCAAAAGTCTCATCCAGACTTGCCAGTCAACAATCCTATTAAGTTTGATCAATTTATGAGCATTTTGAAATTTTTGAAATATTTGGTCCTGTATCCATGGTAACAGAAGAGTTCCAATGATTGTCAAACTCATTCAAAAGCTGTATATAGTGGACAACTATTGTTACGGCCAGAAATCGCCTTTAAATTGTAGCCAACAAAAGACACAAATCAATAGTAAAATTTAACAATATTTAATATACAAAAGTTTACAAAAGATATTACACAAATATTACTGTTAACTTAACTGTCAAAATATGAGTCCAATCTGTTATCTTTATCTGTATCCGGAAATCTTTCGGAATCCAATTTGAATATTACGTTCACTACTAATGTCACAATCCAGTATGATGTTGTTTGTAGAATAAAAGTGTCAATCCAAATGCTGTGAATACTAATGTCTATCAATGTCTATGTCCAAGTTTAATTATGAGAGTTTAACTTTAGTGTCTGTATATATAGTGTTGTCATGGAAAATTCTAGAACACTCTATAATGGAACATTGTGGAAAATCCTGGAAAGTTACAACGGAAGTTTCTGGAATAACGTAGAAGTTTAAATTACGCATTTTTTATAAGGATCATTCTAGAAAGTTCCAATCATTCTGTGATTGTTCCAGTGATTCCTAAACTGCACAGTTATAAGATTATTTGGTAAACAACTATCAGGCCATACAACACAAATTAGGCCAACATAAATAAACATAATAATTACAATATCATAACACCTCCCCCCTTAAAAGAAGTTTTAGTGTAACAAAAACTTATCATGAATAATATGAACAAAAATACATAATATATACAAAGTGATTTAATAAGCTCTAGATAAAGCATCTGCTATTACATTATCTTTACCCTTAATATGTTTTACAATTACATCATATTCTTGTAACAATAAACTCCATCTAGTCAACCTCTGATTTTTGTTTCTCATTTTATGTATGAAGGTGAGAGGATTATGATCAGTACGAACAAGAATAGGATATACAGTGGGATTCAAATATACATCAAAATGTTGAAGTGCTGACAACATTGCAAAACACTCTTTTTCAATAGTTGAATAATTTTTCTGATGTTTATCTAATTTCTTAGAAAAATATGATATAGGTTTCTCAACATTATCATCTGTCTCTTGATATAAAACAGCTCCAATTCCTACATCACTTGCATCAACGGCAAGTTTAAATTGTTTTTCAAAGTCTGGAGTAATCAGAACTGGGCTATTAATTAGAAGTGATTTGCTATTTTCAAAAGCATTTTGACAATATTCACTCCAGATAAATTTAGAATCTTTCCGTAAAAGATGAGTCAATGGTTGAACAACAGTTGCAAAATTTGAACAAAATTTTCTGTAAAAACCAATCATGCCTAAATATCTCATAAGTTGTTTTCTATTTGTAGGAGGTGGAAATTTGGAAATAGCTTCCACTTTAGCCATAATAGGTTTTACTTGACCTTGGCCAACTGTATGCCCTAAATAATCAACAGTGGCCTGACAAAATTCACTTTTACCAAGATTAACAGTCAAATTTGAATGTGACAATCTATCAAAAGTATCATACAAATGTGTTAAATGTTGTTCCCAGCTATCACTACATACAATAAGATCATCAATATAAGCATAACAACAGTCTAAATCTTTTATAACATTATTGATCATTCTTTGAAATGTAGCTGGAGCACTTTTCATGCCAAATGGCATTACAGTATATTGAAATAAGCCATCTGGTGTAACAAAAGCTGATATTTCACGAGCTCTCTGTGTCAGTGGAACTTGCCAATAACCTTTCAACAAATCAAATTTGCTCACAAATTTTGCTTGACCAATGTTGTCAATACAATCGTCTATCCTTGGAATCGGATAGGAATCAGATTTTGAGACTGAATTTACTTTTCTGAAATCAGTCACGAAACGAAAGGTTTTATCTGGTTTTGGCACAAGGAGACAAGGAGAGCTCCATTCACTGTTACTCGGCTCAATAATATCATTGTCAAGCATATATTTAATTTCTTTTCTCATAGCTTCAAGTTTGAGTGGATTAAGCCGGTAAGGATGTTGCTTAATTGGAGAAGCATCTCCTACATCAACATCATGACAAACAGCAGTGGTTTTGTTTGGCACATCTGGAAAAAGATTTGTAAAAGAAAATACCAAAGTTTTTATTTCTTCTCTACGATCAAAAGACAGATGTGCAAGTTTTGAGTCTAAATTTGACAAAATTTCTGAATTTTTCAATCTAACTGTCTCTTCCATAGTTTTACAACTAAAAATTGGTTCAATTACATCTGGTTTGTCATGATTGTTCTCCAATTTAACCATGCCTAAAGTGGCAACTGGTTTACTATCACATAGAACATTAGTACGCTCAAAATATGGTTTTAACATATTAATATGACACACTCTATTTTGTTTGCGCCGACCTGGAGTTTTTACAATATAATTCAAATCATTAATTTTACTCTCTATTGCATAAGGACCACAATATTTAGCCTGTAAAGGATGTCCAGGGACAGGCAGAAATACAAGTACGCTATCACCAGGCTCAAAAACTCTGTCCCTGGCATCTTTATCATACCATATTTTCATCTTGTTCTGTACATTTTTTAAGTTTTTCTGAGCAATTTGACAAGCAGTATACAATTTTTCTTTAAATCTAGATACATAGTCTAAAAGATTCAAGTCAGTATGTTCAGTAAGCCACTTTTCCTTAATCAATTTTAACGGTCCCCTTACAGTATGACCAAATACCAACTCAAAGGGACTAAATCCAAGGGATTCTTGAACAGCCTCTCGAACCGCAAAAAGTAGAAAGTGAACTCCATCATCCCAGTCTCTGTCAAATTGAAGACAAAAAGTTCTAATCATGTTCTTCAATGTTTGATGAAAACGTTCTAAGGCACCTTGAGATTCTGGATGATAAGCACTTGATCTGTACTGAGCAATCCCTAACTGGTATACGACTTGCTGAAATAAACCTGACATGAAATTTGATCCCTGGTCGGACTGTATAGACTTAGGAAGTCCTACTAATGTGAAAAATTTGATCAAAGCTTTGACGATAGTAGGTGTCTTGATATTTCTGAGCGGAATAGCTTCAGGAAAGCGGGTAGATGTACACATGATTGTCAATAAATATGCATTTCCAGTCTTGGTCTTTGGTAAAGGTCCAACACAGTCAATTAGAACTCTGCTGAAAGGTTCGTCAAAGGCTGGAATAGGCAGAAGTGGTGCTGGTGGTATTTTCTGGTTAGGTTTACCAACAACCTGGCATATATGACATGATTTGCAGTATTCTGCAACATCATTTCTAAGTTTAGGCCAGTAAAAATGCTGCAAGATCTTAAGGCAAGTCTTCCTTATACCTAAGTGTCCAGCCAAGGGGGTGTCATGGGCAAGACCAATAATTTCTTGTCTATAAACTTTAGGCACCACCACTTGGTATAGCACTCTCCATTCCTCCTCTGGGGTAGCATCAGGAGGCCTCCACTTCCTCATTAAAATGCCGTCCTGATGGTAAAAGCATTCGGCCACTTTGTCTGCTTCCTCCTGTGGTTGAGCCCGCTGGTTGAGCTGAAGAACCTCAGGGTCTTTATGTTGTTCTTCGAGTAAATTATTTCGGTCTAATGAATGGCTGTTTACATCTGGCCATGGCATAATAACATTTTTGTTAACACTAGGTGGTTTTATAATAGCCTTTTCTGAGTTACCAGGATCTTCAATATCAGCTATAAAAGTGTCAGAAAGGTCCATGTAATCAAACTTGTCTTCTTGCAAATTCTCATTTTGTTGTTTTCTAGCCATCGCCCTAGTAACAACACAAGCTGGATACAATTCAGCATCATCTTCATGTGATTTAACATCCACCACCGGTTCACTGGTAACAATTGGTTCAGCAACCACTTTGTTCCTAGCTAGATCATTTCCTAGCAATAAGGTAACACCCTCAACAGGGAGATTAGGACGAACACCTACAACAACTGGTCCAGTTATCAAATCTGACTTCAGATAAATACGATGGAGAGGAACATCTATACAACCTAACTCTACACCTTGTAACAAAACGGAGGCACCAACAGAAGTCTTCTCGGACAAAGGCAACACACCTTCTAACAATAAAGACTGAGAAGCTCCAGTGTCCCGTAAAATCTTAATAGGCTGAAGAGTGGTATCATCAACAATAGAAACAAACCCATCAGACATAAAGGGTTTGTATTCCTCCATGTAATCACAAAAACTGGACTTAAAAGCCTGACGCGCAGGGCATTCCAATGTACTGGTATTATAAGGTGTCGTACAAGCACTGGTCTTCGGCTTATTATCTCGTTCATTCTTCTTCTGGAGTCTAAAACAATCAGCCATCAAGTGACCAATCTTCTTACAATAAGCACAAGTCAGTGACTTCTTCTCAAAAGTATCAAATTTTGGACTAGACATATTATAACTGGACTGACTCTTATTCTGTGAAACAGGCTTACTATCAGTATGCTCAGTGCTTTGATTTTTGTAATTTCCACTGGAAGTATTAACATTTTGACCCTTGAAACTTCTTTTATGTGAAAGAGTATAATTATCTGAAATAACAGCTGCATCATGTATTGACTCAACAGTTTTGTCGTCTAAATGTGTTTTTAAGTCTAAATGAACACATTGTTTGAACTCTTCTAATAACATCAATTGTCTTAGGTTATCAAAATTGTTATCTGTTTTCTTTGACGTAAGCCATTTATCAAATAGATCTTCTTTTTCCCGAGCAAATTCCACATAGGTTTGCGAATCAAACTTTTTATAAGATCTAAATTTCTGTCTATATGCTTCTGGTACTAGCTCATAGGCTTTCAAAATTTCCTGTTTCACAGTGTCATAATCAGAACTTTTTTCTGATGGAAGTGCGGAGTATATTTCAGCTGCCTTACCCTCAAAAACACTTTGCAGCATCGTAGTCCAATACGGCATTGGCCATTTCAAATTATTAGCAATTTTCTCAAACTGTGGAAAATATTTATCAACTGTTTTTTCACAAAATTTCGGAACCAAACGTATATTTTTTGCTGCATCAAAATAATCTGATTTCGACTGGACTTTAGTGTTGCTTTCTTCTTTGACCATTTCAATTTTCAGTTTTTCCATCTCTAGCCTTTCCTTCATTTCAAGTTCTTTTAACTTCATTTCAAGTTCTTTTAATTTAAATTCATCTTCTTTTTCCTTTTTATCCATTTCCAATCTTTCCTTCATTTCAAGTTCTTTTACTTTTATTTTCTCCATCTCCTTCATTTCCAGTTCTTTTAATTTAAGTTCATGTTCTAATTCAAGCTGTTTTAATTTAAAGGCATCTACATTTTCGACCTTAAGTTCAAGAGCCTCTTCACCTAAAATTTCTGCGTCAACTAATTTGTCTATAACCAAATTTTTTATAATTTGTTTTCTCATAGATACTTTAAAATTTAATTTCAGATGTTTAGCAAGTAACACTAATTCCTCTTTTTTTAAATTATCAAACCCCTCCAGGTCTGGCGTTTTCAAAAATTTACCGGCATCAAATGCCATTTTGTAGAATTTTGTTGGCTAGTTATAATAAAAATTACTAAACAAATTTTGAATAAGACAATTCAGTATCCCGGACGAGCCCCCAATTTCTGTTACGGCCAGAAATCGCCTTTAAATTGTAGCCAACAAAAGACACAAATCAATAGTAAAATTTAACAATATTTAATATACAAAAGTTTACAAAAGATATTACACAAATATTACTGTTAACTTAACTGTCAAAATATGAGTCCAATCTGTTATCTTTATCTGTATCCGGAAATCTTTCGGAATCCAATTTGAATATTACGTTCACTACTAATGTCACAATCCAGTATGATGTTGTTTGTAGAATAAAAGTGTCAATCCAAATGCTGTGAATACTAATGTCTATCAATGTCTATGTCCAAGTTTAATTATGAGAGTTTAACTTTAGTGTCTGTATATATAGTGTTGTCATGGAAAATTCTAGAACACTCTATAATGGAACATTGTGGAAAATCCTGGAAAGTTACAACGGAAGTTTCTGGAATAACGTAGAAGTTTAAATTACGCATCTTTTATAAGGATCATTCTAGAAAGTTCCAATCATTCTGTGATTGTTCCAGTGATTCCTAAACTGCACAGTTATAAGATTATTTGGTAAACAACTATCAGGCCATACAACACAAATTAGGCCAACATAAATAAACATAATAATTACAATATCATAACACTATATTGTGTAAAAATTTGATGATTTTAAGTTCTAGCATACCAAAATTATTTACCAAACCCTGAGGTTTTTAGAGCATTTTGACACTTATGCACTGTTTCCATGGTAACGGCAGACATTTTGGAAATTCCAACGCCAAATTACACATCTACCAAAGTTGCTCATCGTTACTATGAAGTTTCAAAAAATTTGGAGCATTTTGAAATTTTTGAAATTTTTGGGGTAGTTTCCATGGCAACATAGTGGTTCCAATGATTGCCAATATCATCCAAAACCAATATATGGCTGGCACCTACATTGTGATAAAATATGATGATTCTGAGTTTAAGCATCTCTAAATTATTCACAAAACCAAAAACTGGAATTTTTCACAATTGTTCCGTTTCCATGGAAACGGCAGCCATTTTTTATGGTCTTAGACCCTACTGCAACCCGAAATTTTGTGTTCCTCCTTATAGTGAATTATCATTAAGATTGGTTCCATTTTACCCCAAAAAACCTGTCGGACAAAAAAAGGTGGAAGAATAATAATAATAACAAAGAAACATAAGAAAAGCAATATGTCACCCGACATTGTCGATCGGGTGACATAATAATAATAATACAGAAAAAGAAACAGAGGAAAAGCAATATGTCACCCGACATTGTCGATCGGGTGACATAATAAAAGTTGGTGTACGTCAATCATGAAGGGATTTCAGTAATCTTTGTATTGAATTCCTGAGAAAATCGTGACAAAAATTTTCAACTTGATTATAGTGTGTAAAATGATACAAGTGTTCGACAAACCGACAGTTGTTGAGTGATAAATCTAAAATCCCATCACACTGTATTAATTACTGACTTATATAAACCAGTGGCAAATCCGGGGGGTCCGGAGGTTGGAACCCCCTTTTGCGGCGATTAATGTATTTAAATGGTGATATGTAACTGGGAACCCCCACGCCCCCTTTTGTCCTAGGTTAGGACCTCCCCACTTTTAAATAGCTTGATCCGCCCCTGTATAAGCCCTGAAATCAATTTCCGAAATCCTTGTTATGTAGTTCATGAGAAAGATGCGACAAAAATATTCACGGACGGATGGACGGACTGGCGGGTGGATGAACTGACGGACAGACTGCAGAGTAAAACAGTATAGCCCCACTCTTTGAAAGTGGTGGTATTAAAATGATCCTGGAAAACTGATCTTTTGAATAAACTTAAGGGAGCTACCATTTGATTTTTATGGGGGGGCTAGGATGAAATTTGAAAAAAATAGGCAGGACAGGAGTTTTGAGTAAAAAAAAAAGGCAGGATGAGACACTTTGCCAAAAAAAAAGGCAGGATGACAATTTAGGTAAAAAAGTCAGGATAAACTAATAAAAAAAAAGGCAGGACCGAATAGAGTGAAAAATAAAAAGGCAGGACAGAGATTACAACTAAATAAAAATGCAGGACAAAATTTTTCATCCTAGCCCCCCCCCCCATAAAAATCAAATGGTAGCTCCCTAATCTAAAAGGTTACCAATTCAACATTGTTATATACACAGTCAGTTTAATTAAAGTCTGGAGCTGGCATGTCAGTTAACTGCTAGTAGTCTGTTGTTATTTATGTACTATTGTCATTTTGTTTATTTTCTTTGGTTACATCTTCTGACATCAGACTCGGACTTCTCTTGAACTGAATTTTAATGTGCGTATTGTTATGCGTTTACTTTTCTACATTGCCTAGAGGTATAGGGGAGGGTTGAGATCTCACAAACATGTTTAACCCCGCAGCATTTTTGAGCCTGTCCCAAGTCAGGAGCCTCTGGCCTTTGTTAGTCTTGTATTATTTTAATTTTAGTTTCTTGTGTACAATTTGGAAATTAGTATGGCGTTCATTATCACTGAACTAGTATATATTTGTTTAGGGGCCAGCTGAAGGAAGCCTCCGGGTGCGGGAATTTCTCGCTACATTGAAGACCTGTTGGTGACCTTCTGCTGTTGTTTTTTTCTATGGTCGGGTTGTTGTCTCTTTGGCACAATTCCCAATTTTATGAACTTTGAATGTTGTTTTTATTCTGTTGTCAGAAAATTAAAAACAAACTTAGTATTATTGTCATATACATGTATACATATTTCATTCATTTATCTTTGCATTTCACAAGGTCATATGTTTTTTTTCCTGGCTGTTTATGACGCCTTGCACGAAACTCATTGGATGTTGGATGCACATGGGTACTGATTGATAATTTGGTCTCAAATGCATGGGATTTTTTATAAGTTGTTAGTGTTAACTAAACGTACAGTAACATACTTTTCACGATAAAAGTAGACTAAAGTCTGGTATAAAGTTTAACATGACAACCAATTTATAACTTTAGATTTGTACGATAGCGTATTAGCGCCACACAGTTGTTTTTATTCTTCTTCCTTTCTTTGCGTTATCTCGCAAACCTTTGCGTTTTAACGCAAACCTTTGTGTTTTAACGCAAACCTTTGCGTTATAACGGACACATTTGTTTTATCTTATTTCTTATTTAAGATTCAAAGGAAACAGCAGTTATTAATGGAGGAGGCTGTATATATTAAAATGTATCACCTTTGTAGTCATTGCAAAGTAAAATGCTTGAATAATTAGATCATATTATTGAATAATAATGAGCAGAACATATAAGAAGATATGGTATGAGTGCCAATAAGAAAACTCTCCATTTAAGTCACTATTCGTAAAAGTAAACCACCATAGGCTAAAGTACGGTCTTTAACACGGAGCATTGGCTCACACCGAACAGCAAACTATAAAGGCCCCGTAAAATGATATCCATGGTGCTATATATATTACAAAGAAAATTGAGTAAATAAAGGTTATACCGAAGAAAAAATCAACCCTGCTAATATACATGTAGCTATAACGGAATATAAATATACTTCCAAAGAAAAATCTCGTTTGTCAACTGTGTAAAGTTGGTTACATTCAAACAAGCTACCCTTTGGCAATAAATGTATAGAATGAAGATGTTTTATTTATATTATGTTCTCACCATTCAAATTGCTACCCAACCATCTTAAAAATATTTTAAAGCAGAAAGATGATTTTGTCCATTTGACTTTGAAGTTACACAATTGTATGGCATTATCTTTTATCTTTCAATTTTAATATGCCTATATACTATACTATATCTATTTTCTTGGTATATTATATACTTTTCTGATGCACAAATCAGTCTTAATTTATGTATAATTGCACTTCAAGTATTCCATTATTCCTATGCATATTTATTATAATAAATGTGTTTTTTTTTCTACTAGTAAATTACAACCAAAATAAATGACAGATGGACATTTACATAAAACTTAAAGAATAAATGAACTCAATATATTTGCGTTATATTGCAAATGTTTGCGTGATAACGCAAAGGTTTTCGTTATATTGCAAATGTTTGCGTTAACTGACGCAAAGGTTTGCGTTATAACGCAAAGATACTTTAGGAATAAAAAAAAAAAAATGTGTGGCGCTAATACGCTTCCGTCGATTTCTGTATATACACGTGACATGTTATAGTTATTGACCAAGCAAGTCGGTATATTGGATTTAATCAGCACAGCTTGGGTGACCCTGATTAACCCGAACGACGTAGGAGTTCGGGTTAAAGGGTCACACGAGCGTGCAGATTAAATTAAGGTATCTATATTGCATGCAGCATTTTACCTCTTTTTGACGTTGTAATCGTTTTGTGTCAGCTTTAGTTTTGTCCTATTTGGTAAGACTGTTTTAGTTTTTAAGTCTTTTCATAGTTAGCATCCAGGTCTTATTCCATTTGGAAACAATTTTAACAGTCATGTTTAAGGCGTTTTTGTATACATCTTCGGGCAATTTTATTCTCGTGCAACCTTTTGTTCGGTTTGATTTCACTTTCTTCAAGTTCCGACTAAAATCCTTTTAAATACTGCATTTTATTCGTTCAATATGAAAAATATACAGACTAACCACAATTTAAATATGAAAAATATGCAATTACAATATACTAAATGTACGATTTTAATATGCAAAAGAAGGACGTTTCATTTCAGGGAATCTTTTTTAATTGTTTTAAATTTAAACTCTTGGCAAAAAAAGCTGTCTAGAGCACAGGGTGACATGATTTCTATACAACCATTCTACGTTTTATAACGAGGATTGATTACATTTGATGTGCGGCGTTTTGCATTTGCGCCGATCTGCATTTCATTTGCGCCGATTTTTTCTTTCATTTGCGCCGATTTTTGTTTTCATTTGCGCCGATTTTTTTTACAGGTAACTTACAGGCAAATGATAGAGTGCCAATGAGACAACTCTCCATTCAAGTTATGTCATATTTCATTTATCATGATACCTCTTCCGTTTGCTAGTTGTACAAATGTCATACGCCTTTGATGTGTCACTTATTGGTGGTAGAGAATAACAATTAAGCTATAGAGTTGGGGATGCTTTCGAGGACTCAGGTGTAGATATTATTAGTTATCTTGGTGTAATCAGGGGTGTACAGAATTTTACACCGTTGTTGAAAATTCATACACCCTGAGGCGCAGCCGAATGGGTGTATGAATTTTCAACAACGGTGTAAAATTTCGTACACCCCTGATTACACCAAGATAACGAATTTATTTCTTATGAACAATTCCTTTACTCATTTTGAAACCAGGATGTAAAATTGAAAAAAAAGGTAATAAAAAATTTACAGCGTAACATTTTGTCAATGTCCATGTTGCTGCACATTGTCAAATACTTTTTACATAATTTTTGGAAAAATTGAGAAATTTTTGTGTTCTTTGAGTTTTCCGGAAAAAAAAAATTTGAAATATTTTTTAAAATTTTTTGAAATATTTTTTTTATTTTCTTTTAATTTTTGCTTATTAAATTTTTTAACATTTTGTTTTGATTATTTTTTTTTTTTTTTTTAAATCTGAAATCTGAAACATCTGAAAATCTGAAACACCACAACGGTGTAAAATTTCGTACACCCCTGATTACACCAAGATAACGAATTTATTTCTTATGAACAATTCCTTTACTCATTTTGAAACCAGGATGTAAAATTGTAAAAATGGTAATGAAAAATTTCCAGCATAATATTTTTTCAATGTCCATGTTGCTGCACATTGTCAAATACTTTTTTACTTTATTTTTGGCAAATTTCAGAAAATGTTTGTGTGTTTTGTGTTTACAAATTAACCCAAAAAAACAAAATATTTTTAAAAAATTTTAAATTTATTTTTTTTATGATTTTTTTTTTTTTGCATTTTCTTATTATTATTTTTTTTCATTTTTTTTTCTTTATTTTGGCAAAATTTTATTTTTAATTTTTTCTGACAAAATTTCATTTTTTTTTAAATTTTGGCAAAATTTTATTTATCCCCGGGTGAACAAGGGTGGGGTGTTATTTACACCGGGGTAGTCAACCAATCAGATTGCAGTATTTTTGCTGCATAAGAAATAATCTGTTTTATCCCATTGGAGATACATGTATTTTTCATGCTACATTCAATTAACTCAAAAATTCAAACAAGTAACCTTTGAGCAATTTTAAAGAAAACATATGAAAATAAAATGCTCTTCAGTTACATGCATAAATTGGTAGGAAACTAAGAGTTATATGAGGGTTTGGATGGGTTAAATGATTGAAGAATAATGCCCTTAAAAATGAAGATCTAATTTTTTGAAGATTAGAGAAAAATGGGGTTAATTTTTTGAAGATTAGAATAAAAAGGGGTGAAAATTAAATGTTTACAGAATAACAGACACCCCCCCCCCCCCAAATCCAGACCCTCTTATATCATGCGCAATGTATTTTGATCAATGGCTTATAGAAATAACATGTGAATTCTGACATTTAAAGTCTCATTCAATGAAAACTGCCTTGTCTTTGTTCGTTTATCCAATAAAAGGGAAAAAACAATCTTATAATCAAAGGCTTAAAATAACAAAATATTTCTTCTTGAGCATATGAAAGACCTGCGTAGTCCTGCTAGCAAAAAAGTCAAACAATTGATGTGTTCTCATGTGTTTATTTGTATTTCAGAGACACCACCTTTCTTATTATTTTATAATTATATTCTAGAAAATTATAGAAGCAAATTCTGACTGGCAAATAGGGAAATCACTCTAAGATCAAATGAGGTATATGCTGAACAACCAACTGATGTGTGACGTCACCTTCCACGTCGGAACAGAAAAGGCACCAATCAAGGCCCATACATATATGCGGGCTAGTTCCAGTCCTGTATTCTTCAGCATGTTTGAAGGACCATTATTTCGAATAGACAGCAAAAATATTACAGTCATTTCTAGTAATTAAATTCCATTTTAATCCGTTGAAAACCATGAAAAACGTTGATGACGTTACGGTCACATGACCAATTTAGGTCTATGGGCTGATAACAAAATAACGTCAGCCAATCAGAAGACGCGTTACATCCAAAATTAAATTATTCACTCTGGTGGTGCATAAATCGTCCAAATTCACAATGATTACGGGTTGTTTTTGCAATTTATCTTAATAAACCATCTTTTTTTTTAACTAATTAGATTCTTAGCACAATTAACGTTCTTTCTATACCATTTGGTTTGGTAAAAGACACGACTCGGCTCTCTATACGAATACTTTCTGCTAAAACTACATCATATGTCATCACGTATCCAAATATTTATGTTCGGCCATTCAAATACTTGATGTTCATGGACCATACAAAACTGGCAAAAAAAAACAACGGAAACACGGTTTTCCTTATATAATATATATCGAAACTATAAAATAAGTTATTTCTTTCCGTCACCGTCTGGCTCATAAAACAGTACGTATAATTCCCTGTGTGTATAAACTGGTTGCAAGGTCACCGTTTTTCACTATTTCTAGTATGTCGTCGTCCTGAGACTCATTAAAGCATGTCGCTGATAGGATATATATATCCCTGATGTTGGAACAATTATATGACCATGGTTTGGATTGTAAGCATTGCCGATATTTGAAACAATCTTATCATATTGAACTGCCTGGTTAGGTCATAATGTCAACTGATGTGACAGTACCAATGAAAACTATACAGCCTTCGATGATGTACCTGAAATTTATCAGTTTATTTCGGAGGATAGGCGTTTGTATTTTACATGTATGTATCAACTTGCAGATTATCTTCAGTTGACACAGTGCAATGTCTGCTGATGTGATACATTATATGTCATTTTTGTCGACAAGGCACTGCAAACAAGTTAAAAATAAGTCTAACACTGGGTCGAGCACCTGCCTGCTGTTTACAATAGTAATTATATAACATTGATATACTAATCGATATATAGGAATGTATTTGTGTGTTGTGCATGTTATCAACAATAACTTATTTGTTTTATCAGCCAACCGGAGAATGACTTGATAAGTCCGGGAGAAAAATTTTCAGCGTTTGGTAAGTCCGGGTGTATCTTATTTGTCGTCACAAAATCATAATATAAGATAAGTAAAGGTTCGTGTCGCTCTTTAATTTTCCCTTTTTCGGTTTATCTTTCACCGACTTTGCCTAAAATACATCGACGGGTGTTACATGTGGAGCAGCAACTACTACATGTATGATAATAACCTGGTACCAAGTCATTTCTTTATTTAACTCGGAAATTTAAAAATACAAAGGATTTCCGACCGCAGGAAAAGATAATGTTAGCTCTTTTTGGCATAACCTTTCGGAAATTGGAGTCTGCAATGCTCTTCAATGTTTTACCTTCCATGCCCTTTCTGCTTTTTTTTTTAGTTCGGTCGTTATTGATGAGCCGCTTGCATACAAAACGCGCGTCTGATGTACAATATTAAAATCCTGGTATCAATGATGACTTAAATAAAAACATCCTTTATTTCTGAATGGTTCATGTTTTCGTATAAGTTTCGGTAATTAATGCTTATGTTGATATTTTAATGATACTATAATGTCCTGTTGCTTCCGATTGATAGTTTGTCGACCCTGTCAATGTTGTCGAACGTTTGAATCTTACGGGATTTTTCTTTTTATGAAATAAACAAAAATGTTAGCCTACCATTGACAAGCAACCTCTTTCGCAAATCGTCACCCTTTTGCGATATCTTCGTTTTAGAGTTAAAACTGCCTGCGTTGCATGGTTGCGAGTTTTTTGTAAAACAACGTTTCAAATTTTTATTACTATATAGTATGCAGTTTCGTGCTGCTTCTGATATTTTTGGGAATGTCTAATATATCAATGGGGTACAATTTTGTTTAGGTATTATAACAACAAATAAAAATTTGCATGTCAAATGTACAAATTCATCTGATGTTAAGATGTTTCTTAAACCAATGATTTATATAGTAATATACATATCCTTGGTTAAATTGTGTACTGATCTTTTTCTGTAATGACATGAATGATCTCATGTGGTATGCATTCTAAGGTGTCATAGGTAATATGACTAAAGTCTTACCAAGCTTCTTTTGATAATCTGTATCTGGTGTCTGTTCGTTGTGATTTATTTCACAATTTACGAAACTGCATATTATATAGTAATATGTTACAAAGTAGATAAGCATTACACAATACATTGTGTGATGTTCTTCTATCTGCAACGGCCTTAAGTCAGCAATCGTTCTATATACTGTTCTGGAAGATAGTGGAAGGACTAGGTCAAATATACACAAGTACATGTAATGTGAAAACATGACATGACTGATATAATTAGATACTAGTACACATATTTAATTATTTTGGCAAGGAAGAATAGGCTATGATAAACAATGTTATGTTCACTGACTTCATGTTGCATGTCTAGCCAACTGTGACCAAGTGATTTCTCCAAATATGAAGATTATAGAGGTGTCCTTGATATTCTTGATTTCAAATTTTAGATAAATCTCGAGAAAAGAACATAATTTTAAAGTTTCATAAAAAAATGTGCGTCTATTGATCATCAGGTGTATATTTTCGGGCGTATTTTGAATCTCAAAATCAAAATATGTTTCAGTAGTGAATACGTTAAAAAAAGTTATATGAAAAATTGGAATACTTTTCTATTGTTCATAATTTCTATGATGTCGTCATACAAAATATAACAGGGAAACTCTTTCAATTAGAATAAAAGTTTACTGCCCGGACGTTTTGAAAAGTTGCATTTTTTTCATTTTTTTAAACAGATGTTGTCTGTCCAGGGGAGGCAAGTTCTGGTGCCATAGTACAAGTTCTTCACCAATTCCGATAATTAATGATAAACATATGGCAAAAAGGACGTTTGTTTACAATTAATATCAAATAACAACACTACCAATTGATCTTTTTCGAACAACGTTATACTAAAGTTATCTTTATTTCCCCCATAATACAAAATATTTCATTAATTACAATCAGTATTGATATAACATGTAAGAAACATTTTTGAACAGAAAAACGATATATTATACATGACAGGACGAAAAACGTGACATAGACAGAGACAAAGGCGATGGTAAGTATGGACCAAGAAAAAAGAGCTGTATTATTGAAATTAAAGAGTTCATTTGCTTCAACTATTGTTTTATATTTTTGCATGTATATGTATATTAATTGTAAACTTCCGGTAATGTCGGCACCCACCGCTTTTCGTTGGTAAGCAAAACATTACTTGTTTTCTTCCTGTAAACTTATTAACGCCATAAAAAGTATTTATCCAAGATATTATATAGTTATCAAAGGTACCAGGCTTATAATTTAATACGCCAGACTCGCGTTCCGTCTACTTATATATATATAATTAAGACTCATCAGTGACGTTAGATAAAAATAGCTTAAAGCCAAACAAGTACAGAGTTGAAGAGCATTGAGGACCCAACATGCCCAAACATCCAAAAAGTTGTACCAAATACGGCTTAGAAAATATATACCTGCGGTAAGAAAAACCTTAGTATTTCGATTATCAAGCACAATGTAAACAACACTTATCTACGGTTTCAAACTACCTTAAAAAACGGTGAAATATACAAACATACCCAACATCATGCATTCCTGATCAACAGAAAACGCCAGCGGGCACAAAGGTAAAGTTTATAAAGTTTGTAAAAAATATATTTAGACTATTATGAGCCAGAGGCAAGACTGATTGGCTTCCGATGTACGACATTGAATAAAGGCATTTTTAGAGTATATCTTTTGAGTATCTTGGTGACCATCCTGACATGCTTCTGTAAAAGATGACACCTTCAAATCTTAAATCATTTTCCAATGATGTTACCAACAAAGTAGACAAACATAATCCACTCATATATACAAATTGATACTGGTTCTATAAACTGGAACATTACAAATCCAAAGCCACTATTACAAATTATTTGCCTGTGAACATTTTACAGTTTTAAGATATCTGTGCTTCTGACAATAATAATACAATTGCCATGAATCATTAAAGTGGTGATGAAACAGATTCCAAAACACTGCTTAGGCACAATTCTATAGATGTCAACTTTAATATAATTGATCTTAAATAGATAATACCTGGCTGAAGTATAATTCGAAGCTATAAAGGAAATTCAAATATGGTGGTTAAGTCAGTATATAATTCAAAAGACATTCAAAGGATATGATAGAGTCAAAACTTGATTTAAATTCAAAATCACCTACATGTACCCACAAGGCAAACATGTAAAAGAATCACACGAACACTGTCGTGAACGCTTTTAATCCATGTTGAAGACCGCAATAATGATCTTGAAAATCAAGTAACTATTGCAAAAACAACAAAATAATCATGATATTTGCAACTACAAAGACAAAAATTAGACAAAAATTCAACCTAAAAAAACCTGACTTCGCCAAAACAAAGGCTTCTCTAAACAAACCTCAAGTCGTACTTATACATGTCAAAGGCGGGGTAGTTTTTTGCATAAACCTGATAATGGGAGAGCTCAAGGTAAAAGCAACCATACAGACGACAAAGAAAATAAACATAATTTTTATTTTCTGAATAAAATTTATTGACATATTGTTATTTTGTTAGGTAATGTGGACATTTATTTATTTATTTTAATTTTATTTTCATTTAAATAGTTGTACTAGAAAAATAATAGTAACATTTATATATGTTACAATGACTTTTAAAAGTACACAATAAAAGTACTTATTTTATTAAAGGTATATTTAATAGATCATTTATGTCTAACATAACAATTTGCACACGGAATATCGCTGGCCTCATTACTGCAAATCTGAATAAATAAACAGATTCCATTTAAAAAAATAATATAGCAGATTAGGATAAAGTAATGTTAATTGAGACTCATATTGGGAAAGTTGTAAGTATTTTCCTCTTTTATAGACTTAAGGAGGTTCGCTACTTAATTTAAATAAAATGGATCAGTGTGCTTGTTTTTTTTAGGATAAAGGCCATTGAAAATTTAATAAATTGTTCAAAAACGGCTTTTAAAAATATATGGAATGAAAAAAATGAAGAAAAAAAGGAGGTTAATGGGCAAAAAATTAGGAGCACTTTAATTTGAGGGATAAATCCAGAGGATTTAGAAAATCTGTCAAAATGTCAAAAAAGTGAGTAGCAAACCTCAAATCAGCAAACAATAGATATATGGGTGGCCTTGGAATTTTTGTGTAGAATACCATTTTACCTGGTATTGAGGTACTAAAAAATACAAGCTCAGACTATCAATGTGTCAAAACATTATTTAATTTCGCAAAAACAATATGATCTTGTGTTTAGCGTATATTATCCCAGTATCATCTAGTTATATATTTCAGTCAGATGACGACCCATTATAAACTGTAGAAAAAGATACAACTAATTCGTATGCTGAGAGGGGCACATAGTACTATGTGTAGACTTAAATGCAAGGCCTGGGTCAGAATTATATTTTATAAAGAATGATACCTATGGTTCATTTGTAATGTATGAAGAAGAATATGAATAAGATATTTGGTTACAGAAAATGAAGAGTTTTGATAATAAAACTGACGCAATAGGCAATCAATTACTTCAAAAACTCAGAATAATGAATGGTCGTATGTTAGGTGGTACAAATAGTAATTTTACTTGTTTTAAACCTAATGGCACATCTGTGGTTTGTTATATTAGTATGTCAGGAGATCTGATTCAACATACTTTGTATTGTAAAATATCAAATGGAATTCCCTGTTTCTTAGATTGCCATTGTAAGGTATAGTGTATGATGATTACCTCATATTGTCCTGTGTTTATCAATTAAAATGAAAGTACTCGAATTTTTTGCAGCTGCATTTAAATAGACTGACTACTCATAATTTCAGGATGCACTTTGTCACCAATCTGTAAACTTGATTTTAATGCTTTTCTAATAAACAATTATCAAGGTCAATCAAACAGGAACTCTGCTGCTACTGAATTCTAGTCTACTAAATATAAAACGAAAACTATTAATAAAAAATATGATATGATCAAGATTATTACAATAAAAAGCGAGCATTAATTATTAAAGCTTAACGCATGTCTAAAAATCCATATAATGCTTGTATAAGAAATAACTTTTTTAAACAATTTAGACAATTAAAAAATGGATGCTCCAGAAATTTCTTTAATTAATACCACATGAACAAAATATGATACTATTATATCAAAGTATTACGCAATATTAATGATTGACCGAACATGTCTTTATTTGTGTTACTGAGCAAGTTACACACTGATTATGAGAGGTATAGCTAGCTTTAAAACCAGGTTGTATTTACCCTTTTTATAAAACGAAATGGCTGTACCGAGGCAGTAATATGCCATCTGTTTACCAAATAAAGGCAACTAAATACCGCTGTTCAAAACTCATAAATCCATGGACAAAAAACAAAATCGGGGTAACAAACTAAAACCGAGGGAAACGCATTAAATATAAGAGGAGAACAACGACACTACACTAAAATGTAACACACACAGAAACGGACCAAACATCAGACAAAATCCCAAGAGAATAACAAATATAACATCAAAACCAAATAGATGAATTTGGGATAGACAAGTACCGTGACACGTCTTATCGCAATGTGAATTTACACTAAAAAAATAAGAGAAAACAAACGACGCAACGTTTACCGAACGTTTTTTTGAGTTTGAGCTTTTGACTTCAATACCGTTTTGAATTTTCAATGGAATCCGTTATTTTGGTTATTTTGCATTTTCATTATAATTTTTTCGTTACTTCCGAAAAAGCGTTCCTTATAAAGGTATAATCCAACATAAAAAAAACCACCCTTGGAATGTAGAGTAAGTGGTTCAGACATTTTGCACAATACGTTGGGATTATGCATTATTAAATATAATTTTTTGATGGAATTTGAGTTAATCATTTACTGATATTCGGTATAACGTAGTATCTCCTTTTTAACATAATACGCATCACGTTTGTTAGAAGGTTTCTCTGTTGATCTGAAGGATTTGCATTCTATGTAAACAAAAATAATAATTATACATTTTATAATATTCGTGTGAATATCAAAGTACCAAGTAATTGATCTCACCATTCCCACCGATCTATTACTCAGTGTTTTTTCCTCAACAAGCAATAGCCGTATATGATCAGATTTGTATTGAATAGGAAATCGAAATATCTATAAATAGTCAATTATGTACCATGTGAAAAAAATATAAACAAACATTACATCCCATATTTCTTTTTTAGACGGAAGTATAAGTGCATTGTTATGTTATTTTGTTGTCGAAGTAGATATAGCAAACTATTCAAATGGTAACTATGAAAATTTTTAAACAAGTTGGGAAAAGGTTTTTTTAACAACTATTCCTTTTTCAACTCCAATTAAATACAAAATCAATAAAATAAAGGATGAATAAACAAAGCCAACAGTAGTATACCGCTGTGAGATGTTAAACAATTTAAGAAAAAATAATCTTGAACAAAATACCGGAATATACATATTTTATATTTATATAGTTATGCAACATTTGCCACTGGACATTAGACAAACAAATGACTACCAATCATGTACAAATAGCCTTGTCCATGTACTGTTTACATCAATACTACTAAAGTAAGAAAATGATTTCATTGAGATGCAACTCCTCTAAAACCATACAAAGTCTGAAATATTTGTGATGACGCATAAATTTAATGTTTTGTGTATTCTAAATTTGTCTTTGGAACAATTTTTTTTTAACATAAAATGGTAGGTTTTTGAGAATATCTCCAAATTCGGATACCGTTATCGATCCACGTATTATACGATTTCGCTAATGCTCAGTCGATGTACTGACCGCGAAATTAAAATTTTGATCACTTTTGGTAATGTCAACGGATTTTACGTAGCTCATACGGTTAATGAGTTAAAAGGGTAAAAAAATACTGAAAATCACACTTTTCTTAGGATATTTAATATTTTTATTTTCCAACCGAGATGAATAGGGTCTTTTCCATTATGTTCCTTATTTTCATTCCTCATGAGTTAATTTTCAAATGAATGCATTGGTTGTAGTTGTGTGCATTTGTTTGATATACCTTTGATAACTTTTAATAAAACAGTAAACATTTTTGTATATAGTTATTTTTATTTGTGTTTTTTGTTGCATATTTAACAACACAAGCAAACATGCGACACGGAAATAGCTCTTGTTACCAACATCACTTATCTTGAAATTAACACTGTAACCAGAATGTAACGGTTTATATCAATTAATATTTACCGGTTTTTCTGGATATTGCATACTCGTATACTCAAACAAATTTTGTTCGGAGAACTCGACAAACTTTACAAAGTTCTGTTTGGTTTATCACTGTCTTAAGAGTTCAATGTATACACTCATGAATAAAGGGCTTACGATTCAGTTTTAATCCTGCTTTGAACCTGCTTAAATCAAACATGTAAAACAAATATACCTTCATGTGCTACTTTTTTGAGTAAAATGAGGTAGAAATTTCAGATATTTGCTCAAAAATCAGAATTGTGGAGGTATTTTTTCTTTCGACAGAAATGCATAACTTTTCTGTTTTTAAAGATAAACTTAAGCTGTTTTTTGTTAAATTATTTATAATTTCTTTTTATATAAGTATACTATAAATTTGTGAATTTTGTTTGTTTAGAAATAACTAAAATTTATCAAATGTTCATAAATGATGAAAAATCGTAATTTTTGGCGGTATATTTATCAAATTAAAAAAAAAAAATGCATTGTTGACTGTTTCATAAGAATGCGTGCAAATAAACTTCATACGAAATCAAACCCAATGTCAATTTAAAAAAGAGGGGTCCACTATTAAACTCGTTTAAAAATTAAACCAGTTTGAATGATAAATCTTAGTTGTGCATCGTTATCCGATATGTCACAGTTTGACGTCGCGAAAATAAAGTACAAACATTTTTGTATAAAGACTAAACCAGTGTTCTTCTCAAAATAATTATATACATTGAACAAGACATTTTAATACAATCGTTCATGCAGTAGCAAAACTGGAGCCTTAACTTTCTTTTTTTCGCTTTGAGAGAGGTACATAGCTGCTCATCTTCATGTTAGTTATACGACAAACACAAAGTATTATGTATTTTGACAAAATGTTCGCGTTTCAAAAATTCTATATTTAGTTTCGATAAATATTTTCACTTATGCATATCTACCAACCATGATAATTTCCATTATCTGTTCTAAGTCATTCGATGGACAAGTTCAATTGAGTTCTAATGTATACTTAAAATACAAGTGGAAATAGAAACATGGTCACTTTGGTCTCTTCCGACTTGCAGTAAACCCTTGCAAAGTTGGACGCCTGTTTGATTGTGTGGGATGTATAATTTTCAACAAATGTCAGAGTGGTAACGTTATATTCGAGTCCTTGTGTATAGAGAGTGCCACGCTCTCTGCCGTCGAGGAACCATTGCATCAACTCTTTGAGGGGCCGTCGATCGCCTTTTGATTGAACTTGTTGCAAGGCAGTTTACTGTCCCTATTCAATATATATCATTATCTAGTGGCAGTCAAAGTTTCATTGACCTTTCTTCATCCCAGATGGCATTTTTTACAAGACCTACCTATTGTATTTGTTGTTAATTTGTTCTCGTCTTGAACATTCATGTAACATTTGCCACTCGACATTAAGCAAAATTATGATAATTTATTTACATTAACTTCATATGTGATAGCTGTTTAAAATGCATTATTATTAGGGATTTATAAACTTTTTGCAACTGGAGAAAATATGGAATGTTTTTTGTATATTATTTTGAGGACTCTCAGGAGAATTAAAATTAAGTAATGGGATTATGCTCTTGAAATAAAAATTATTATTTCAAAATATTGACCAGTTATTGAGTGTCGGACTATAGGAGTGTGTGGGGTGTCAGACTATTGTGGAGTCGGACTATTGGGTTGATGGACTAATAAGGGCGTCGGAATAACGGAGCTGACCCGAATCAATAGATATAAAACCGGTTCGAAACAATACTCTTATTATACTTGCCACAGGGTCACTCGGACAAGTCAATAACCTAACCATTACATTTGCAGACAGGTAAATCGTAGAAAGCTGATATTTCTATAGGCTGCCTTTAAACGGTGAGTATTTTTTATTGTCGTACTCAAAGACTTCTATGCTATAGTCCTTTACTATTTAAGTCGCACAGGTAACTTGTAGCAAATAAACTCATCATAGATACAATGTACCAGGATTGAATTTTATATTTACGCCGACGCGCGTTTCGTCTACAAAAGACTCATCATTGACGATCGTAATTTATCATGTTTATACAAATACAATAAATCTTAATTTTTTTTCTCGTGGTTGAATTAAAATTAAAATTGAGAATGGAAATAGGGAATATGTCAAAGAGAAAACAACCCAATCAAAGAGCAGACAACAGCCGAAGGCCACCTATGGGGCAAAAACGCAGCTAGAAAATCCTGCAC
Organism: Mytilus galloprovincialis; assembly: GCF_965363235.1. Taxonomy (NCBI): domain Eukaryota; kingdom Metazoa; phylum Mollusca; class Bivalvia; order Mytilida; family Mytilidae; genus Mytilus; species Mytilus galloprovincialis. The sequence goes on from NC_134850.1 coordinate 24,243,789, forward strand.
CCGGAAGTGGTTCTCATCTGGCCCCCAAATCAAAACGTGTACCAGTTCAGTGCAAATCGTCTAAAATTCAAATTGTCTATTAAAGGGTGAAAATATATGGCAAAATGGTTGAATCATACATAACGAACATTGTACTTACTAGAGTAAAACTATTTATGATGTTTCCATTATCTTTTCCTAAATCAACTCGACGGTGTTACGAACGATAATCAGTTTTTAATAAGGAATTACTTTTCTAGGTCGCTGTAACGAGTACGAATAACATTGATTAAGCAATGTAGATACAATTAGTGTGAAACGATGATCCTTCAGGAACGTTGTACTTACCACCTGTCCATTCACGTGATTCAATGAGCCACTTTTTAAATTTTCTTCCTTGTACAGATTGTTCTTGTTTGTGATCGTGTTGCTAAATTACGCTGGGCATTGCTTTTATCATTTTTATGGATCTTTTAATTAATCAAACAATTCATTTTCAGTACTACTTTTGATTTCGTTAATACATCCAGACATTGAAAATATTTACAACATATTTTGCTAAATTAAATATTTTGTCGCATATTGGCATCACAAGTGTTTAAACTTAACATTTTTATTTTGAAAATTTGTTCTTTAAGCTATTTTAATATCAGAATTGCAAGACAGACTGATGATCAAAGATGTAAACAATTGGAATAATGTTAACATGCGACGTTAGCTGGTAAAGGACTGTTTCTAACTTTAGGTAATCGAACTTATAGCAGTACACTCCAAATGACAAAAAGAAATATAGGAATATGTGATCTGAGTGCCAATGAGACAACTCTCCATCCAAATCATATTTGAAAAAAAGTTACCCGTTACAGGTCAATGTACGGTCTTAAACATATAGCCTTGTCTCACACCAAACAGCAAACTATAAAGGGCCTAAAAAAGTACTAGACTGAGTGTTAAACCATTAAAACGGAAAAACAAACGGTCTTATCTATATAAAAAACAAGAAACGAGAAACACGTTGAAACCACACCAACAAACAACAACTACTGAACATTAGATTCATGACGAAGGACAGGTGTAAACAATTGCAGCAGTTTGAAACGTGTTAATGGTACCAAACCTTTACCCTTATCTGAAACAATAGTGTACCATAACAACATAGAAAGACACACTATAAAGTATCAATGGAAATGGCTTTACTCAATCAAGAAACATATTAACACAAGTGGACATACACTGCACAACGAAATTTTATCTATGATACAATGTAAAAACAAAATCAATAAAATAAGGGATGAATAATTTAAGTAATAGTATCAAAACATTGTGAAATGTGTCACAATTTCAGAAAAACAAACAATTAGCTTGCACAAAAATCCACCGTTTGCAATAATATAGTGCACTGATACAAATGTTGATATTTGATTCTAAAATCTTCATTTTTTATCATTTTGAAAAGTTTGTTACAACACAATTATAAAAGAAATTAAGAATTGTACAAATACATAAATTAAGTCAAAGATAGCTTTATAATCTATAAATAAACACTATATACACTAAAAACACTAAAAGTGGTATTGTAGGATTTTCCCATTAGTTTTGAGATACTTATGTGTAGACTTTGTTTCATATGTGTGTGTGGAAGGATCACCCGTATTAATCATGTTAATCTCAAACTAATTCAATGGAATTTTTGAGTCATATAAAAAAAAAATCTCAACATGCAAATTATCGTTTAAAGGATGCAAATAAACGTATCAAAGATACCTGAATTGAAATTTAGTATACGCACCAGACGCGCGTTTAGTCAACAAAAGACTCAAAAAAGTTTAAAAGGCCAAATAGAGTACGAAGTTGAAGAGCATCTGTGACCAAATGTTTTTAAAAGTTTTGCCAAATACGTCTAAGGTAATCTATTCATGTATCAATGTATTCCGTATACTTATAATATGGGTTGATGTTAGACAAGTTGAATATATGTATATATGTAACACTCCCAAACGTGTCCTGTCCCCCAAACGTGTCCGATTCCCCCAAACGTGTCTATTCTCCCTAAACGTGTCCGTAATATCCAATATTCCCCAAACGTGTCTGATTTTATAACCACCAAACGTGTCCGATAATTGTTATTCGCCAAAACGTGTCCACTATTTAACGCCAGGACGTCTCACGTCTTTTAGCGCTAATACATGAATAAAATCAATAACGTTTACGGCAATTTTATAATGGGGGACACAGTTGATGAAATGATCATTTATTAGTATTAGTTGGTTCAATGCCGGTTGTTATTGCAAATTTAATCTGTAACATATAAATCGACTTTTGACTGAAATTGCTTATAGTCCAGTTGCAAGTATTATACTCGTTTAGAGCGCACAAACATGTACAAACAATTCTAGTTCAGTTGGATTAAGCGTTTACCATAGGATAACACCAAATTAAATTCAAATATAATATATTCAGGTTAAACTATGCCTATACATATTGTTTAAAGATGTCAGTCTTATTTACAAAGCTTGTATTAACAATTAAACAAACAAAGCAAGCAAGCCAAACAAAGTTTTACTTTGCAAGCATTAGGAAATCAGCTGTAATCCGTGAATACTGCACGGTAGGATTTTAAAAGAATTGACTTCCTTTTTTTCAACAGTTCCGATATTTTAAAAGATATTCAAATCATAAACTGTTTATCAGGTATTTTAATAAATTTTAGATTTCCAGCATCACTATATATACTAAAGTGAAGACATACAAACAAGAGTCATAAGTCCAGTGCCAAATATTTCATGCATTATTTGAACGATATCATATTAACAATAAATACTATACATAAGTTTTATTATCATACCGGGGATTTAAGATTGGGCCTAAATTTGTTTACGTTTATTCGGGATAAACCTTGGTTAAACTTAAAAATCTAAAGAGCCAGTAAAGACCGATTTTTGTTAAAACATCACTAAGAAACTATTTGATTCTCTCAAAAAAATGGAAAAAAAAGCTCTAAAAACTATAAACTGGTAGTAAGGTTTTTTATTATGAACTTTTAGTTTCGAGCATCACTTAAATACACGCAAACAATAGACATTACGTCCAGTGGCAAATATTTCATGCATGGACAGGACGACAACATACTTTGGATAATTTATATAATGAGATGCAGAAGAATATTTGCCGGACTGACTCTTGGATTGTACCTTAATTATTCCGGGAATTTGGGATTAGGCCTGAATGAATTGTATACAGTTATAAGAATTTACACTTTACGGTTTTTAGGTATCTACACTAATCGTAACTCGGAATCAAATTATATTTTTTTGGAGCGGAAAAGGACAGTTTTATTTTTACGAAATATCAGTGTAACAATCTTTTAGTTCCCTTTATATTATAGGACAAGTTTGGGGGATTGGGCACGTTTGACGGATTGGGCACGTTTGGGTGTTTATTAAAAAATGGACACGTTTAGGCGTTTAAATAATACAAATGACACGCTTTGACGCCCTTTTTACAACTAGACATGTTTTGCAGTTCAGTGACGTCGATGTGGACACGTTTGGGAGTATCGGACACGTTTGGGGGGAAGGACACGTTTCTGAGTGTTACATATATATACATACTAGTATACATAATAGGAAATGTGGGACAGTTGCAATCCAACTGTATGAAACGTTTCAATTAGTTGGTATTTTACTATAGTATAAATATACAATTTCCTTATTATAACTCTATATAAACATGTTTATCACACTGAATGCATCACATTGAGGAAGTGTGTGACTAAAAGTAATTGTTAAAGCGGTAGGTATGTTATGTCATTTCCGTAATTTCACTGCATAAAATAAGTTCTATGTAAAATTTATAATTATTAAAACAGAAGTTGTAATAAAATACAATATGGTCGTTGGTCTAATTAATTGTGGCGTTTCAAAATGCTTACTTCGAAAATTAAACGAGAAAAGATACATTGCGAAATTTGACAAGGAGAATATATTTTATTTTTAATTTAAATTCGAATCATGTCAAGTATTATAAACTTCATGTAAATAGAGATAGGGAACATTGGTGCGAAGTTTCATCGCATGTATTAGCATAGGGAACACGTTTCATTTCATGTCTTCGCATTCATTATTTTCCATTCTATTTTTTTTATAATAACATTAATATGAATTACTTTGTTTCTGATTTTCAGTTGTATTGTTATAATGACGTTTCTCAAGTGGATACATGTTTTGGCAATTATTCATTTCGGACGAGATTGTTTGGTTAATTCAAACAATTGTAATTTTGACAAACGATGCCGATGCTGGCTTAGGAATAATCACTTAAATGTTGATTGCTCAAAAAGTGGGGAAAATTCAGTTCCAGCTGTTCCGAGAAATGTGTACACTTTCAATGTATCTCATAATGATATTCTTATAATCCAAAATGGAACTTTTAAGAATCTGTCTCAGCTAGTTACACTTGATTTGTCTTGGAATCATATAAACACTTTAGAACCAGAGGCTTTCATTGGTCTTCATTCATTGCAAGTATTAATACTGCAAAACAACCAATTGCGATATACCCATGCTGTATTTCCAAAGCACATCTTCAGACCAGTTGTCAATCTGCAACATCTTTATGTCCAAAGCAATAGTATGAGATATGAACATACCTTTCCTGACGATATAATATCTGATATCGAAACCTTAGAGAGTGTTTATGTGGATGCTGTCTTCGTTTTTGATGTGTTATCGTTTGGTAAAGGTTATTTTAGATTGCAAAATTTAAGAAAATTGTTCCTTGGAAATTGCTTTTTTAATATAATTGACAAAAATACATTCGTCAATGTACCCTATTTAGAACATTTACAGATTTCGAGTTGTATGATGAAAGTTTATAATCAGCATGCACTGCACAGTTTGCGAAGTATGAAAGTTTTGAATATATCAGACAATGCCTTGGACTTTAATGGGTTTTCAAACTTGGTTACAGATACAGAGAAAATGACACTCTTAGAAACACTGATATTAACGAATACATTTCCTTACCAAATGAATTTACCGAAATAACTCTTCATAAATTTGAGTGCCACCAAAATACGTGAATTATATATTAACGAGAATTGGTTTGGCAATGCCACAACCGCAGGTCGTCATATAGAAAGACTTCCACCAACGCTTCAATTGTTGGATTTTTCAAAAACTGGACTGATAGACTGTCGTTTTGTAATGCCGAATTTAAAACAAATGAAAATGCAGCATAATCTTCTAGGTAGGTTTTTATCATCAGAGTCATATGCTCCAATTATCGAAAACGACACAAGCTACTTACTTGAAACAGTGGATCTATCTTTTAATGAAATTCATAAACTCAAATGGTCAATGTTCAATAACCAACTTGAGTTAAGAATCATTAATTTAAGTAACAACCTCTTATCAGATATTGTTTTTGACATTTCTCAATTAAAAAATCTAGAAATGCTTGATTTATCCAACAATAATATAACAAGCATATCGAATCTGCAAGCAAAAGAAACAATAAGCAATATCCAAATGAAATTAAAAGTAGATCTATCAAATAATCTTCTTAAATGCATATGCAAAGAGACAGAATTTCTCAGTTGGATGCTTAACCATGTAAGTATTTTCAATAACATTCATCGTTACACATGTAAACTCGATAGCGGAAAAATAATAAATAGAAAATTTGTCCAAAATGTTGAACAAGTTATTAAAGGATGCAGAGACTACACAATTTTAGTAGTTTGTATATCGCTGGTTTTGTGTTTTTCCATTGCAATCGTTGTTGCTGGATTACTTTATCGATATCGTTGGAAGATTCGATATATGTATTATATGACTAAGAGCAAATACTATCGATATAGACCCCAGGATACTGTAGGTCAATACAGATATGATGCCTTTATATCGTATTCCGACAACGAACATAATTTTATAGTAGAAGAGTGCATTCCAAATCTTGAAGATGGAAGGAACTTAAAGCTTTGTATTCATCAGAGAGACTTTATACCAGGCGAAGACATTACGGTGAATATTACAAGTGCTATCCACAACAGCAAGAAAACGATTTGTATAATTACAAGATCATTTTTAGACTCATATTATTGTAATTTTGAATTCAATATGGCAAGGATGGAAAATATTTATCACAGAAATAGACAAAATATATTATTTTTAGTTTTGTATGAGAAGATTCCAGCAAAGGATTTATCTTTGGTTATGTTAGAACTTGTTCAGCAGCAGTCCTATATTGAATACCCAAATGATGAACAAGGCAATGCGGTGTTTTGGGACAAGATCAAAGAAGCAATAGAATGACAATTCATTTTTGTTTGTTCTTGTTAAAAGTTTTCCCAGATCACATGGTGTGCGAACAATGTAAAATGTGATGCCTACATTTTGGTATATATACTAAATCCACCGAAAATAAAAATAAACTTCAGTTGCACAGACATGTAAGGGCTTTCCCTGTGTTTTAGATACTCCCGTCGGGTTACATCTGTTACCTAGTAACAAATATACAGAGCAACACTTTTTAATTTTTTTTATTTGTTTCTGCCAAAAAATTTAGTTTCAACATCATTCATCTAATCTTATGTAATTTGAAACAGTCGTATTTTTTCCGGGTGATTGATTTCGCCCTATTTAAGCTTTGCACGTGTAATGGATATTTTACA